>NC_026004.2:4011380-4320466 GCF_000442705.2 Elaeis guineensis
GGCGAAAATTTTCTCAGGTCGTCGTTGAGCTGTCTAGCCGTTGCTAGTAGGCGATCGAGCTCTCGGCCCGTTAAATATAACGCCAAACGCGACGGTGGCCATAACTCTCCGACGAAACCCGGCCGAGGAATTGGCCGCCGCGGCGATTCGGAGAACCCCTAGTTCCGACGCATGTGCTCGCCAGGTAAGGGGCAAAAGATCGTCGATTTATTTATTTATTTTTTCGTTGAGTTTGGGGAAATCCCGTAGGTTTCTTCTTTTCGTAAATCGCAATCTTAGCCGTCGATTCGTCCAATAATCGTGGTTCTCGAGAATAATAATAATAGTGATAATAATAATCTACCGCGGCTTGGAACGGAGACTTAACGGCATGAAGTAACGGCTGATGAATAATATTTGGGGCTGGGAAGCAAGAGAGAATACTTTTGTGCGGTGGGTCGCAATCTTTGGGGCTCCTTTATTTTTCCTTTTGGGATAACTTTTCGTCTTTCAAAAAAGCGGTTTATTCTCCGCGCTTTGTTCTCTGGTTCGTGTTGTTTACCCTCCCTTCCTCTACAGTACTAAAAGCCAAAAAGATAAAAGAAACTGTCAGCAAAATACGTTACCTGTTGAACATTTTTGCATGCATAAGGTATAATATACAAAAATAAAAGAAATACGAGAATAGTTTACTTTTTGTTAATTATAGAAGAAGATAGTCGGAGATGCACACAGTGAAGACCCCATAAAGGAGTTTGGTCTGCGTTCTCTATCCACTGCCTTTCTCTTCGGCTTATTTTATACATTTTAAGTGGTGTCGTGAGCTAGGTCTCAGTAAGGCATATAGCTTTCACGCCTTTTGCTCTTGACCTCTCCGCCTCCTCTCCCCCCTCTCTCTCTCTCCCCCCCCCCCCCCCCCCCCCCCCCCCCCCGGGTGGTTCATCTTCTCTCCTTGCTTCAAAATCCTCGCAACTCCTCTTCCTTCCCTGATATTCTGCTTTGTTTCCTTCTTGTTTACATATGCGTGTTCTATCTTCACTTAACAATCCGATCCTGGTTTGTATAGAAGAAAAAAAAAGAAAGAATGATGTCTCCATCATTTAAAATTATCGCGAGGCACCAGGAAACCTGCTGCTGCTAGAGAGAATCTCAAGGGAGGATGCA
Source organism: Elaeis guineensis (assembly GCF_000442705.2). Lineage (NCBI taxonomy): Eukaryota > Viridiplantae > Streptophyta > Magnoliopsida > Arecales > Arecaceae > Elaeis > Elaeis guineensis. The sequence goes on from NC_026004.2 coordinate 4,012,524, forward strand.
GGACTCGCAAAATTGGCTTCTCGGGATGAACAGCTTCCGGCCCGAATCCGAAGCCCACGTCGCTCAACAGAGCCGCCGCGACAAGCTCCGGGTCCAGCACATCGACCCGATCCCCGATCTCGTCCAGGTCCGGGACGTCTATGACCCGGCCTTGTTCTCATCCTCGGCGCACATCCATAATTTACCGTTGGGCGGCGCCGAAACCTCGATTACGAACCCGTCGCCGTCCAGCTTTCAGGAAACGCCCGGCCATCTCGCCCGCGCCAGCGATCCCCGGGGACCGTGCGTCTGGCGAGCGCAGCAGCCCAGCTGCGACTGGATCGTTGCGAGCCCCGCACCGATGACAAACAGTTTGGCTTCACCCGGTGCCTCCCACTTCAAGCCCGGCTTCTCGTCGTATCCGGATGCATCCACGGAGCTTTCAAGCCAAGAGAACCACGAGCAGCAGTGCGGGGACTTGCACTTCCCCTCTTCTCAATTCCACCACCCCGCTCTCCAAGACGTGGTTACCTCCGTGGGCGACCATGGCCTTGAACTGCCGTCCGTTCGCGAGCCCGGTCAGCCAGGCTCGTGGGTCGACAGTGGAAACGAATTGCTGCTTCTGCCGAGCTTCGCTGAGCAGCCGAACACAGTGTGGGTGAGCCGGCAGCCTCCACAGTGGAATGGGGAAGGAGGGTTTACAAGGGGCAAAGTCGAAGAGGGGTTTACCACCGTTGGGAGTGAGGGAGGGGCGCAAGGTCTGTCGTTGACCCTCTCGTCGAACCCGGCGTCGGAGCTCCATGTGGCTCAGCTGGAAGAGAGGTTCGGACTACCAAGTTCGAGGGCGAGTGGCGCCGGGCAGTCCTGCCCGTACCCCAGGTTCTCGATGGGTGATAGAGGTTATGGGGGCTCGCTTCAGGGTATGGTGAGCTCGCCGGTGGCGGAAACTCGTAGGGCCGTGGGGCCGCTGGGGCCTTTTACGGGATACGCCACCATTCTGAAGAGCTCCAGGTTCTTGAAGCCGGCTCAGCAGCTGCTGGACGAATTTTGCAGCGCTGTGAAGCAGTGTCATGTGGGTGGCAGCAGTTGTGGGGTTTCGAGTGCCAATTGTGATGGTGTGGTAGCCGGTGAGAAAGAGAACAGCGCAAGGGGAGGGAGTTCGGCGGTGTCGTCGTCGTCCACGTTTCATGGTTCTTCGACGGAAGCTGCTGTGGGTGGCGAGGCGGCTCAAATTCATCGCCCCGAGATGCAGCAGAAGAAGGCGAAGCTCTTGTACATGCTGGGAGAGGTTAGTTTTATATGAGATAATAATGCTTGCTTTATGTGTGTTAATTGTTATTATCTGCTCCATGCTACTTGTTGATTTCTTAGTCAAATTGTCTTTTAGAAGTAAGCTTAACTTTTCTGCATGTCAAATCAGTGACTTTATGTTTGTTGATATCGTCAGATTGCTTGCAGCAGTGTATATAGCATTTTCTATACTGGTGGTTCGGATTTCATTGATGATTTTTCTCATACCTATTCATATCTGCCTTTTGAACAAGGATATGAATGACAAATTGCTGTTGCTGAATTGAAATGATCATCTTTGGGATACCTTGGTTGATAAAGCATCATATGGTTGATTGATCTGAATCTTTTTTGTTCACACTTTAATGACCGCTACTACACTTTGAATCATTTACGTGATCTTTAAGGCTGAGTTGACACATAAGTTGTTTATGTGGAGAGGACCCAAGCCATCTTGTAGCAGTGGTGGGGATAAAAACTTCTTCTAAACTAATAGAAGCACGCATCCTTTTTCCTTCTCTTCCATATCTGGTAAACTAATAGACGACCTATAAATTTGAGTCAATTCTCTCCCAGCAGATTGAAATGTCTAATGATGTTAGAGAAATTCGGTGTTAAATTGGTTGACAGGATCTCCAAATTTTATGAAGAAAAAAATAATAGAAAATCATGTTAAATTTTAGTGTGCATGTGGACTATATGATTTCAAGTACGACCATAAATGTCAGATACATTCGAAGTGCCCATTTGTATACTATGATGTGCTGTTAAATTATTTGATTCTTGCACTTTTCTTATTTTCTTTAACATGCCCATTTTATTTTATTTAAAACCATAGCCACATTAACTGAGAGCTTGGGCATTTTCTGTAGGATATGTGCTTACAACTTAGGAGTTTGGATTTCTACCGGTGTTAAAGCATGCATATGCCCTAATTTTTTTGTAAGTAAAAAAAATTTTACTTTCAAAAGACAAAAGGGCAGGCGAGTTAACCTTCTTTGGGAAAATAATATTCTCATATGTTAGGCCTTGTTCATCTAGACCATAAGGTTCTTCACAACCCATGTAATTCAATATTGATTTCAATTTTGTCAATTTGGTGAATAGGGGGCAACAATTTGTTAATTTGGTTTCTTTTGCTATCTACTGGTTATATTCCTCTAGTGTTTCTCTCTGATGTCTTATATGTGTTCCCTTTTATCTTAAATTTTTAGTCTGTTGGATGCTCTCGGACTACTCGATTTATAATCACGAACTTCCATCATGCTGCACACAATCCTTTATACATCACCACATTCATCATTAGAATTAGCCTTTTCAAAAGTTTTTGGCAGACATGCAGGTCTTCTTGACTCTTCCGTCAAATTCTGAAACAATTTTTAGAGATCTTTTGCAAAGGTTCTTGTATTAATTTCCTGACGAGTTCCAGTCTGCAGAGTTTAAGTTGATAGAAATATACAGTCAGAAGCATTCAAACAAGTAAAAATTTTTAAAAGCCTTCTCACACTTAAAGTCATGAGCTCCATCAGGTTTGAATATGAGGTTGTCCTTACCTTCCTGTAATACTATTATTAAAATGGGATGGTAGTGCAACTCTGGTCGGTTGCTGTTATGCTAAATTAGCACTACAATTGTGGCATTTCATGTTTCAAAGAGGACAGAGCTATAACTTTTATCTGCCATGGTTATAAGTGAACCTTTTCAAATTTGTCACTCATGCGGTATATTTTTTCTGTCAAGAAAATGGTTTTGGTATTTCAATTACCACTTGATATATCTCTCATAAAAAAAATGTGATGCAACCTTAATGCATGCATGCATGCATTTGGTTACGTAGTGACACTTGACGTTGACCTTGTAGTGTCAGGTGGGCTTTTCTTTTAAAATATTATTATTATTTTAGACTGCAGTTTTTGGGTCATGAAGACCTTTCGGCATTATGCAACAGGACACGTCGTGGTTTATTGTTGCTTGGACATATATAAGCATGTCTTCTTTGAGACAGACTATCTTATCTTATAGATGGAGCAGGATGGCTGTTATCTCCCTTTGTAGGTTTATACATTCCCTTATGCATAGAGCCTATCTTAAGCATGATGAACATGATTGATGGTGAAAGGATTGAGTGAAGAGCATTGATAGGAGCATGAATTCATCATTAATTATGAGGCTTCATGTCGAATCTAGTAGCAACTGCAAAATTATCAAGTTTTAGATGCAGGAAGCGATCAAAATTGCCAACCAAAATGATTTTCTAGGATTAGGAGTGATTGGTTTAAGAATTTGACTCAAGCTAAGTGAATTCACAGGTTACTTTCTGAAGCAAAATTTGTGAGCGAAGTTCTTTAGTTGAGGACATTTCTAGCAAGTGAAGTTGCCATCTTCAGATGGAATTTGACTTCACGTTCTTCATTTTTGCATGTCCATATGGAATGCATCATAATATACTGAGAATTGTACATTTTCAAATAGGCTTTTCATGAAATTCAACAGAATATTTCACATGGTAAATTGTGGGTGGAAAATATGAGATACCATTTATGTGTACTTAGACCTGGCTAAGTGAGCAACCTGTCACTTTTTAGGTATTGCATCTGCTTTGTTCTTGATAGTTACCAAAAAGGCTAGTTCTGCCAGAATGATTATTAAGGTAAATGTAGAGAAAATTATTTTCATAAATGAAAATTAAATGATAGATTCAAAGATGTACTAGAGGGGCTACATAAAGGTGGGTATTGTTACTGTCGTTTATGCCTGCCCTTTTTTAAAAATAACCAGAGAAATAAGTGAATAACCTGGCATTTTTTATGCAAGTTGATGAACTAAGCACAAATTCATCTGACATGGTGAAATTTCACTCTGAGACCAGTCAAACCACCAAAACAAAACACTGATTCGAATTTTTTATTATGTAATAACATATGAATGCTGGGTACATTCTGTTTTATGGTTTAATAATTGAAATTATAATTTGTTTAATATTTTATGAGTTCAAATTTTTTACTCCTATGGTGTGAGAAGTACTTCAACAAGAATATGCTATAATAAAGTATTAAATGAGTTTGGCAAATGATTTTTACTCCAGGCTAAATGAGTACTTTAACTGGTATAGTTGCTAACAAAAACAAAAAATATAAGGCCATGCTGGTTTGGCTATCTATATACTGACATTTTGTAGTACTAATTGTTGAAATATCCCATTCAAGATTTGGTTTTATTACGTATTAAATTGAATCCACAAGCATCTGGTATATGTTATGGATTGACTTATGGAAGGTTTACCAGTGATGATCTTTTTTATTTTTTTTTTGGCAAAAGGAGAGGATGGGGGGAATAATGAATAACTGAACACATTAAAACAAGCTTATTAAGGAGAGCTTTTCATGCAATAAAATAGGTTGTTCCTATTGTTGTCAAACCAGGTTTCGTGTTACTTTTTATTGGTGCTCTTGAAACATTTTGTTTGATGTATTGGTCTCATATACATTTTCAAACTCTTGATTGATTCTGGTTCTTTTGTAGAAGTGAAAAATTAGACAACCAATTCAAATCTCTTAAAAAGTCTTGTAGTAAAGCTGTCTTAAATAAAATGCAGTTATTTGAGATGGTAAGTTTTGTTTACAAACATTGTTTGTTAATTAATATGCTAAATTTCCTTGGTGTGAGGTTGATTGCCATCATCAGGGTGATTTACCTTGGGATGCAAAGGCGTGTAATATGTAACACTATTGTGTGATATGGTTTTTGTTAGAGGGTGAGAATTTGAAACATCGATTTCAATCTGTTTTCACGCAATGGTGAATCTGATAAGGATAGCAGATTATGCATTTGTATAGTAATTCCCCCCTTCTCATGATGTATGACCACCTTCTAGTTAATTTTCCCTAGTTTATTTATTTATTCTAACTCCTCGCCTCTAGAAATTCAATGTGCATTTAAATGGTTAGCATATCAAGTTTCTTGTAGAACATGCTTGGAAAATTTGTTAGTTTTTAAGGTGAGCATAGCCGAGTTCAGAATGATGATTTGGTTGCATGGATAAGAGGGAAAGAAAGAAATAGACAAGAGAATAGTAATGGAGGGTGGCTGATGTTTACTCCGAAAATTGGTTTTTTTTTTTAATGGAAATTTACTCTGAAAATTGAGAAGGGAATAGAAGAGGTTTAAGCTTATGAATTGCATTAATAAAGGTGGAATTGATGTAGAACTAATTACTGGCATGATATAGTCGTCTGCTGTGGAGACTAGACACAAATGTGGTGGAGGATTAGGTATGTGGAAGTCCTAAAAAAAGGAGAATGTATGCTGGATGGAGGTTCTGAAGATTGATTCATGCTGATAATGAAAATTTGCTTTCTGTAGTCCAGATTGACCAAGAAGCATTCATAACTAATGGTATAGTTAAAATGTGAGGTAGCAGGCTACTGTTGTCCTTAGAAAACTAATATATAGGTGATGAGTTATAATGATTATTGGTTATTGTTAGATTTCTACACGTTCATGCTTGTTTATATTAATCACTTTTTACTGATAAAGTCTCCAAAATGCTCCTATGCTATTAATATAAGCTTGGTTATCGTAGATATGACTTTTTTTAATTTTTTTTTTTTTTTTAAGTCTATGATATTTGTGACTATATGGTTCCAATTGTATCGAGAGCATGCTGCATGCAATATTTTCAAGAACTATAGAACTTACCATCTCAAGATGCCTATCAGGCATTAGAGTTTGATTGAAACTTCCAATTAAAGTTATTCTTGATTGATCAGCGGGCAGTTGCAGTTTATGTTTTCTTCAAGAGAGCTCAATGTGTTTAAAAGTATATTGTTCTAATGGTATGCTGTGTCATGTATGGTTTTTGAGATGCTATTCAGTTCATCATGACATGACAGCTCTAGTTATTGTTGATTGGAATTTTTAATTGCTTTTATTTGATACCATGAGATATCCCTATCTTATGATGCTGGTCAAAATCAATATGGTGTTTCAATTATTTATATTTTTGAGTGGGCCAGCTTATTTAATGTAGGAGTTTCTGATCTCTCCCTCCCTCTCTCTCTCTCATGTCCATTATTATTGTTTTTTTCGGCTTCCCTATATGTGGCAATCAGTCAATGCAATTTATTTAGCCTAAGCTCACTTATTTGTGAAGGTATGCAGAAGGTACAAGCAGTACCACCAACAAATGCAAATGGTGGTCTCCGCTTTCGACTCTGTAGCAGGCCTCAGCTCTGCCACGCCCTACACTTCATTAGCCCTCAAGTCTGTTTCGAAGCACTTCCGGTGCATCAAAAATGCTATATCTGATCAGCTCCAGCACATCAGCAAAGTGCTGGGAGAGGAGTTCATCAAATCACCTTGTTCCAGTAGAGGTGAAACGACGATGACCCCAAAGTTAAAGTACGTGGACCAGAGCCTCCGGAAACAAAAGGCAGGTGAGAACAGCTTAGGCTTTGTGGATCAGAACCAGCCGGTGTGGAGGCCTCAGAGGGGCCTACCCGAGCGTGCTGTGGCTGTTTTGAGGGCCTGGTTGTTCGACCATTTCCTTCATCCGTGAGTCTACTGCACTTCGATTCTATATGTCTGGATCTCATAATTGTGTGAATCTTTGATTTTTCTATTGCTTCCTTCGCTTGGTACATATGCTATTACTATCATTAATGCATGCATGGTGTTTTGGGTGGGAAAGGGACCACTCATGCATGTTCTATGTCTCCAGGTATCCGACTGATACGGACAAGCACATGTTAGCGACCCAAACTGGTCTGTCACGGAACCAGGTAACTTTCTCAGACCCCCATATTTCATTCTCTTCTGATATAGCATTAGGAAGGGAAGATGAATGGATCCCTCCAATGATGTCACCTGCAACCAGATATTTGGAATGGGCTGAGTTGCAGGGGTGGTCAATTTTCAGTGCATTTTAATCTGATGATGGGAAACAGGTTGGATGTTAATGAATTCTTAGCATGGAACTTTGAAGTTTGGACCAAGTCAGGCTGAGTCAATCTCTGTTTCATCTATCATGCAGCTGACTGTGTGGTTGTGTCAGAATTGGTCTATACAGCAGGGTCCAAGTGGTCAGTTGGACCAATAAATAAAATAATTATTCTTTGTTAGTACTGACGGAATGCTTACTTACCTCCGCGTTGTGTGGACCAATCACCATTGAACCCCAGAGGAATTGACGGTAGCTGCAAAGTATTTGGTTTGATCCACCCTATATTGAACTAGGTTTTTCAACCGATCTAGCTAGGTATTATGGGTCAATCTTGGCACCAGCTTGTAGGACCCATACTCTATTCATGGCCAACTTTTTGACCATGACCTAGTCTGTAGAAGACCCATACTTCCATGATTTCTAGAATGATTGGTTTCAGCTTTCATTTGAAAAAAAAGACCTATTTTGTAACTGTAAACTGCTGTCTGTCCGACCCACATCTGTTGCTAAGTTGGTTTGATTCGCCCCACACGTGAAGAGTCAGCTTATAAGAGTCAAATTTTGACCAGTGTGGACTCTGACAGTCTCCTGTCGTGCAGTCAAAAATTGACTCACTTAATCCCATGTGAATAAAGCTGACACATGATGGCCTTGCATGCGTGATGGCAGGGGACTGGTCTCCAGTACTGCTAATAACACCGTACGTCTCCCATGAAATAGTAGAAAACACTGTCTCAATGCGATCTCATGCAACATCCACTGCTACTTTGTATGGGGGCAGGACCTTAGTCAGACTGTCTGAGCTATGGACTCATGATCTGATAGAGCCTGGGTTTTTTGTGGCCTTCACACCATGTGGCTTCCTCATGGCCATATGGTGATCGTTCCACGTGGTAGGGACGACTCCTTTAAATTTTGACATGACTGCAATATGAAGTAGATTATTTGTCACCTACCGTTTGGAGGGTGTTTGGATCTCAAATATTTTTGGTGCCTGATATCTTTTGCTTGCGCTGGTGCTTTTACCCTTCATGCAGGTCTCCAACTGGTTCATTAATGCCCGGGTACGACTATGGAAGCCCATGGTTGAAGAGATCCACATGCTTGAGACCAAAGGGATGAATGGGATGGACCTAAACTCTGGGAACAGAAACGGCGGGACCAAGCCACCCATTGCTGATGCAGGGCGGCCTTCTAACGGGCAAATGGCGGAAGGCCAGTGCAACAAGCCATTGGATTGTTCCTCTATGGAGCCTGTGTTGAATGATGGGGGTACCCAGAGCACGGAGCCCTGGCATTGTGAGAAGAGATCGAGGATGGATGAGTGCGGAATTCCGACGAGCATGGATGGGAACTTGATAAGCTTTGGAACGTACCACAGTGCCATGGACGTTGGAGGGCTTGGAGCGGTGTCTCTCACGTTGGGCCTCAGGCACGAGGATGGGCAGCAGCAGCAGCAGCAGCAGATGAGACACTTTGGAAGTCAGATGCTGCATGACTTCGTGGGTTGATTGGTCTTCTTACTTTGCTGGGATTGGCTGGTTGCTAGTGTCAGAGATGATGCTGAGGAGCCGCGATGGAAAGGCCGGGGTGAACATTGTATCGTAGGTTAAGGGAAATGGTCCGTTGTACGATTTGTAATGCTGCTTTGCCTTCGGTGGCATACTGCAAGTGGCCAAAGTTTTGGTGGCTTATAATGACTGTCTGATTAACTTCTGTTGCAAAATGTTGTTCCATTAATTAATATTGAAGGCTCTTAAACTACATCTTTTGAAGACTTTTGTCACCCGCGCGTGCGGGGCACATGAGGGTGCTTTTGTGCATGAAAGTATAGCAGTATGCAGGGCGCATGGTTGAGTTAGAGAATGGCAAGTTTGGGGTGATGTCAAGCATATTTATTGGATTGGAATCAGCCATGATCATCATTATGTTGGTGAGGCTGACCGTGGTGGATGGCTTAACTCTTTCATTCAAGTATTATTGATGCATTTTGTGCTGTTTATATGGTTAAACACCCTAGAGGATGGCTAACTCTTTCATTCAAGTACTATTGATGCATTTTGTGCTGTTTATATGGTTAAATACCCCAGACCAATGTGTCACAGAGGAAGCCTTTGTGCACCTGTATTCAATCATATTTAAATATATAATTATTATTTTTTAATATATATTTAATATTTTAATTTTATTTTTTTATTTGAAATTTTGAATGATAAAAATATCTTTCATTTTATGAAAAGATTATGGCATCATATAGTCGTATTATTATGATATTTTATGATCAAATTATGATTTTTTGCATACAATATGTCATAAATTTTTTTCAGAAATCATAAAGAAAGATTTTTATTATTAAAAATTTATAAAATTTTTAAATGATGAAAATGCATCTCCTTTCCTTATGATATTCTATGTAGAAAGCGATAATTAGACTGTAAGATATCATCATATGGGCATGGGATATTATAATTTTTTCAGAAGAAGAAGGATATTTTCATCATTCAAAATTTTAACTGAAAAAGTAATCTGCAAGCAATAAATATGCGTAGAAAAGTGGAAGCTATGTGGCCCAATCGGATGGAGCGGTGTATTTTTTTTTATATTGATGCGGTGTATAAAGAATTACTTATGTGTCATGTTTCTTTGTGAAAAAACAAAAAGAAAAAATGTCAATTCAAGTTAAAAGCTCGGCTCCATCCGTCTGTATCATGATCTTTAGAAGTCAGCAAAATTCTTTGTACGCTGTCTGCAGTGTAAAAAATTCGACATGGAGCACATCTTTTTGTCCGAATGGATCACATAGCCACTGCTTTCCAACACACATTTAATGTCCACAGTTTTATATTTTCGTTTGAAATTTTGAATGACGATAATGCCTCTTTTCTTTCTGAAAAATTATAATATCTTATGTCGATATTATGACATCCTGTATTGAAATTATGATTTCTTGCATAGGATGTCCTAATTTTTTACAGAATATTTTAATTTTGATAGGAGCATTTTTGTCACTCAAAATTTTATATAAAATTTTTTAATGATGAAAATAATTTTCTTTTTATAACATTCCGTGCAATAATTATGACATACTGTACAGAAAATTATAATTTTAACATATGATATTATAATATCGATATAAAATATCATAATTTTTTTTAAAAAAAATATTTTTATCATTTAAAATTTTAAAATCATCCTCAATTCCGCATCATACGGATGATAGCGATGCGCGACTTGCCCACCCAGCAGGTTCAGTGAATCTCTCTTGATGGGCCCAGTGCAGGTCCATTTCAGCTCAGGAATGGGGGCTCTGGCTTTACCACACACATCGGCTAAGATGGGCCTGGGGCATTCTATTTCGGGCATTCTATGTCATGATTGGGCTGGTGAATTTTTTTAAGGCCAGTTGAGCTGGGGCCTGGAGTCATGTTGGCTTGATACAAGGCCTTCGCAAAGACGGGTTGCCCTTCTTCTACCCAGACCTAATCAGAAACGGAGTAAATTCTCTGGTGTTTGAACGTAGGATCTGAGAAAAAGATCATTATGAGAGAGAATCCAATTCTTGCCCATGGAATTTTTTTCATAGACGGATTTGTTCTTGCTTTATTTGGTCCACAAACAGCTCAAGCACACCCACAAGAGTCCAGCCGAGAACATAAGCCAGAGTGTGTTATTTTCATTCCAATACTGTTTTTCCATCTTTTCAAAATATTTTCCCACTATTTAAGCATCTTCGCACAGAGCAATCAGCTTTCAATTTTGTCATAATAAAAACAGACCTAGTAGAGTCAACAAGCATTTCATAAAGCATCAATTGTTTGCTAGTGTATTGCTGAAATGCATGAATTATTATAACTTTATGGGACCTTACCTGAAGGAGAAGCTATCGATGCCATCCATGATCTTTGGGATCAATCTGCTGCAATTACAGGAAGAAACTGAGCTGGATGTGCTCCTCCCTATCCACAAGCAGCATATTGATTTTCCAATTCTAACTTCAAGTATTTTCGACAAGGACTTCACAAAGTCTCAGATGAGTTGGAGTCCAAATTCGTAGAGTATGTCCTTTTATGATATGCCTCATTCATTAGAGACGGTAAATGGATTGAGTTGACTCATAATCCGATATGATCCGATCTGCATAAATGCGATCCAAATCATTTTAAAGGACTCATGGATTTGGATCGGATTCTAAAATAGAACATGTTCCATTTTTTGGGTCAAATCTGGATTTATTGAATCTGAACCCGACCTGATCCAAACCATAGAGTATTTTGGGTTGATTTGGATCTTGAGATAAATAATTTGACCTGACTCGAATCCAATATATGACCCGATCATGATTACCTTTTTTGGTTTCGTTCTCTTATATTTATTGAATTTTAAAGCTCTATTTCTTTTTATTTTTTTTATTTTTTTGTTTATTTTCATAATTGCAATCTTTCGGTTTTTTGGAAGATAGTTTTTTTTTAAAACTCATATTTCTGCCATTCCATCAACCTTATTCAAAGTTTTAAATATATGTCAAAAAAAAGCATGATGGAAGTAGAATTAGATATTTATTCATCTAACATTACAAAAATGACGGAAGAATACTAATTTAAAATGGATAAAATAGAACTTCCTCACTTCCTCCCACCAAAGGTTGAAAAAGAGCCAAGATTCTATTGATCAAAGATTGTTGGCCGCCATTATTAGCTTTTCAAATTATGTCAAATATCTTGGTACTCATTTTTACATGCTTTCATTAATTGGGTCTTGATACTTATTTTAGCTTCATAGACTTCATTAAAAATATCAACAAAAATAAGAATATAAGTAGAACTAGATATAGATTAAGAACAAGCAATAGTTCAATATCTAATTGATAGTTTAAAAATTGGTGCATAAGCCAACAACAAAGAGCACACGCTGAAGAAAAATAAGTCCTCGGACGATATTGCTATATAAAATAGTGCCATGACAATCCTTATTTAATACTTATTGATCTTATTATTTATAACTTAAATCCGAACTGATCCAAATCGAACCCATATTTTATGGATCGAGGCCAAATTATACATGGACTCGATCAGACCCGATCTGAATGATCTATTAGGTCAAAAAATTTGATCATGGATTTGATCCGATCCGAATGATCTGTTGGGTCAAAAAATTTAATCATGGATCTGATCCAATCTGATTCGATCTTTTATTGGGCTGGGTTTAGATCCAATATGCATATTCGATCAAAAAATCGGATTGGATCGAGATCACTCATGACCCGACCCGAATCGACCCACTTGCACCCCTAGGTATGAGCCACATCCGGATGAGGCTTGTTGTAGCCAAGGGCTCATGGCTCGGTGGGCCTCATGATTTTATCCTTTAAGAAAAATTTTTTGTCCTCCACATTCAGTGTAGAAAAAATACACCATCCTATCTGATTAGGCTACGTAGCCATCATTTTTCTAATACACATTTAATGCCTATAGTTTCATATTTTTGTTTGAAATTTTGAATGATAAAAATACCTTTTCTCTTCTAAAAAAATTATAATATCCTGTGACCATATTATGATATCCTGCAGTCAAATTATGACTTCTTATACAGAAAGTCATAATTTGATCACAGGATGTCATAAGGGAAGGGTATTTTTGTTATTTAAAAATTTTATAAAATTTTTAATGATGAAAATATCCTTCCCTCTTTATGATTTATAGAAAAAAAATTATGACATCATGTATAGAAAATCATAATTTGATTGTAGGATGTCATAATATGACCATAGGATGTCATATTTTTTTAGAAGATGAGGGATATTTTCATCATTTAAAATTTTAAACAAAAAAGCAGAACTGTAGGTATTAAATATGCATTAAAAAGAGGTGGCTACGTGCCCAATTAGGTTGAGCGATGCTTTTTTCTATATTCGATGTGGTGTACAAAAAAAGTTTCTATCATTCAAAAGATACATCACGTGAGAAAGATAGTCCCTTCTTATATAAATCAAAGTTCTCCTTTACTCATAATCAATATGCGATTATGATATCCTCCCTTCTACACCACAACAGGATATAATTGGATAAATTCCAACATTCTCCTACCTAGCCCAATCTAATCTTCATTTTAATTATTTAAAATATTTCAAAAATTTTTAACAAAATTTTATTCTTGATCTGATAATTGAAAAATTGATGTGGATCCTTACATAAAAATTTAATTTCTACATTGGATCTACACGATATACTTGATTATAAAATAGTTATCAATATGAATCATAGTAGCAAATGCATTATCAATCAATACATGATCTTCCATACACCACAATACTAATAATACTCCATAATCAAGTTCTTTATATGAAATCTTATTTTATGAATAGACGAAACTTTATGCCTTTTCTTTAATCATCTTTATATCACATGATAAATAGCTAATCAGTATAAAATAAAATAAACTAAACTTTATTATAAAATCTAATATGACAACTTTATACATAGTGCTTAATACATATCAATCATAAAATGAGCTAATGAGCTATATGATCTCTCAAAATCTTGAGAGTGAGTCTTTTAATCAGTAGATTTATAATTATCATCTCTAAATAATATGTTTTATAGATATTATATCCTATATTCTTTCATGAAGAGCTAAGTATTTAATATCAATGTACCTATTAGTGCTTGTACTCTTTGTACTATTGAAAAATCTTACTTCAGAATTATCATAGTATATCTTTATTTATCTGATTTTACATCATTCGATCGTCCTATTGATATTTTTTTTTTGTTTATAGATCTATTTGCAATCTATTAGTGCAACCCCTTCAGGTAAGTGAACTTATTCTCAAATATGGTTGTCATTCATAGAGCCTAGCTTTTTTTTTCATGGCATCTAACCATTGTAAGGAGTCCTCTTTTAATAGCTTGTAAGAATGTCTCAGGGTCATACCCTTTTCTCCCATATTAATCAGATACACCATATAATTTGGAGGTAAGGTAGATTTCTTTATCTAGTAGATCTCCAGAGAGCAGTCTCTTGATCTATATGTAGCGATGGTTAGACAGTTGCTTTTTCGACATTAAAAATCTTATGAGGTGCAACTTGATCAAATGGTGGTTGTTGGGGTGAATCTTTGGCTCACAACTAAGTAGATGACTGACTAAAATCAATTCGGGATTCAACTGACTAAGTTTAGCATACAATTGATGATATTCAGTCGATGACTTCTTCAATGATTTATCGAACATCTTGATCCTGAAAAAATAGGGGCCGAGCAATAGTTCTTCGGCACAGGTATTAACTACGCATGATCGTGGGACACAATAATCATCCACTAATAACACATTACTCGATTTTAATGATGGTTAATAAGGTAATTGCTCAGTAAATGCAATAACTCTCGTGTTTCGAGTTTTAAGGGGCAGGAGTCACACAGTAATGGCATCCTCCACCCTATATAAAAGGAGGTAAGCAGGGGACAGGGGTAACACCTTCTAACTTAATTCTTAGTTCTCGCGCTTTGGTTCTTTCTATTATTCTCCATCTTCAGTTAACTTAAGCATCGGAAGATCTCCCGCTGGATAACTTCCAACAATCAGACTTGATTTTACAGATTTTCTACCATCTAATAACTAGATGCAACACTTCGACTCACAGTCGACTATCTCGTTGGAGATTTGTGGCAACAATGGTCATTCTCGAATATTATATCGAGGATTAATAATAGAAAACATCACTTCAGTCTACTTTTGAAGTGTAGAATTTATTTTCTTTATTTCCTCAAACACAATACTAAACCTATCTCAATTCACTTCTCTAAGGATCTATATTGTCAGGATGATTATTAAGTAATAACCTTTTAATACAAAATACTAAATATATAGTATTGAGATTGAATATTTATATCATATTTTTATCAATAGAATATGCTGTAAACATTTATTATTATAATACATACAATAGTATACTTTAATGTCGACACTATATTGAATAAAATAGCTTACAATATGACAATGGTTAAAAAAAAGTTTTTCATTTGATAAAAATAGATAGTTTATTCCAATTTTTAGATTATTTTAAAACTTATAGCAATCAAATAAAAATTGGCATGCATATCCTATGCCTTTTTTTTTTTTTTTTTTTAAGCTCAACGAAACGCCATCTAAGGGACTTATAAATAATTTATCCTTTCAAAATGTAAAATTGTTGAGTCTCCACCTACTCTATGCAAGCATGTAATAAAAAGACTTGCATGTAGACATGTGGTTAAGTTTCAATTAGGAGATCGGCTTATAAGGTAAAACTTTTGCATACCAATGTCTAGTTAAATAAGATTTATAAGGGACTTTTGAGTAATTTTTTTTTGACTTAAGTCGGCCCAGATCAGCTCATTTTGATAGTACTATATGTACTTAAGTTTCAATTAGGAGATTGGCTTATAAGGTAAAACTTTTGCATACCAATGTCCAGTTAAATAAGATTTTTGAGAGACTTTCGAGTAATTTTCCCTTGGCTTAAGTCGGCAACCGTTAGACGACTCTTTGTGAAGCCCTCCAAAACCAGTTCCTGGCAGTACGAGGCACACCTATTTTGGAAGTCGCTCACTCCCTTTCCTCTGCTCTTCTTCCGGCGTTCTCCAAAAATCTAATTCTGGGGTTTTGATAACCAGGCGAGCCAGGGTTCTTTCTTCCTCCGAATCCTTCTTCTAATGTGTAATGGCGGCGGAAGCATCTCAATCATTCGAGAAGAAGCGCCGTTATGGATAAGGGAGATGCCGATGGAAACCCAGGGCTAGGCGACCCTCTCCATCTCAGGCTTGATCCTTTCCTTTTCTTTCCTAAATCTTACCTCTTGTTGTTTTTTGTTGATTTGATTTTGATCATTTACATTAAAAAATTATTTTTTCCCATAAGATAGTGTCAATCGAGAGGAGAAGAATCTAATCTATTCTTAACTTCGAAATATTACAAACGAGATGAATTTGCTTTTAATTTTTTTTCGACTAAATTGTGCTTGGTGTGCCCCTAGCCCTACTCTAGATCTCAGTTTTCCCTAATTGTGATCCTTTGGGCTTCATGATTGATTTCAATAGCAGTTCAGCACGTCATGCTTGTAATCTTTTTTTTGTGGTTAATTGTTAGTGCAAATAATATGGTAGAGCTGGTTCTACCCTGTTGATGCTCTTAATGTACGCTCTTGGATTTTCTTTTCCCTCCCCTAAATGGAATGCGTAATCTCATTCGAAGAATACTTGTAATTTCTGTGGCCCAATTGATGTCATAACCAGCATTATTTGGAGAGCGATGACCAATAAAAAAAACCATTGCAAGATTTTGATATGAAACTTCCTTTTCTTTTATTTAATTTAATTTTTTTTTTTTTTTTTGCGGTTTTTACCCAGGCCTTTGGAAGGGGATAATATTTTATATCACCCCAGTGACTTGAATTAGATGATGTGATCATCTTGTTTGGTGTTACAAAATTACATTCAGTGATGAAGAATTCGATGATAAATTCAATGATAGCATCACTGTATAATACACTGATGCTATCACCACACATATCCTATATGATAGCACATCATCGGATAGTAGTGATATGCTGAAATTATTTTGGGACAAAAATATCTCAAGTCAGTAAATTGGAGAGAAAATAAAAATCTTCATCATCTTTTTTTATAGATACCTATCTATTAGATGTCAATTTTATTTTTATTGATAGATTTAGTTAAATGATATGAATATTTTTTATTTATTTATTAGATATCTATTTTATTTCTATAGGTAGATATGGTTAATTGGAATGGACGGATCATGCTAAATTCTTCATACTTTTTTTTTCTCATTTTATTTTGATGGACTAAATCATTCCTAATGGATAGTCCTGATATTGATGGTCAAAATTGACTGAGCCTAGTCAAATCCGATTATATATAATATTATTATAATAATTTCATCGAAATAAATATTTATAATAATAATAATAAATAAATAAATAAATATTATTATTACTACTGCTATACTTATTTGTGAGGAGTTGTGAATGAAGAATGTTTAATCAAATTGTAGAGTAATTATTATGTATTAATATATAAAATTATTTATGATATTTTATATATTATCACTATTACTATTTGATGATATATCTAATGTAGTGAAATTTTATTTTTAATAATATTTTAGTGATATATTATGGTGATCTCAATGATCATATCATCCCAATAATAATTATATCAATCGATGATATATCAAAAATGTTTTTCAGCACACGAGAGCATGCCTTACGTTATTTTTCAATACATGAATAGCAAAAAATGCGCGAAACGCACAACCAATAGATAAGCAGAGGACGTGTTTCGCGTGAATATTAGAATGGTTTTTTAAGTTTAATAGTAGTTCCTGGTACCGTGTTTCACCTATACAAAGATTTCTTAAAAGCAGGGGCCGTAGCTGGACGGACAATAATATGTTGAATTCCTTTTTGCAATATAAATGAGAAAGGTCAAAGGATGCAAACAAGTTAAAATAATAGGACCACTAGTTCCCAGAGCAACAATGTTTCACCTCCACCACGCACAAAAAGCTCTCAGAAGCAGGGGCCACAAGCAGGACACTAAAATGCCAAATACCTTTTTATTGCAGTATATATGGATGTACCTTCCACAGCAAGACAGATGATAAGCAGAAAACAATTGCAACAAAAGAACTCCACATGCACCGTACAGCTTAACCAGTAACCAACCGCGAACAGGATTAACACCAAAAAGAAGTCGACTGGAGGAACGGAAAGAGCTTACAGGTGCCTTAATTGTAACATCCCACAAAATTCTTGTGATGATGCTCTTCAACATTCGTTAGTTCTGCAAGCTCTACGACGACCAGGAAAAAAAGACAGTCAGTCCGCAACGAAGAATATTTTTTCATAACTAGATTACAAAGTCACTTGCAAGCTTCTTGATAGGATCCATGAGAGCTAAAATTCCAAGCCGAAGGAGGCACAAGGAAAACAGAATGCTGGAGCCAACTAGACCACAGGGGCGGTCCTAGTGTAACCGACAGCGACATTAGATTCTGCTGTTGGGCCCTCGTCCTCGTTCTCCCGAGACATCTCCTCTAGAGACTTCCCCTTCGACTCGGGCACCAGGAAGGTGAAGAAGAACCCCAAGAGGTTGCAGCCGGCAAGCAAGAAGAGGGAGTTCCTGACGCCGATGCCGGGAGGGTACCCATGTTCGGTTTTGGCCGGGTCGCGGTTCTGGGCCAAGTACAGAAACCCGAACGAGCCCACGATCGCACCAAGCTTCCCCGACGCCGCTGAGATCCCATGGCACGTCGACCTCAGCCTGGCCGGGAAAATCTCTGCCGGCACGATGAAGGTGGTGCTGTTGGGACCAAAGTTGGCGAAGAAGAAGGTGAACGCATACATGACGATGAAGCCAATGTGGTTGCCCGGCGTGGTCCAGTGGTCGTAGGGGATGGCGAGGCCGAGCATGAACGCCGTCATCATGAAGAACCCGATCATCTGGATCGTGAACCGGCCGATGATGTCGATGAGGCCGACGGTGAACCAGTACCCCGGGACAGTGCCGCAGAGCGCGATCAGAGTCTGGGCCCTGGCGATTCTGAACACTTCTTCGAGAGCGTTCATGGTGGCGGCCTTGGGGATCCATCCGATGGCGCTAAAGATGTCTTTTTGGAAGAGGTTCTGGCTGTAGAAGGCGATGTCGAGGAGGAACCAGGTGGTCGTGGTGCCGAGGAGGTGGAGGCCATGGCGAGCCAAGAATTTCTTCGAGAAGAGGCCAAAGGCGTTCGCCTGTTTGCCGGTCATCTGCTCGACCTTGGCCTGCTCCTCCTCGAGCTCGACCTGGAGGACTTTGGACATGTCGGCAGCAGCCTGCTTGGCGTTCTTGGCGACGAGGGCGGTGTAGCGGGCAGTCTCGGGCATCTTCATCCGCCAGTAGTAGGTGAGGGCCGCCGGGATGGCGCCAAAGATGAGAATTATGCGCCAGACATAATCGGCCTCGGGGACGGTCGAGGCTACGGGGTCGACGGCGTAGGAGGGGGCAGGGAAGTAGTTCTTGAAGGCGGCAGAGACGACGATGGCGACCATGCCACCGGCGAGGATGCCGATGCCCTGCATGGCGAAGACGGCCGCGATGAAGGCACCACGGGTCTTCTTGCTGGCGTACTCCGACATGATGGTGGCGGAGAGGGGGTAGTCGCCGCCGATGCCGAAGCCGAGCCAGAAGCGGAAGAAGCAGAGGGTGGCCATGACAGACTTAGGAGTGTGGCCGAAGGAGAGGCCGGAGGCGAGGGAGCAGAGGACCATGAGCATGAGGGTCATGCCGTAGACGCGCTTGCGGCCCATCTTGTCGCCGAGCCAGCCGAAGAAGAGCTGGCCGGAGAGGGTGCCGCAGAAGGCGACGCCGTTGACGGCAGAGGAGACGTGGGGGGGGAGGGACCCGGGGGTCGGGGAGCCGTCGACGTGGTAGTAGATGCGGCCGAGGAGCTTGGTGACGAGGGAGATGCAGAAGAGGTCGTAGGCGTCGGTGAAGAAGCCCATGCCGGCGATCACGATGGCCGTGAAGTGATACCACTGCGTCTTCGCGACGTCCAAAGCGTTCAGCACCTGGAGCTGCTCCTTTGCCATGATTGCCCTTCTTCCTCTCTCCTCTCCCCTCTTTAGACTTGCTTTAGATTAGAAGAAGAGCCCCTGAAACACATAGGAGCTCCTTTTATTTATATCTCTAGACAGAGGAGGAGGTTGAGATAAAGATCGTTCTAGCATGCTGCTACTAGAAATAAAAATGCCATAAAAATTCAATCATTCAGCTCAAACTTTTGACTGATGAGAAGCCATAAAAATCCAATATTGGATTCAAAGTCTTTATCCTTTTCCAGAGCAGAGAGTTCAATAGAAACAACCCATAAAAATGGGACAGGAGACGTAGAAAGAGATTCCATGAAGAGATACCAATATTACCCACTACAGGAATCCGTAATAGAGGTACCTCTGTTTTTTATTTAATATGTAAGTGCAACCGGGTGAGCAAGAAACGACAGCAGAATTAAAAGACGAAAAGAACAAATAGGGAATATAATTTGGGAATGCCCCACTCCACGATTCCAGGAACGAGATCAAGAACCAAGAACCTAACCCTAGATAAGAAAAAAATGTATCATATCCATGGGGAAAAGACAAAAGAATCAGTGGCAAAAAAAATATAAAAACAACGCATTCAGCGACAAAATCAACAATAACCGACAAAAAAAGAAGAAGAAATAAATAATACCGAGAGAAAAAGATGATGTTAGCATTCAAACCAAAAATCGATCCTTGTTTTGCTATACAAAGAAACATCCCGATCCTCGATCTCCAAATGACGGATTTTTCATAGCAAAAACAAAACCACAAACGGATCGTAGGCGTGAAATCAATCAGGACTCAAGATTTAAGACGAGAAAGAAAAATCAAACAAAAATGATCAAAAATAACGCAGAACGGGAGACAAGAAAAATATCTTCGAGATCGAGAATAGATGAATCTAACCTCTTCTCTGCTGGTAGTTTGAGAATGCGGTGGCCGGGAGAGTGAAAGCGCGAGAGAACGAGGGGAAGATTGATGGTGGAAGAGGAGGAGACGGGCTGAGGCGATGGGAAGTGGAGGAGGCGATGGAGGTGGATATAAATAGGGGCGCGGGAGAATCGGGCGGTGCGTGGAGCATCTCCCAGCGGAATATTCTCTCTCCATTTTAGTAGTCAAACCGTCTGCCCGCTGAGACGCGGGGGCCCACGCGTCCGGTTCCCCTCCCTCATCTTCCCCTCCCTTAACGGGATCTCCGGCAGGCTCCAGCTTGGCATCTGCTTATTTTTGCTCCTGCAACAATTTCTTATACCGTGATGGCCAACGGTCATCGTCTGATGCGTAGAACACGTACCATATTTAGTATGATGCCAGTAAAATCTGGTAGGATTCGGGTTCTATCCTTCATGCCGAAGAATGATCGATCCTTTTTTGCAGCATCAATCATTGGATAACATTGTGCACTGCTTTCAAAGCACTTTAATCTCTCTCTTTAATCTGTTTATACCGATTTCGAAGCAAATATTACGTTGGTTGTAGGATAAGGAATCATTTTTTTCAAGCGAAAGATACAGCCGGAATCCAATCTGGAAATACTATATATTAATACGATACCAATAAGATCTGGTACCAAAAATACAAACCTTGGCCATGGCTTCCTTTGTAATATTCCCCTCTTAATTCTTTTCATGGGAGAAATTCTCTCTATAATTTTATACAAAATAGTATCACGAAGATGGAATGAAACCAGTAATTTATTATAATGCATGTATACGGACCTAGATTGTTTATACCTCTAAACTCTGTATTTAACTTCTGGTACATGTATATTCTATAAAATATACATCTGCTTTTTTGTGTATCTTCTATAAAATATATTATTTATAGAAATATGGTATGAAAGAGAGGTAATATATATGAGATTTATATGTAGCCGTTTTTGAAGTGCACCAGTGATGACTTTACTAGTTTGCACATGCATCCCAAAGTCTATCATGCATTTCACCTAGACTTGGAGTGCAAAACTTTGGTATGGACATGATCTCCAACCTCATGTCATAGTTATGATGATATGGAAGACAATGACCAAGACAAGTCATAAAGTACACCTTTTTTTTAATAAAGAAGAGTCAAAATTGAGCAAAATTAAATTGTAGTGGCCTCTGAGTGATTTCACTCATATTTTTAAAATTAATTTACATGTTTATCATTTTTTCTGATAGCACGTATTCGATAAGAATATCAAAGCATATTGTTATAAGGACAAATAAACATGAAGTAACGCACGGCTTTGATATTTTAGTTCAATAGCTAAATAGGTAATTCCAAGTAGGTCGCTTGTATATTTTAAATCGATGCACCAAGAATGATCTAAAATATGACCAACCTACCTTCCTATGGTCTAAGCATGCAGCCCTTTTAATTTAAAACTCTTTTTAAGACTCAATGGAAAACCTATGGCCATCAACGTAGGTATACACATGTTCATCAATTACTAGTGATCCTCGATCCCTCTAATCAATCAATAATTGAAAATTCAACAATCGACTCCCTCCTTCAACCCCAAACAAGTAGTTCTTTTTCATTCTAATGTTTTATATAATAACATAATTACCATAGGATTCAAAACATTCGTCATGACATTATGCTAGTACTATCATCATTTATCATAATTTATTCTATATTTTATTTTTTTATGAAGATATTTTATATCTTATTTGTTTTTGCTTTAAAATAATTTGTACTACCGTTCAGGAAGATTCATGTTAGTGGCAAGCACATGAACGAAGTATGGAGGAGAGAGACTAGTCGGGCTGGAGGATCCAGTGGTCCTCCATTTTTTTTTTTTTTTTTGGTAAAAATCTAGTGGTCCTTCTTTAGTTCCTGACCCTAGAATGTGAATGAAGTAGTGATTGCACCAAGCCGCCACGTTTCCACTCCCGTACGTAATTAATAAATTGGCACTTTGAAGTGGGGGAAATTGGGGGGTGGGTGGCTTCGGTGAGCTTTTCAACGCTAGAAGAGACAGGTCATTATTATCTATCTTTGACTAAGCTTCTCGCTTGTCGTCTCTGCCCAATTTAAGTTACCACGGCATTCCACTACCAACCAAGTGTTCGGGAGTAGATGGTTTCTTTTGCAACAATGGAAGCCACAATCCATTCAAGGAGGGGGAAAAGGAAAAAACAATGGAAACCACAAATAAAACAATTGTAATTATATATTAAACGCAAGATGGAATACGCATCACTTATAGATGGGGAAAATTCAGGTGGACATTGTCTTTCAATCCAGAGGAAAATGAGGTGTTACAAAAAAGAGAGAGTGCAGTATGTTTTTCTTGGAAAAATATGACTCTTACTCTTACGTACGTAACCATTGTTGGAGGCTGCGATTTTCCATCATTGCAAATCTCAAGTGAGTAAAAAAGTTATGACCGGAAAAAATAAAATAAGAAGAAAATAGCGTTCCAATTTTTTCTTCTTGCGAAACAATGGTTGTGCATTCCTTTCCATAGATTACATTAGAGTAACATAAAATACGAGAACTCGGTTGAATGAGCAACATAGACTTTAGATGCTTGATATGCTCTCAAGTGCACACAATTAATTAAGGTGCATTCCACATCATTTTCATTTAAAAATGTTATTATTTTTTTAATTTTTTATAATCATGCCCGGTATGGTCGATTATTTTGTAAAATAAAAATGATAATAATAGTTAAAATAATGATATTAGGAGCGGAGATAGTCAAGATAATAATTGGGGAATACCCGCTGCCCGACCGACTGCCGGAGGGCCCGACCGACTGCCGGAGGGCCCGACCGACCGGAGGGCCCGACCGACTGGACGGCCCGACCGTCCGACCGCCTGACGGCCTGACCACCCCCGTTGGACGACTCCGACTGGCCGATAGGCCGACCGAACGTCGGTCGGGTCGACCGACTGACGGGAGCCACCAGCGGCTAATCGCCGACTTGGGGTATGTCGGGCGTATCCATCCCGACCGACTGAACCCGGGGGTCTGAGGCCCGACTTACATGAAGCTCGCCGACCGACCGGAGGAACCCGACGCCACTCCGCTGGCTGCCGATCTGGGGTCGGCTGACTCCTCTAACCACCGTACAGCCGCCAGACGTTGTCAGCTCTGACACGGACATGCGGCACAGTTACCTAGGGGCATTATCCCACCGAGGGCCGGGTCAACCCTGGTGATTAGACGGCCGCACGGCGACATGACGTTTTCACGGCGGCTCTGACAGCCCACGGTGAGTTGACAGTTCCTCACTTGTCCGCGCCATTAATGACGGCGCCATACCTAGCTCCACTATATATACCGGGGAAGGCCACAGTGCAAGCGGTCGATCCGCCCGTCTCTCTCACATACGCAGGCTCGCTCCTCTCTCTCTCACTCTCTCTTTCTCAGAGCTCTCTGTCTGCATTTCACTGTTGCCCAGTCACCTCTCTGACTTGACCGTCGGAGGGTCCCTGCCGGAGCCGCCTCCGGTCAGTGCGGACTTCCTTTTGCAGGTGCGCGTTCCCGACGATTGGGTCGACGAGGCGATTGGCCGCAACAGATTGGCGCGCCAGGAAGGGGGCAGCATGACAAAGACGAGAGCTCAACGATCGAGAGTCACTGGGTCGGCCAGGCATTCTTCCCGCCGGGAAGAAGCCTCCCCGCCCCCACCGGCGGCGGAGCCTAGCTCTCCGCGCCCTGCAGTGACCACGGAGGCCCAGATTGCGGCCATCGTGCGGCAGATGACCGTACTGACCGACGCAGTCAAAAGCCTCCAGCAACAACCGGCGGCCCGACCTATGCCTTCCAGGAGCAGCCGCCGACGGCCGCGCCGACCCCTGTCGCCTCCATGCGAGCGCTCCCAACAGCGCTCCCACGGAGAGGAGGAGGGGCGACCACGGCGCCACGACCGACGATCCCAGCGGCCCTCTCCTTCCCCGTTGGAACGGGCGAGGAAGGAAAAGCGGCCGCGCACACCGTCGGCCTCTCTTTCAGAATCCTCCGGAGGCTCCACCCCTGGGGTCTCCCAGCATCGACGAGCGGACGACTACGAGCGACGGTTCGAGGAGATCGACCGCCGACTCACCCAACTGCAGATGGACGGCCAGAAGTCTTCGAACGACGTCGACTTCCAGACCGCCCAGCCTCTCTCTCGACTGGTCCTCGACGAGCCGATTCCCAGTCGGTTCAAAATGCCGAACGTGGAGCCATACGACGGCTCCACTGACCCAATCGACCACCTCGAGAGCTACAAAGCTCTCATGACGATTCAAGGAGCAACCGACGCTCTTTTCTGCATCGGCTTCCCCGCGACGCTCCGCAAGGCTGCCAGGGCTTGGTACTCCGGTCTTCGATCGGGCAGTATCTATTCCTTCGCGCAGCTCGAGCACTCGTTCGTGGCCCATTTCAGCACCAGCCGAAAGCCGCCGCGAACGTCGGATAGCCTTTTCTCCCTCAAGCAGGGGGAAAACGAGACGCTCCGACACTTCGTGGCGCGATTCAACGCGGCCACGCTCGAGGTCCGGGACCTCAACGAAGACATGGCGGTTTCAGCCATGAAGCGGGGCCTGAGGTCGTCCCGATTTACTTATTCTCTGGACAAGACCCTCCCCCGAACATATGCGGAGCGACTGGAGCGCGCGTACAAGTATATGCGCGCGGACGAAGGGGCGTCCGACCGACGCTTGGTCGAGCCCAGAGGTCCGAAGGAGAAGCGGAGAAAAGGTCGGGAGCCCGCCGAACCAAGCAGGCCCCCGGCCAATAGTCGGCTTTCTCCACCCCGACAGATCCAAAAATCACCCCGCCGACAGACTCCGAGGCCGGTGCGTCCCAGGTATGACTCCTACACTCCTCTCTCCGCTCCCCGTGCGCAGATCTTGATGGAGATCGAAGGGGAGGAATACCTGCGACGGCCTCCGCCTCTGAAGGCAAAGGGCCTCGACCATCGGAAGTACTGTCGGTTCCATCGGAGCCACGGCCACGACACCGAGCGATGCATCCAGTTGAAGGATGAGATCGAAAATCTCATCCGCCGGGGGTATCTCGGCAAATTTCGAAAGGGTCCGCCGACCCGACCGACTGCCGATCGACGCCCCCAGCCGACTGAAGAGGCGCCGACTAACCAGCCGACGGCTGGGGTCATCAACATGATCTCCAAGCGGCTGGGATCGGGGACGTCTACAGGGGGGAGCCGACGAAAAAGCCGCGCCCGGACGACGTGATCACCTTCTCAGAAGACGACGTTCGGGGCATCCAGACTCCCCACGACGACGCTGTTGTTGTGTCGGCGACAATAGTCAATTATGATGTAAAACGAATTTTTGTTGACAATGGAAGTTCGACAAATGTTTTGTTTTACTCGACCTTCTCCCGAATGCGACTATCAACTGACCGACTTAGGAGGGTCTCCACGCCCTTGATCGGCTTTGCCGGAGACACCGTCACGACAGAAGGAGAAATCACCCTGCCCGTGACGGTCGGTACCGAACCACGGCAAAGCACGGTCTCCCTCATTTTCGCGGTCGTCCAAGTTCCTTCGGCCTACAACGCCATACTCGGGCGACCCGGATTGAACGCCCTCAGGGCGATCGTCTCGACGTACCATCTCCTTGTTCGATTCCCGACCAAAAATGGAGTCGGGGAGATGCGCGGAGATCAACAGCTCGCCCGACGATGCTTCCAAATCTCCGCTCAAAACGACGAGACAAAGGATCCCCTGACAATCGACAAACTGGATCAACGGGAGGAGGAAGAACGGGGTTCGCCGGCCGAGCAGCTCGAGGCGATCCCGATAGGAGAAAATCCCGACAGAAAAGTTTGGGTCGGGTCTCAATTGCCCGACACCGAACGTCACCGACTGGCGGAGCTGCTGACGGCCAACGCCGACATATTTGCATGGTCGGCGGCAGATATGTCGGGCATCCCTCCAGAAATAATTACTCACCGACTCAACATCGACCCGACAATGAAGCCGGTGAGGCAGAAGAAAAGGTCCTTCGCCCCAGAAAGGCAGAAGGCCATCGACGAAGAAGTGGACAAGCTGCTCGAAGCAGGCTTCATTCGGGAATCCACGTATCCCGACTGGCTCGCCAATGTCGTCATGGTCAAGAAAGCCAACGAAAAATGGAGGATCTGCATCGACTATACCGACCTCAACCGAGCATGCCCGAAGGATAGCTTTCCACTCCCGAAGATCGACCAGCTGGTGGATGCGACTCCCGGTCGACCGACTGCAGGAGTTGTTCGGCCAACATCGCCCTCTCAGCTTCGGCCGCCGCCGACCTCTCCTTGAAGGCTGCCCGAACGTTGCCGAACCTTCGGTACCCGGCCTCAAGTTCGGACATTGTGAAAATCAGCTGCCGACCAAAAAGCTTCGTCAGAATCGCATGATAAGCAAAAATTCCTAAGGAAAATCTCTAAGGAAGAGAGGACCCGAAGCTTACCTCGACCATTGTCGGGTAGAACCGAGACAACATCTCGGACACCTGTCGAGTTCGCAGCAACCCCACATTGGTTGGGAGGAGGATTCCTTGGCACAACCTCCTCGCAAGATCGTGGTCGGCCAACGCCGACGCACCCTCGGGGTAGTAGGCGCTTGGGGGCATCGACCGGCCCCCCGACCTATCCTCCTCCACGGGCTCCATCGGGGCTTTCCCCCGATCAGCTGCCCCGACCGACGGGACTGGCAGCGACGGGACGCTGGAGTTCGATCCGGCGCCCCCTGTTGCACCGACGGACGCCGCCGGACGATGTTCGGTTTCCCGAACGTTATCCGGCTCCACCCGCATAAGGGAAGACACCGATACACCTTCGGCCGCCCCCTCAGTCGGCCTCTCCTCAGCTCGGACCGTCGGAGCCACGAGGGCTATGACCGGCTCCGACTGGTCGGTCGCCGACGCCTCGACGGTTGGCGGAGCTGGGGTTGGCTTCTTTGCAGGACGCGAAGGGCCGGCCCCCGATGCAGGCCTCTTCCTCTTGGCGAACTGCCGAATCTCGGCATCAGTCGGCCTCATCCTCGGTGGTGTCCCTGCAATACCGACCAAAGAGTTAATGGCTGGACCAAAAGCCGACCAAAAGATGGACAAAAAGAAAAGCCGGGGTATCGGGCGATACCTATTCGGGGGACCAGACTCAAGCCGGCGTCATAGAGAGCTTGTTCGGTAACAAGCTCCCTCTGCTTCGGTACCGACATGTCCTTCAGTCGGTGGAAGTCTTCCCGGTCGTCCGCATCCACCCGACTGTTTTCGTTGGCCTCTGTTCGGGGTGTACCCCAACGAGAAGGAAAGCCCCAAGAAGAGGAAGAGGAAACAAAGAAAAACTGGTTCTTCCATCCATGAATGGACGATGGAAGACCAGTTATGAAAGCAAGACCCTTCCGGGGGTTGAAGAGCCACCACCCTCGGGCTTTAGGGTGGGGTCGGAGCACAAAGAAGGCCCGGAAGAGGGAAACGCGGGGGTTGGTCGGCAAGAGCTGACACAACAGCGCGAAAGAAATGATTAGCCGAACAGAGTTCGGCGCCAGTTGCGCCGGACAGAGTCCGTAGTAATCAAGCAGATTCCGGACGAACTCCGGAATCGGAAGTCGAAGACCCGCGCAAAGGTCTTCAACGTACAGCGCCAGATCACCAGGCGGAGGGTTGTTGACCCGACCGCCGGCCCCTGGAGCGGAAAGCCGAAACTGCTCCGGGATGCGATAGTGCTCCCGAAGCTGATCGACGTTCGGCCCCGAAAGCGAGGAGGCCTCATCTTCCGGAGCCGATCGGGAGTCGTCGGTCGGGTTCCCCGACCGAGCTCCCTGAGTCGGTTTCCTGGCCATTATGCAGGGACCGAAAGAGGAGAAAGAGAAGAAAGGAAGGAAGAAGGGGAAGGAGGACCACGAACCGGATCCGGATGGACCCTCCGCAGGTGAAGAAGAGCTCTGCCCGCGACGACTGAAAAATCGCCCGGACAGAGTTTCCCCAGCGAAATGTTGCAAATGTGGGTCAGGGTCCGGGAGGTCCTATATATATAGGGCCGACCGACGGCCGAGATCCTTCCGCGCCGACCGAAGACCTGCAGATGCGCGACACGTGGCGCCCCCCGGTTGGCGGAAGATTCGGCGCGCCCCGCCCCGGGACGGCCGCACCGCCCGCATTAAATGCCGAAGGGGGCGCCGGCCAACCACCTTGACACGCGGCATGCGGGGCGCGGCCCCGCATTCACGCGCCCGCGTCGGTTCGCGTTCCCGATGGGACGCCTGACAGCGGCTCTCTCTTCCGCGATCGGCGCCGAATATCCGATCGACTGACGCTGTATCGTCCGGCGCCCGATCTTCTGACACCGACGTGACGACTGACGACGACAAGAAGTGGCATCTGACACCTGACGCCGATGTGACCTCTGACGTCGACTGGACGTCCGGATCACTGGGCATTCATGAGGCGTCTGACATCGGATCATCCGACAGTACGGTCGGATCTACACGTGCGACAAATCCACTCCCAGTCGTCCGGG
Source organism: Elaeis guineensis (assembly GCF_000442705.2). Taxonomy (NCBI): domain Eukaryota; kingdom Viridiplantae; phylum Streptophyta; class Magnoliopsida; order Arecales; family Arecaceae; genus Elaeis; species Elaeis guineensis. The sequence continues at coordinate 4,041,803 of NC_026004.2, forward strand.
ATTGCTGCCCGAACGGAAGCCTCGGCCAGTCCACCACCCGACTTGGGAGTGGAGGGGGGCAACTGTTGGGGAATACCCGCTGCCCGACCGACTGCCGGAGGGCCCGACCGACTGTCGGAGGGCCCGACCGACTGCTGGAGGGCCCGACCGACCGGAGGGCCCGACCGACTGGACGGCCCGACCGTCCGACCGCCTGACGGCCTGACCACCCCCGTTAGACGACTCCGACTGGCCGATAGGCCGACCGAACGTCGGTCGGATCGATCGACTGACGGGAGCCACCAGCGGCTAATCGCCGACTTGGGGTATGTCGGGCGTATCCATCCCGACCGACTGAACCCGGGGGTCTGAGGCCCGACTTACATGAAGCTCGCCGACCGACCGGAGGAACCCGACGCCACTCCGCTGGCTGCCGACCTGGGGTCGGCTGACTCCTCTAACCACCGTACAGCCGCCAGACGTTGTCAGCTCTGACACGGACATGCGGCACAGTTACCTAGGAGCATTATCCCACCGAGGGCCGGGTCAACCCTGGTGATTAGACGACCGCACGGCGACATGACGTTTTCACGGCGGCTCTGACAGCCCACGGTGAGTTGACAGTTCCTCACTTGTCCGCGCCATTAATGACGGCGCCATACCTAGCTCCACTATATATATCGGGGAAGGCCACAGTGCAAGCGGTCGATCCGCCCGTCTCTCCCACATACGCAGGCTCGCTCCTCTCTCTCTCACTCTCTCTTTCTCAGAGCTCTCTGTCTGCATTTCACTGTTGCCCAGTCACCTCTCTGACTTGACCGTCGGAGGGTCCCCGCCGGAGCCGCCTCCGGTCAGTGCGGACTTCCTTTTGCAGGTGCGCGTTCCCGGCGATTAGGTCGACGAGGCGATTGGCCGCAACAATAATAATGTGTCGCTCGTTAAGTTAATAGTCATACAACAAGATGGCATGATGTGGTGAAAGTAATAATGATGATAGGGACAAAGATACTAATGATGATGACAGCAATGGTATGGTGATGGGTAGGATCGTTTTGGCGGTGGCAGTGGCAGTGATGATTAGAAAGATCGGAGTATTTGTTACAACGATGATGTTGATGGTCATAGTATTTTTTTTATTTTTATAAAAAATAATAAAATAATTTTTATAAAAATAAAAAAATAGTATCAAATATTTATTGTCTTGATAAAAAATAGAAATAAAAACAAGCAAACATGAAGTGGAGGATTTGAGAGGGTGCCTATAAAGAAAAGGTTGTTTTGTGGACTTCCTACAAATAGCAAGGGAGAATCTTTGTCACCGCAATTATTATTCAAAGAAAAAAATGTAATCGATCTTGGGCTGCTGTGACATGGAATCATAAAATTGGCTTGAAATTTCCGACTGCACGTAGGATTTTAAAGAACAACTTTTTAAGCTAGGAATATGAGATTGCCACAGATTGATTCTGCTTGTGCGTGCAAACAAAATGTGCCTACATGCTATTTGATTATCAATAAAGGATGAGATGCTGATCACCATCGAGGGAGTGGCCTAGCGGAATGGGCTTTTGCTTCCATACAAATGATTCGGATTCGAATTTCGATGGATGTCGGGATTTTCATTAAATGACAGGATGCGAATAATCAGGAGAGCGCTGATCCTCTGATGGTCTGGAGGAATGCTCTTCTTCAAATCGAATATTTTCCAACGGGGTCGGAGTCCTATGGTCATCTCTAGAAGAGATAGTAACGTTGGGACGTTCTCCTCCAATTTCTTTTTTGCTTACCAAAAAAAAAAAGAGGTACTGATCATCAGTGGTGATCATCACCCAGAAATTGTTGCAATTTAAAAGGTGCTTTTTTAGGCTATAGCACTTTGAGATGAGATACACATCGTGATTGCTCCTTACTGAAACGTTTCAGTACTGGCTTCATCAACGGTTGTTTCGCTTCCTCCTTCAAAACCTATCCGATGTCTTAGATTGGTCAATACAGACAGAAGGATTCAAGCTTTTCAACTGAGGTAGAGCTCTCGGAATTATGTAGAAAAGGGAGAATCCACCCAAAATAAAGCACACAAGACAAAAGCTAATACGGGCAGAGTCAAGCAGCATAATTTGGACTATGTGGTTAAAAAGAGCATTTTCTTCTCGTCTCTCCCTTGTGGTCTAAAGACAAATCTTTAGATACGGACGTAGACCTTCCTTGCCATCTTCCTAAATGAGTGGTGTCGCTGTTCCTCAAAAAGAACAAAAGGTGAGCGTGGCCTTAGGGACCTTCTGCGAAAGAGAGACACCGTAAAGGTCAAGGATAATTGAATCTTCGTGGAAGATATTCGTCTCAGCGGAGGCTCGGCTCTCATCGTGGGTTGCCGCATGGTAAGCAGGTACGCCCAACTCTTTTTGGGCATGAGAAACGACACCGGGTTCAACCCATATGCTAAAATATTCCCTTGCAATGCGTAGTCGTCTTGTAGCTTCTTCCTTTTTTTTTTTTTTTCCAATTTTTTTGGTACAGTATCACCAAGTCAACCTGAGCAATGCCGTCCCGAATGCAGCTACGCATCGCAAGGGATTTTGGTCTGGCCTATTCAGCTAGATAATTTGAAATGCTTACACTTGCGGGAGAGCTAACGATTATTATTACTTTATCCAGTGCCCTACTTCGATCGGTCATACTTTTTACTCCGAGAAATAGAGAAGAGGAAGAAAAAAAAAAGTATCAGGATTGAGTATGAATCGAATTTGATCGGATTGAAAAAAAAAATATATCTTATCAAATTTTATCGGATTGAAAAAAATTCAACCCGCTATCGACCGTTTACCATCTATCAATCGTTTGAAACAAAAATAAATAGTTTGTAGCATATTTGGATGGGTTGTGTCAGTTTAGACTTTTATATTAATTTTAAATTCAATATTTACCTATTTAAATTGATTTATTTTTTTATTAATTTAATGTAAAAAAAATCTAAATCTTATAGATTATAAGTTTGGAGTTTATTTTTAAACCTGTACAAAATAAAACATAAACATAAAAAATTTATTTATCTAAATACAACTATATTCGAAAGCTTTCACTTTAGAATTGTCTCAAATTGATATGCTTTCATCAATAATTCAACATTAATATTTTCATGAATCAAAATAGATAACAAAATATATTTTAAAATAAAATATTGAAATCTAAATAACATTGTCCCAAAAATAAAAGTGAGTTTATGAAATACTACATCGATTGAATTTGATTTCATACAAATTAAAATTGTAGGAACCAAATCCGACCGTAAATAACCAATCTTTTATAAATTTCAATCTGATTCCATCCAATTTATGTTTTTCAATAGACCAAAACCGTTTTTTATTGGATCAGGTGGGATGAATTTCTTAGAGTTTTGGTTATTTGCTCAACCCGGGAAGTATGGTCAACAAATCAAAAAAAAGAAAGAAAGGAGAAACACGTCATATTTGTTTAGTGAAAATTTTTAAAAGAGAGATAAGAAAATAACTTTCCTATGCTAATAGGATGTCCACATTTTAAAGAAAAGAAGACCTATATGAGACATAAAAAAATCTAACTTCTACGGTTGAAAATTCAAATGATTTTAAGAATTGAGATAATTTTTTTCTTCAAAAATATTCAAGTTAAATAGAATGCAATGAGAGCTTTTTTTTTTTTTTAATTAAAGATATAATAAATATTTTATATAATTTTTTTAAAAAAATAGATAATTAATCAAATATAAATTATTTTGAAATATATCATTTTTTTGTGATTAATCAAATATGTGAAAACCAATTATCCAAATATCATTGACGTTTCCAGAAAAAATTTAGTGAGAAAAAAAAAATCTGCCTGCAAACCAAATAAATCCAAAATAACAAAAAATTTAAAAATTATCCTTAAAGATAGAAAGCTACTGGACTCCGAATCACTATCATGCTAAAATCTCCAGAGTTGAACTAAATACCCACCCTAACCCATCCTAGAACATTAACCTGAAAAACAAAGTCCGTCAACAAAAGGAAACTATCCCTTTGACAGCTAGATATTTCTCTTTCCAGAATAATTAGACAGCCTGATCAATCTCTCCAAGCAAATCAAAGCCGATAGCCTGATCTCAATTGGAACCTGATTAAAATCCTATAAAATCTAAACACCAACTGGGTCTATTAACGTGGAAATATTTCTTTTTGCTTTATTCACTACTCCAAACAGTGAGACGCAACTGGTTTGCTGTTTGTTCACCATCCTTTAGTCAGATCCACAAATTAAACTTGATTTGCTAGTACCTAGACACTTATATGCCATGTACACGAAATTGAAAGTTGAATACTTGATGGCTCTCATTTTATTTGCCACGTAGTTTCCCCTGACAGCTATAGACCACTGTGAACCAGCATGAGCGAAAAAACAGCATGCCAGCATATAACAAAGACGCAACCAATACTACATACTATCACTGAATATACACAAACATAAAACAAACAGACGATCTATGCAAACACATGCACCACGTAACGAGGCAAGACAGATGCCACATCAACATAATCTACGTAAGTCTACAGAATATATCAGTTATTACATGATTCAAAACTCTTGATATTAATTCCTAATTTCTTCAAAAGACTTAGGAATTCAGACGAATGAGAGAATTCACAGGATAAGACATCTCTTAAGAGTGAAACTGATGATACAATTAAAACAAGCTAATCCATGACTAACGTACATTGACATCAAAGCGTGTTGCATGCCGACTATTCTATTTCAAGAACAGAACTCAGCAACATCTGTGGAATTTGGGCTCTCCCTTAATAGAGCTCTTGCAGATTTTTGACAGTAAATTTGCATCAACCATCACGATCCACATTCTCATACCTTCGCACCTAGAAAAGACTGCTCACAGAAAGATTAGAGTTAATGAGAAAACAGAATGAAGTGAATTCTCTCTTTAGTTGTAAAGATTGTCCAGTAGACAAAGATATTAAATGAAGGATTGAGCAGATGTCACAAGCATAATTCATAAAACGACAGTGAATTCTCAAATCATAATAATGATTGTCATTCTGGTGGCTATTTATATGCTCTGAAAATTTTACCCAAATCCTTCCATAGAGCAAATTAAGCTTGCATAGTGTTTGGATATTCCAAGAATATAAAATTCACTGCTAGTAGAAATGTAGCAAACTCTAATTTGAATAGAATATTCTGAATCTGTAGCATTTAACTTCCTCTCTTTCCAACTTTACTAACACCTTATTCTTTAGCAACCAAACATCAGCAAAATGTCACATTCAAACTTTGAAAACGATGGAATGAAAGACAAAACAAAGAAATATGATTCCGGGAATACAAACCTCCAAACAGAGGCTAGATATAAGAAGTATATATAACCAAAATAGAAAAGAATCAATGATAAAGGAATACATAAGATACAGACTTAATGATCCGATATCTAAGCATGTACCTAGACATTTTTTGATCCAATTATCATCAAGTGGAAAAGTTGTGGGAAATGAGAAAGTGGCGCCCAGCTCAGGTGAAAGTAAGGAACCGAGTAATCCTGAGGATAATGCAGATATCCATATTTCTCAGACAAATAAAATTAAAAATATGATGCCAAAACATCTCACGAATACTGCAAATCCTGTTTTCTTTCAGATTGAAAATAATCTTGTTTAATGTTGATAAATTGACACATCTGTTGGCCAGCTCTATGAGAAATCTCGACACAATTTAATTAGTTGGCATTATAGCAGTCAGTAACTATGCGCTTCAGTGCAAAGATTATGCGGTATATTGATGGATCCCACCTTATATAAGCAGCCAATAAACAGAATCCATTGACAAGTGTTCTACGGAGATGGTTAATGGACCTGCAACAGGCTTTAGTAGACACTCTCAGAAAGCATCCCACGCCATTCAGACAATAAAAGTATATAATATCCTTATTTGCATAAGGTGATTTTCCTACCCGGAGACCTCGTCCACATCAGATTCTATAACTGGTCTTTGAGAGGAACTATTGCGAAAAAAAAATGATGTTTCATTTGTTATATTTAACTATAACTAAAACCAAATATCAAAACCCTCGTTCAAATTTTTTCCACTTGCATGTTCGGAAGCCATATCAAGCACTAAAGTTTTGTAAGTCAATTTCTGTTACCGCAGATGTATGACAAAAAGGAAAGAATTGAGTTCATGGCATGGTCCAATATCTGCCGAAGAATAGAATAAGTCAGGGACTCAGGCTAAAGAAAAATGCAAGGGAAGCCAAAGCAGGTAGAAGTTACAGTTATTCTCTTCATTTCATAGCATGTACATGTTTAGGTATTTCACAAAAGTCGCACAAACCTTGACTCCAGGTGGCAGTGTTCCAGTTTTAGCTGTGGTTGTGCTCCCAAAGTTGAACTTTTTCTTCTCTGCCGGCTTTAATATTTGGAAAGAACACATCAGGGTATCATCTACACTCATCATTGCACCAGCATTGTCAAATTCCCCACAGTAGTTTGGTGCTGAGAATATTGTCACAAGTTGCCTGTTAGCAAAGAATTCATATCCATCTTCCACCACCTAGTAAAAGAAGCACTTTGAATCAAAATAGTGAACTTCAGTGCCAGGAAAATAAATAAAAGAAATAAACATTTATGACCTGATGAGCACGACAGATGAGGTCTAGATCATGTTTTTGAAGGAACTCAGACACCTTATCGGGGCCAAAGGTGTATGAAACCCCCCTGTCATTCATTCCCCATCCTTCAACATCCTTACTTGGATCTGACCAAAGAAGATCACAGAGCAAGCCAGTGTCAGGCACATCAGTAGGGCGAGCTAAGTTTCGTATTTGATCCAAATTAGTCAAGTCTGGAGAAAGACCCCCATGCATGCAAAGAATTTTTTCATCAATGAGAGCTGCGACAGGCAGGCAGTTAAAACAATCTGTGAAGACTTTCCAAAGCCTCACATTAAATCTGCGCTTACATTCATCATAAAACCCATATATACGGTTTATAGATGCACATTCATGATTTCCCCTCAAGAGGAAAAAGTTCTCAGGGTATTTAATTTTATATGCCAAAAGGAGGCATATTGTCTCAAGACTTTGCTTTCCCCGATCCACATAATCTCCTAAGAACAGGTAATTGGCTTCAGGTGGAAATCCACCATACTCAAAAAGCCGTAGCAGATCAGAATACTGCCCATGAATATCACCTGCGAACCCAAAGAAACCAGAATTTCAGCTTTCCTTGACTTGATTAATTACCATATCAAACTACTAGCAAGCAACAAGTATTTCTGAATCTCTCTGGAGTTCTCTCTGACTGATTAAATGAATTGGAATGTAAAGTTACCATTTATGAGAGCAATTGCAATCTTAAAGTGAAATTTGATATAATTCCCCTGGTAAAATATGCGAACATATGTATATTTTGTAGATACAAATTAAAAGGATCCTACAATAACAGCTCAGCACATAAGAAAGAAGCTAAATGAGAATGCTAAAGCATCTTAAGTAAAGCACAGGGCATGAGATCACACCTCCTAATAGAAATTTGTTTCTAAACTTAATTCAAATGTTTAAAAGAAAAAAGTTCAACACAAGGTACATGTGAGGGAGTATAGGATTAGGATCAACTAATGGGGAAGTGATAAAAAAAAAAGGGGGGAGATAGTCAGATCATATGTACTTATCATTAGAGCATTGGATTAAATTGAATCATAAATTAGATTGCCATTTACAATCCCTGGAAATTCCATTTAAAAGTAATAGAATGTAATTTTTCTTAAATTATCAATGAAGACATAATAACATAGTTTAATATCTTAGCCTACCCAATGAATTTTTACTGGTATATTAACATATATTAACTTCTAACACATCAAAAAAATGCAAGGACCAGTATGATACTTTTAACCAGCATTGTAGTACTTAATACAACTAAATATTTACTTCATATAGAAGTAATTTCATGCTACTAACAATCTATTAACCAAAGAGCATTATATATTATAAGCGAATAGTATACGCTTTTACAAAGTTAACCAGATGAGAATTAGCAATACACAAATTGTTTCATCCTGTAATCAGTAAGAATCTAACTGCATATAATAGCAGTATCAACAATCCTTATGAATAAGGGTTATTACAATTTTGCCTGGAAGTCAAAACCGGAAAAATAGGTTGAAGAAGACCTAAGCAGAGATGAGTACAAATTTGAGGTGCTGGATAAGCTACAGGTAGACCAATCCATCACTACAATTCATATAGCTAATCCCTTGAGATCATAAAATGCTTGCTAGTATTTCTGCATTTATCATCTAACTCAATAATTACAATTCATAGACATTCACTTCTGTTTAAATTATTTAACATGCCTAGCTCTTAACAATACAACTTTAATGCTCTTCGGGCATAACTAGCTTCAGCCTTGTGCCAAAATACATCATAAGCCATCCAAGTAGATGTTCCAGAATACTTGAAGCAGAAGCAAGTGTGCAAGTGGAAAACCATTTAAGAGTGGATTTAGGTCCGGGTGCAGAGAAGAGAATCCCTAAAAAATGATTTAGAAAATGAAACACTTAGGAAGCAGGTGCATCAATGAATTTCTTAAGAGATTCCAAAGATGGGGAGCTAAGGATCCACAGAATTTATCACAAACTACAAGTGTTAAATGAAATGTAAAACAATATTTATGTGGTTCTAACAACTCAAAAGATCAATGCAAGTTGCTTGTTCCTTTTTGGAAAGCCATTCATTTAGTGGTTTCTTGATACATAGGCAACTCAGTTGATGCATTGGCAGTGAGTCTCCAAAACATTTGAAAATTTGTTTCTGGATATTTTGAAGGTTCTGGTTCATACAGATAAACAGTGTGGATCACCATTTTTGAAATCCCACCACATAATCTGACTGTAGGGCAAAACTAAATTGGTAATGCCCAATCAATACTAAAGCAGTTGCTAGTCATAGCATGTTACATCTCGATCCTTTAATGTGCAAGCAAGTGATGAAGACATCATGAAAAATAGTGCCTATAACACAAAAAGGAAAAAAAAAATCATTGATTGGTCACTATCGCTTTTGAAATTTAAAGAAAAAAACAACTCCAGTCCTCATCCAAATATATGGAATTCTTAATTCCTAATTGTCGACCACATGCATGATATAATGCAAAATGTGCACAACTATATAAAAAAATATAGCATGTGCAAAAGTCCATACATACTTGTCCTTATGAAATCTTAAAGTTTTTTTTTTTTTTTTTGCCATATGTATGTGCACCAATAGTGGTGCCTTCATGGTAGTAGACATGTAGGATTACAGGATTACATTCAAGAGCGAAGAACGAGAAGAAAAAGAAGGCTTTAGATCAACGAGTTGATCCCGTAGTCCAGATCAAAGTGTTGATCTAAGATCTCAAAGCTAAGATTCTTCTTGGAAGAAGATTCTACTATGAGAAGATCAGTTCGAGATGGATCCCGATGGATACTCGTAGAGGCCGGACATGTGTGCGGCTCAAGCATCTATGAATCTATGATCATCGGAAGCAGTGAATATCTACCCGCGCTAAGGTATAGAGATCCGATCTTATATTTGTATCTAAATTCCAGATTATATATATATTTCTCTTCTGGACTTTGGGTAGGATTAGATTTGATCTTATGCATGTGGGGTTAAAGGGTTTAACCCGTTTTGTTTTCCACTACGTTCAAAAAGATTTTGAAATATATATATGCTGCCCACCCGATTTTTTAACATGTAGAAAGTTCCAGCTTTTACAAATTGAAATTGAGCAAATATTGTGAGAATTGCAAGAATAATGTTATCTCTATCCTCCAATCCATGTTATTATCTAGCTAAACATGCTGAAGCTTGGTCACCTTGCTTAGCAAGAGCCAAAAGAAACCTTAAGCTAGTTGGGTTATTATGAGGAAACTCTTTTAAACTATGCATAAATAAAGATAAAATGACCGATAAAACCTCTCCATGTCCTCATAAAGTACCTCCACCTAGGTTACTTTAGGCCTACACCTCCTAGTGCATTTCACACATTCCTTCACAATTGCTTCCTCCAACTTTCCATGACCAAACCATGCATTACCATATTAAGGTAATTCAAGAAAAATAATTAGCATACATCACGTGAATGATCCAAAAATTTTGCTCTATGGTCATCAAAACTTGATATCACAATTCCTAGCTGAGGTTTGTTAAGTGATAACTTTGCAATGTTCTTTTTTTTCCTCTCAAACTATGCTCTTTATTAAAAATCAAAGGAACACTAATACATCATGAGTAAATAAATGCAAGTTGCAATAGCATAGTTTTATGTCTCCTTTTTTTCTCTAAAGCACAAACGCGGAAAGCTTGTACCCTCAGCATCAGACAAAATCAATAACAGATAATGTACTTAAGCGGACATCCTTAAAATTGATTGAAGACACCTTTCCAACAGCGAATTTTCAGGCAGGGGATTGAAAAAAGGGAACTAAAAGGGGCCATTTCAAAGGTATTTGTCACAATATTATGGTCATTTATTTATGATCACCATTTGGATCTTCTGACATCTGACAATAAACATAACTTGATAAAAGCACACCTTAGCTGTGCACTGCTTATGGAGCCAAATGCAGGAAAAATGATTCTCCATGCAACAACAACGTATGCAATTAACTGCAAATTGTAATGTCCTAGAAAGCCATACCAAAAATGCTCTAGTTTCATCTAGTCAAGAACCACACAGGACTAGATTTCAAGTTTGATCATACACAATTAGCTTTCCTAGTATCACCATATACCGTGCAGTACCTTTCAGAACACCTCTTCATTTAAGGTCTGCAAATTTCACACATAGTTACTCCCAATAGAATCTCTTTCTCATATATGAGTTTATATTTCACTCGATTTGCCAGAAACAGATGCATCTTTCTCTAGTTCTAGGACTACACTCTTAAAATTTAAATTTATACAACTTATTTTGAACATACTATGAGAAAAAAAAGAATATTAGTCATGATACTTTGAAACATGGAATCAAACCTAAGGTGTACCATGTAGGATAAAAATTTGATATTTACTTATCATAAAATAACCTAAATGGGTGCAGCTATACCGAGAATGAATGGAATTGATGCTTCCTAGTTACTAAAATTAAATAATATTCCAAAATCTTATTTTTACCTTCAATCTACTGCATAACAGGATGAAGAAACAGAGAAAGATAAGCTTAAAAGCAACTAATATAGGGTTTCATGATCGTGACACAAAGATGCGATGTCATTTTTCTTTTTGAATCATAGGAGACAGAGAAAGAACATGAAGGCTTTGCGAGTAGAATTTTACTATGCGGCAAGCTCAACACTACCAGTAATCCAAGTACGGAATCATTAGCAAGCTTTTAGACTGGAAATTCCAAATGTGGTCATCACCCATTCCCTTCAACCCCCTACAAAAAGGCAAAGGAACGACAAGTTTCCCCACCGACATCAATAAACCAAACACAATCCATTCCCAAGAAACCATTAAGGAACAAACCAAGATGCAGAAGCATCAAAAAGATGTCCTACATCTTTTATCCTGATCAACATTATCAATAACTCAGATACAGAATAATAAACAAGATATTAGATTGCAAGATTGCAAATTCCCAGTCTTCATAACAGCAATCGCCTTTGACCACAGAATAGAAGGCATTCGCTAATTCATCAAGGTTCAAGCTTTTGCCCACTGACATCAATGACCAACCAAAAACCCATTACCAAGAAACCAGTTTGGCACAAATCCAGATCAAGAAACATCGGAAGGGGCAAGTAGGATTTACCACAAATCTTGATGGGCGCCTCGAGCTCGAGAAGATTGGGCTGCTGCAAGAAGATGTCCCTCGACACGACGCAGAGCTGCCGGATCTCCGTCTCCGAGAGCTGCACCTGCTTCCCCGCCCGACTTCCCCTCAGTTCCAGCAGCCGCCTTATGATATCATCCAGAAGACCGGGATCCATCCCACCACCCGACAAAGCACAGATCGAACGAAACCCTAGAAATCCAGAAGCAACGGAGCCCCCTTTCGTGTCTCTTCGCCAAGACTACGAGTGGACCCAGGGAGGAGAGGGAGGGAGAAAGTGGCCCCTTTCCTCCGCCGCCGCTCCCTTCCTCTCCCTCGCTCCTATTGAGATCTCCTCAAACATTCCTCTCGATCTCCCTCTTCTCCTCTCTCTCTCGATCGCAGGAACTTCTCTCCAGTTCTCCGAGAGGAAAAAGAGATGCCCTCTCGCTCCCTCTCCGCGAAGGAAACGATAGAGAAGACACCAGGAGAGGGGGTTTTTACGACTATTGTTTGATCGCTACTCGGGAGGGCTGCAGAGAGATCGCGTCCGACACTCCTTGTAAATTAATACCCCAATATGGGACTGTTATTTGCACACGTATACTTCATCAATCGTGTTCTCCTTCGCTGCTGAAACACGGAAAGCAAAGCTTACGTGGAATCTCGTTAAATTACATGGTGGGGGCCCAAGTTGTTGCTTGGGAGCGGATCGAGAGGATTGGGGCGGAACGGAGCTGGAGATCCAGCGGGGGACAGGGAGGTGGGGATCGGACGCTTGTGATTCTTTCTATTGGGATTTTCTTTTGGATTTAATAATGGTTAGGTTTGCCGCGCGCGAGAGTTGACCGTGGCCGTCCAGTCTGCCGACTGGACTGATCGGACGGTGGAGAGCGGTCAGCCGCCGGGGTTTTTTAATTTTTTGGTTGAAGCAGCCGGGGGTTGGAAGGGAGCACTGTCGGCCGGAATGTTAATTCAGGTTCGGGATATGGGGGACCACATGGACCACCGAATATGGGAGTAGGATGATATCCCATCAAATTTAAACGTGGACAAGTGGATAGGACGTACAGGGTAATGCTGCTTTCCGGGCACCCCGATGTCCCGCAAACTTTGGTGTAATCAATCGCATCGGTATACTTCGCACGAAAGTATACTTCCTCCAATATTTCATCCATCCTTCAATATTTCATCCATCCTTTTTTTATTCTCCCAATTTGGAAGGATGCAAAATAGTGGGTCAGAATAGATAAACAATCTTTCCTTTTTCACCTATCCTTCCTATACCTTTTTGAATCAAATGATGGATGTAAGCTATCCACTTTTCAATTCCATCCATCCACCCCTTATGATCCCAACCAAACACAGGATTACTGTCCTAACTCTTATTGCAAAACTCCAACGTTAAGTTGAAACTAGCAAGCATGAGATGTTGATGAGGTCAGCAATTGTCTAATATATTGTATGCATTTATCGTTGTTCCTCAATTGATAATTGAATTTGAAATAAATTTTTTTTTCAGATAGAGAATCTTTCGATGCTCAAGTTAGTCAAAATTCAAAGAACAATAACAAAAAGAATGTTGAAAGAGAGAGAAGAGATTGTTGAATGATTGATGTAAGGATTCCTTGCTTGTCTCTATTTATTGAGAGAATTTGATAGTCGTTATCGAGATGAGCAGAGCATATATTACCTGTACAACAATAGTTACGTTCGTGATTAAATGCTCAATAACAATTATCCACATGGTTTTGTGATTATGGTTGCTTTAATCATACGATAATGATTGAGAGCTCATTGTTATTGCTAATTTTCAGACTGGCATGATCATGCTTTCGATTCATTTGTATCTGAGATGATGAGACCGGATTTGTAAAGATGGCTCTACCTCACTCATCATGGAGATCGAGCAAAACATCCACCACATCATCAAATAATAAAGATTAATATTTTTTATTAAATATAAACATCTCGATGGTTGAGAATAGCAAGATGAAGTAAAGATAAGTTGATTAAGTAGCAAATTCTTTATTGTGGAAAAAAAGAAGAAGAAGGAATGTACGTACCTTCTTCTCTTTCCTTGTATTTATGAGTATTCCAATATTCTTATTTTCTTTTGCTAAGGAAAGCGAAAATAGAAAAAGAAATTGTGGATTCAAATGAACAACCTTGGCTAATTTATATTGCCATCATTTATGCCAAATATTAAAAAATAATATAATAGTTTTATCAAGAAGATGCGGTCCAAAATTCTTTTGACAATTGAAAAGTCGTGGACACGTTATTCATGTCATTGATGAATGAAAAATTTTTGCCATCCAATTGTCCATTTACAATTCATTTTTGGAACAGATTGTCAAATGGAGGGAAACAATATTAGCTCATCTACGGTTCTTCATACCTATGTTGCTGATAGCCCAAGCCCAACTTGCATTGGCCACTATTCTCTTGCCATCTCAGTTCAAAACAGCACAATCATATAGCCACATATATTGCACACATAAAGCATGTTTAATTGATATTATTTATGTGATTGCCAAATTAAGCTATAGATCAGGCTCACAAGAAAGGTCGTCTCAAGGCCAACGTTCTGAAGCTTTTATCCTCGTCCTCTAACGGTAGTCATAGAAGTCTGCGGACCATGGTCCTCCACTCGACCACCAATCCCCTTGGCCCAGAACGCCTATAAATATTCCCCTCCATCCATTGCTACCACCCCAAATTCCCACCTCTAACAAACACCATGAAGCCTTCCCTTCCACAGTATCTGCTTCTAGCCCTCCTCTTAGCAATGGTGGCTCTCGCCACACCCTCTGATGCCAGCTCCAGGCCATCACGTTTTATCGACAAACTTCCGGTCGCGAAACGGCCACACATCAGAGATATCAAACCGCCACTAGCCTTGCAGCCCGTATCTGGACCGCTGTGCCCGGATCCCGGCTGTGGTGCCATACCGGACGAGCACATCTCCAAGCCTTTGCCAAGGTCACGGAAGAAGCCACTGCCACATGTGAAGAAGAAGAACCCTTCCGGTCCTCAACGTAAGCCAACCCACAAGCCATAACTGGATCCAGTCCCGTCGTGCTCTCATGTACCTGGATATATGTACGTATTGCATCCGTTGAAGCATATATATATATATATATATATATATATATATATATATATAATAAGAGACTTTTATCATTGTTTTGATATGCTACTAAGAGGATCCTGCAGTAGAACTTGATGCATCACGTTCTTATTGAATGACTACAAGCATATATATTTCTGATTTCCTGGTACAAATTTGTTTATGGGTTTGTGGATGGCAGCTGACGTTCAACATTAATAACTTGTTCTACTACCACCTTGTTAATTTGAGGTTGAGTAGCTTGTCATCAGCATGGGCTACCACATATCTATGCTAAACCACATACATCTTCAAATTGTGTCTTATGGAGATTATGTTTACTCTTCTCATCGAAATAGGATTATGTAACCTAGCTAGCAACTGAGCACAGGTTTTACTTATAATTAAAAGGCTGGTTCACAAGTGGCTTAAATGATTTGCCTGCTTACTTGGTAACATGATGTCCAGCCTTTCATTAACAATGGATATTCTTCGAAACACAAAGCCATGCTGATGCTTTGCCACTGACGCAGTCCACGGTCTCGAGTCTTGACGAGTGGTCTGCTGTTTGGTGCTCTTCATCAATCTGCTATTAATTGTTCTTAGCTAATGAAATGGGTACATGCGAATGATGGACTGTGTTGGGATAAACTGATCCATCTCTATAAACCGACTGATCTTCAATACAGACCAACCGATATCTGACTCCGATCTCACAAATAGACATGATCCTGAAAATGACTACCGACCAAACATCGACCGAACAAACCGACACTATTCTCAATCGACCAACCGAATATATCTCACCGACTCAAAATCGACAAACGACCGATGTTCGGATACTACAGATAGCGGACTACTTCGACCGTCGATTTTTCAGAGTTCTCAACCGACGGTCAATCCCTGATGTATAGTCGGCCGACTCATTCAACATATCATAACTATCATGGATGATTATCTCTCAAATATCGCGGCGTAATTCGTAGGATTTAATAACTCACCACGAGATTACAGCCCAATGATTCTAGGCCATAAAATACGAGATCATATCCGACGATTACAACTATCTTTTCTATAAAAAGAGGGGTAAGGCAACAGCATCGATAGGCCACTTTTGAACTGAGCTCTGTCATCTTTCTCATTCAAAAATACTGTTGCTCAGTTTTTCTCTCTGACTTAAGCATCGGAGAATCTCCGTCGGAGACAACTCCAATCAGTGTGGATGTTGTTTTGCAGGTTCTCGTTTCCGACAACAGACGATGAGGGAGTTGACCACAGCAGACCGAGTGAGAAGTCACAATGTGAAATTAAGGATACGTTTGGCTACACTTTTTGATTTTTGATTTTTAAAAAATATTTTTTTATTTATTTTAATTTTTATTATTGAGTAAAAATAAAAAAATAAAAAATATGTTTGCTAATTACGTTGCCATAAAGCAAAAAGTAACGTTTGGAAATGATCGATGAACAGCTCGACGAGGGAAAAAAATTCAAGAAGAGAGAGAGAAGGGAGTGGGGAGGTGACGAGTTCGACGAGAGAGAAGGATTCGGACTCTTTATTTTTTGGTTTGGTATTTTAGACGTGCGGAAACAAAAAAAAACAAAAAAATAAATTTTGAAAAGCAAAAAATTTTTGTTTTACATATAAAATAATTATTTTAATTTTAATTTTTAATTTTTTATGATATTATCAAATATTATTTTTTAATTTTTATTTTTTAAAAATTAAAAAATATTTTTTTAATGACTAATCGAATGCATCCTAAGTTGATAATTTGGCAAATGTTCTCGCATGACATCAGCCGCAATTAGAGGCAACCGAACCCCAAGGACTGATAATTTTTAAATTATAGAGAAAGTAATAAAATCATTTATCAATTTCATTATGTAGGTTTTCTAAATCTCACGAAGTACTTATCTAACGAAATCATGACATCTTAGTGGAATATAGTGAGGGAGTTGCCCTTTCCGCCCACATAAACTAAAACTAATTTCCTGTAAATTGCGACGTTAGAACAAGAATGACAAACACCATCTTTTTGCACACTATATAAACATATATGTAGAAGAGAAAAAGGTAGTATTCGGTGGAGTAAAGCCGGTAAAAGACTTGAAATGAATCCCATGCATGCCAACCTGCAGCGAGCTCTTGCTTGGATGAAATCCCTTCTCACTTGGCCCAAAGGTCACAGGTTTGGTTTTAGATGGGAGTCATGTTAAGATTTGATGCCTCGAGATTCAGCCCACAGCGAGATTCGTGGTGAAAAACGGAGTCCAACGAGACGAAGATCACCTGAAACGGAGCTCGGATGGAGGAGATACGAGCTTTTGAAGTCGGCACGAGAATCGAGGCGACGGAGGACCGTCAGTGACCGGCAGCGGGCGGCAGCAGCTCGGCCGCAGCCGGCGGCACGCAGGATGCGCGACCCAGGCCCGTACGGGACGCGCGACCCAGCCTCGCGGCCCAGGCGGGCGCACGACCCAGCGGGGCGCGCGGCCCAGTGGGGCACGCGGCCCAGGCGCGCGCAGGCCCGCGCGCAGGCGCGGCCCAAGCCCGCCTTCGCGGGCCGGCCCAAGTCCAAGCGCGGTCTGCTGGCCCTTTGCCCCGGTCCACCATGGACCGCATGGACGTTTCCCATGCATTTCTCGCGGTCCACGGTACTATTCCATGGACCGATCGCGATCGGACGGCCCAGGGAGATTGCGGTGACGATCCGACGGTTCAGGAGGTTGATTTGGCTTGTTTAGGAGACGTAAACTTAAACCACGTTTAAGGTCTATAAAAGGCCTGATCGTGAAACAGAGAGAAGTGGGTTCGGGTTTCTCGCCGTACGAAGCCCGTACGAACCTGAGAAGAGAGAGAGAGACGAGAGTGCTGAGGGAGAAGGAGCAGGAGGCTCCTGGACAGCGGTCTCCAGGTACTTCAGGGTTTCAGGGAGGGTCTTCAAGAGAGAGAGAGCTTTTGTGAGGGAAACTTCAGGTGAGAGAGAATTGGGTGTACAAGGGTTGAGGGTGAGGTCTCCTCTTGTAAAATTTTCTTTTTCATAGTGAAGTTTGCATGCCCCGTGGAGGCGAGCCCTTTTGTGGTTGATCCACGTATTTTGATTGTTTTCTTTTTGTTTTGTTTCTTCTTTCTTCCTGCTGCATCGCGTGGTACTGAAAAGATCTTGGGAGGTGGTGTCCTGGCCAGACATCCACCCAACAAGTGGTATCAGAGCAAGGTGGTACAAGGACGCGGATTGCAGTGGTGGTGAGCAAGACTGAAGATGGAGAAAACAGGAACAATCAAGATGGAGATCAACAAGTTCGATGGTAAGAGCAATTTCTCCTTGTGGCAGGCAAGGGTGAAGGACGTGCTCATCCAACAGGGGTTGATCGATGCTCTCTTGTGTGATGAGAAGCCGACCACCATAGAGGTGCGGGATTGGAAACGGCTACAGATGTAGGCGGTGAGTACCATCCGCATGTACTTGGCGGATGAGGTGGTGATCCATGTGCTGAGCGAGACTTCCCCGTTGGTGCTGTGGTCGAAGCTCGAGGAGTTGTACATGGCGAAATCTCTCACCAACACTCTTTTCCTCTGGAGGCAGTTTTACCAACTGCGGATGACTGAGGGACAGAGCGTGCAGGAGCATCTCAGCCACTTCCAGAAGATCCTCACCGACCTCCTCAGCATTGGCGAGAACGTTGAGGAGAAGACCAGGGCGCTGGTTTTGCTGGCGTCGCTTCCCCCTTCGTACGAGTCCTTGGTGACTGCTCTTCTAGTGGGGAAGAGCACCATCAAGATGGACGAGGTCACCGCGGCGATACTCCAGAACGAGGTTCTCAGAAGGGAGAACCCAGCTTCGAGCTCAGGTGGCGGTAGCTCAGCTTTGGTGACTTCTAGAGGTGCAGGAGGCGGTAGACGGAGCGACAGGAGATCGCAACGAGGGCGGTCTAAGTCCACGAGGGACTTGAGCAAAATCAGGTGTTACCGGTGTGAGGAGTTGGGGTATCTAGCTAGATATTGCCCTCAATTTAAAAATCGGACGGTGGCTGCTGTAGCGACGGCCGGCAGCGATTCAGATGGAGATGTCCTCGAGATATCTGACGAAGTATCTACTTCTTCCCAGTAGTGGATACTAGATTCTGCATGCCCCTATCATGTGTGTTGCAGAGAGGAGCAGTTTGACTCCCTGGAGAACAGTGAGGGCACTGTATATCTGCCGGATGGATCAAGCTGTGCGATCAGAGGCATTGGGACGGTCAGCTGGAGGATACATGACGGTGCAGTGAGGAGATTGGGGGAGGTCCGATACATATCCGATTTCAGGTGGAATCTTATCTCACTTAGCAGACTGAATTCGAGAGGTTACAGGACGGTAGCTGGTGGAGGAATCCTGAGGGTGCTACGCGGCGATAGGATTGTGCTGGAGGGGAAGAAGGAGAGCAGATGACATTATTACCTGGCAGGGAGCCCAGTGCGAGGTGGAGCCCAGAGGAGCCAGGCGGAGCCCAGAGCGAGGTGGAGCTCCAAGAGGCGGATCGGGCACGAGACAGGAGACTCGGGAGGACGAGAGGCGATGTCGCAAGGTGAGATTCCTATTGCCGCAGGACGATGCCCCGAGCAGGTCTCAGGTCAGGAGGAGCACAGCATATGACGGAGATGGGATCGAGCAGCCTGGCTCGACTCCCATGTTTGCCCATCCATGATCAGCAGGCGATTGTCCCAGGGCATGGAGGCGAGGAGATCCAGAAGCTCTCGGAGTTTGGAGGAGGCCGAATATCGAGTCGAGGTGGAGATTGTTAGGACTTGATGCCTCGAGATTCAGCCCATATTGAGCCCACAGCGAGGTTCGCGGTGAAAAATGGAGTCCAACGAGACCAAGATCACCTGAAACGGAGCTCGGATGGAGGAGATACGAGCTTTTGAAGTCGGTAAGAGAATCGAGGCGGCGGAGGACCGTCGGTGACCGGCGGCGGGCGGTAGCGGCGCGGCCGCAGGTGGCAGCGCGCGGGATGCGCGACCCAGGCCCGCGGCCCAGGCGGGCGCGCGGCCCAGGCGCGCGCAGGCGCGGCCCAGGCCCGTGCGCGCGGGCCGGCCCAGGCCCAGGCGCGGTCTGCTGGCCCTTTGCCCCGGTCCACCGTGGACCGGGCGGTCCACGGCGGGGCCTGTGGACCGCATGGGCATTTCCCACGTATTTCTCGCAGTCCACGGCACTATTCTATGGACCGGTCGCGATCGGACGGCCCAGGGAGATTGCGGTGACGATCCGACGGTTCAGGAGGTTGATTTGGCTTGTTTAGGAGACGTAAACCTAATCTAATTAGGTTTTAAACCATGTTTAAGGTCTATAGAAGGCCTGATCGTGAAACAGAGAGAAGTGGGTTCGGGTTTCTCGCCGTACGAAGCCCGTACGAACCCGAGAAGAGAGAGAGAGGCGAGAGCGCTGAGGGAGAAGGAGCAGGAGGCTCCTGGACAGCGGTCGCTAGGTACTTCAGGGGTTCAGAGGGGGTCTTCAAAAGAGAGAAAGCTTTTGTGAGGGAAACTTCGGGTGAGAGAGAATTGGGTGTACAAGGGTTGAGGGTGAGGTCTCTTCTTGTAAAATTTTCTTTTTCATAGTAAAGTTTGCATGCCCCGTGGAGGTGAGCCCTTTTGTGGCTGATCCACGTATTTTGATTGTTTTCTTTTTGTTTTGTTTCTTTTTTCTTCCTGCTGTATCGCGTGATACTGAAAAGATCTTGGGAGGTGGTGTCCTGACCAGACATCCACCCAACAAGTCAGGATGAAGAGAAGGTGAAAGGTAGTCCCTTCTTATCACATAAAAGAAAAATAATCTGATGCCTCACCAAATAGGTTCTTAGAAAATAAATATAAATGAAAAATTAGTTATGCTATCGAATTTGTTTATGTCAAACATAAATATTCTAAGAAAATATGTCATAACTTATTCATAACATAAAATTAAGTTATCTTTAACAATTAATTACATCCAAGCAAAAAACTAGAATAACTCATGCCATAATTTCTACTGTTTGTGTTTTTTCT
This sequence comes from Elaeis guineensis, assembly GCF_000442705.2. NCBI lineage: Eukaryota > Viridiplantae > Streptophyta > Magnoliopsida > Arecales > Arecaceae > Elaeis > Elaeis guineensis. Next base: position 4,062,744 of record NC_026004.2, read on the forward strand.
AGTTTTCTAACAAAGTGCAAAAATAAAGATAGAGTGGATATTTAGAAGTACTCTCCCTGCTTGTGAGAGCTCTAGTCCACGCCCGACGAAAGAGTTGTCTGCCGACTTGAATGATTGGACTAGGGAGGGTAGCTAGATGCCTTAAATGGATGTCCTACCAAAACTGGCCATTATAATGGTCAAAATGACCACTATTCACTCAAAAGTTACTTTCAAATTTCAATATTAGAGTCACTACTGAACTAATGGCAATTATATTGACGTTATAAAGAGAATTAATAAGTAATTAATGACAGGAAACTAACGGTATTATCTTTTCCTTCATTTCTTCCTTTAAATAAAATAATATGTTTTGGATACTACCATCATTTTTGAAGAAAATTTCGAGAGAACAATTTGATATTTTTGGAAATTATTTTATTTAAAAGAAATTAAAAAGAAAATCTTTTGTAATAGAAATAGTAATGGAAAATAATAATTGTTATATTTTTTGACATCCGGATGGATGAAATCTTGGAATTACCATTATAATGATCGTAAAGCAATATTCTAAAGCCATGTATGTCTCTATCCTTCCATGAGATTTGATAAGAGGTTTTGGTTGTATTTGATGACAAGATGTGACATGTCAAGTTAGACGTTTAGACCACCGAATGGGAAAAAAAGTCCACTAGATGATAGGTGAGAAAATTTGAAAATGACATAAAGCTTGGCTGCTCCTTTTCAAAAACTGATTTAAAGCATGGTTGGTGTGGACGAGTCAAGATTCTCTACGGTGCATTCTTTTTCCCTATATCGCATAAAAGATAGCCACTACATGATCGATTTTAAGATATATGACAATTATGTGTCAGGGAAATCCGAGTGGACATGCTTGGTGATGGATGATGTGGCAACTATCTAAAATGGTATTATTTTTTTTGTTTTTCATAACATAGAGGAAAAAAAACAGATACAGTATAAAGAAATATTAAGATGGTCTAAAGCAAAAAATTTCTCTAGCATCAACTTCTAATGGGAAGGCAGAATCAAGATGAAGACTCGAGACATCAGTAAGATAAATATTGGTACGTATTGATCCCAGCTAATCAATTTGCAGCAGAGTTTGCTGCCTAAAAATGATACTGTTCTTTATGGTACAAAAGGCACACTATATATAAAGTATCCTGGGTTGATAGAACCATACATAGCTGATTTTCTAACCTGTGGCCGCCTTCTTGGACTTTGCTCAAGGTTTGTCGATCCTCTACGACTCTGGTTGCTAACATATGGTTGGAATAGCCAAAGATGTTCAACCGCATTTAATTTTTGGGGGGCTTGAAACTAATCTCGTTGATGATTGAAAAAGACGAAAATTCTTCGGGTGTCAAATGTCTTGTACGCTCAGATGTCGACTGAATCAATATATATATATATATATATATATATATATATATATATGTATGTATGTATGTATGTATGTATGTATGCCATCTTCACAACTACAATCACCTTGCTTGAAGTGGGTTGTGGCCAACAGAGGGCCATTTTTCTTTGTGGCTTCTCTTCATGTGACGCAGATTTCTCTCAGCCCAGTGCTAACTCAGCAAAATACATGCATGCACGAGAAAGCTCCATGACAAAGTGCACAGTTCTCACATTGCGTGCCTTCACAACAATCTAATAGTCATAGAAGACTGCCGCTCTCACTGCCACTCATCCCACCATCACTTTCTTTGAATGAAATATGAAGGAAGTAAGGAACTTCCCTGTGCTTTGTTAAGAGAAGATTAAAAAGGTACGTTGGTACAGAGAAGACAATGTACTAGAGATGGCTTTACGGCATCAAAGGCTCTTCCCAGTACCATCACTATTCTCGTCCACCCGTCCACCATCTCCTTAGCCCAAAAAGCCTATAAATACCCACCCATTCTATTGCTTGGCCACCCCACACAGAACGAACACCATGGGTCGCCCTTCCTTCACACAATACCTGCTTCTATTTCTTCTTTTAGGAGCGGTGGCTCTCACCACTCCCTCCATCGCCAGTTCCAAGCACTCGGAGAAGAAACCATCGACTCTTGTAGGGAAACCTCAGGTTGTCAAAGGGCCTTATATCGGAGACCTCAAACCACCCCATATTGAAAAGCCATGCCCAAATCTCATCAATTGTGGTGCCACCACCAGCAATATCCCTAAGCCTTTGCCTGAGACACATGCCAAGAAGCCATTCGGTCCTTACCAGAAGCCACCCTACAAGCCATAACTACAGGGCTGCCGTAAGCTGCTTCTGGATATAGAAATTAATAAGAGGCTTCTGGGATGTGTCTGGCTTTAATATTATTGTTCCAATATGTGTACAAGCGGACCATGCTTTTACCTAGCTAGAGAGCAAAGCTATTACTAGACCCTTGTCTTGCAAGGAATGTGAACGAGGATTGGTAATTTCCTATTATTTTCTGCGTAATTATAAGCATATTTCTTCCCACAAACTAGCTGGTGATTTTCTACTATTAGCTAATTGGAACCCCTCTGATCCACAGCGCACACAAAAAGGCCCAACTCTCTCTTTTGGGTCTACAAAGCTCAAATTTTAGCTACAGAGACATGCTCAATAGATGGCTTAAGTGATTTATCTTGCTATTCTGATGCCAAACATTTCATTAGGAAATATTGTATCTCAAAAAAGCCCACCCAACGATGCCTTCTCACTAACATGATTAGCCCCACATCACTTGTACATTCATGACACTGCTGATGAGTGGATGTGCCCTTGGGTGATCTGAAAAGCTGATGTCTTGAAGTATTGTTCTTCAATGAAATGCTGTTATTATTAATTATGTTAGCTCATGCCCGTGAATTGACGAGGAGGAAATACGATATCATGCGTTCACATGGAATCAAATCGGCGGTTCGACAAATTGCCCTGCACTTTGCCATTCGCAGTTTGAGACAACCAGGGCACCATTTCATGCTGCTACGATGGACGACCAATTTAGCATAACTCTTTTTGTTTTTTACCTTTCCATCATCATTAAATAACTTTAATTATTGAGACGATTCTACAATCTATTTCAGCTTTCTCAAGTATTTCTCTCATTAAAAAATAAATATTTTTTTTGCGGAACCTGCCCTAGGAAAAAAAAAACTTAGTTGCAATGGTGATAGCATGCCAAATTTATCACAACCTAACGAGGATACTTATATTTCATCGATTGCTATTGTTGGGGCAATCGAATCTGCTTTTTTCAATTTAATATTAGCTTTCCGACTTATTATCAATCATCCCAATTATGAGTTGGTAACAGATGGTGGACCGTCAAAGTCAGGCCATCAAAGAAGATCCGATTTGACTACAGTTTCTATGGATCTCAACATTCGACTTTCTATCAGCACCAGAAAATAAATAGTTGACTATTAATCGGTAACATTCGGTAACATTGACTTTCTATCAACACTCGACTGTCGGTAACATTCAATCGACTTTTCTGACAGATATAATGTAACGATTTGATCAACTGCATAATCACTAATCAGTCGGTATATCGGAGTTACCGATCAATGGTCAGTCGGAATATCAACAGTATCGACATACGATCGGTGTGCCATACTTACCGACATAAAGTTGACATATCGAAAATCGACAACGCATAAAGCACGTAATGACTACATACCATGACTATCAGTAGGCATTAACTGTCCATCCCATAATCACATAGTACCGAAATAAGAGAAACCCACATGCCTAATCATTACAAACGATTATCAATAATTCGTCTATAAAATGGAGGTAAATGAACAGTATTGGTAAGGTAATTCTGAGTTAAAACTATACCACTTCTTATTTTTTATTTATTATTTGATCATTCCTCACTGATTTAAGCATCGAAGGATTTCTGTCGGACACAACTTTCATCAGTGAGGACTTTATTTTGTAGGTGCTCATCTTCGGTAACGGACGTAACAGAAAATTGATCGCAACAGTCGTGTATTTCATCAATTTTTATGATAATATCCCACACTGCTCTACTAATTTTTGATTTTTGATTAAATTATTATAATTTTGATGTGGTATCACTATTGCAATCAAAATCTTCTCCTGATCCAACTAGCAGTTGCTGTCCATTACAATCACGTATGCTAAGATCTAGTACCTTGTAGATGAAAAATTATATTTTAGATTATATATATCACGAGCTTGTGTATACAGCCAATCACAATCATTTGTTTTCATAGACTCCATTTATCAAAGGACCATCATTGTACATCACTACAGAGATGAACGGCTATGACTAATTATTTAGATGCAAGGTTATGTACGGCATGCTGATGTAGGGTAGGCTACGATTCCTCCGTAGATGTACGCAACCAGCTGAACCCTTTGACCATCCAGTGCAGACAAGATTGGCGATAGGAAGGAACATAATCTCGCGCCCCATTTGCCTCCAGATATTTCAAAATCTGCTTGCCATCTTTTGGAACAATGAAAAGCACTTCCCATTTAAAAAAAGAATAAAAACCAAAGTTGGGATTTAGAGTAGAAGACAAAGCCGCAGTATGAAGGACGTACAATGACTACCCCACGTCCATCACCTAATAATCCTCGTGACCGCGTACAAGACTACAACCCTTGTTTTCTTTGCATTAATTTGAGACTGCCTCCACTCTCTCTCTCTCTCTCTCTCTCTCTCTCTCTCTCACTAACACACGCACGCAATATTTGACATGTTGAATCTAACTACATATTCAAATTATAGAAATTTTTTATAGCTAGGTTGCGAAGGATTTGTATTTAAATTATCTACAACCACTATTGGTAGCAAAGACCAATATGCTGCATCATCTTATAAACTAATTCTGCTAGGATCACATTGCATGGAGCCTGAATGGAAGAGTTTGCATCAGATAAAGTCAATTAATAAGATGTATGCATCAACTGCAAAGCCTTTATATTTTGATACACATATTTCTTATCAAATGGAGAAATTAAGATGCAGTGTGCAGCAGAAATAGCAGCTTTATGCTCCATCCGTCCTACATTTCTCAATTGTTCATATGTTTCACTTGAATTTCAAGATAGATAAGCTATAAATTGATTGAATTTCAGGTGTCAAAATTGTTAAATTGAGAGCAGATGAAGGCATAATTATATTTTTGGATTTTCTTTCTATGGCTTTTTTTGGCATTTTGGATTCTTGCTAGCCATGGATGCTGCTCCTGCCATCAAATGATGTGCTAAACCATATTCAAGAACAATTGTTCATTTCAAGGTGGTTTAGATGGCCAATCAACAAAACACATATTCTTTGTATCATGAAAAGAAATTTGATAACTTGACTTTATAGAAGGCATTCCTACAAAGGAGTACCAGCATCTGGAGGTAATTATTCGCATGGAAAATTGATACATTGACTGATATCATCAAAACTTTTTCATGATTCATAACAATAAATCATTACACAGATGAGGATTCACAAGAATCAAGTTTCGAATGTACCCAATAAATGGTTAAAAAAAGAAAAAGAATCACAGAGGATGTTTGGTTCCCAATCGAAATTAAAATGAAAATGAAAATTGGAATGGCTTGGAATCGGAATCGGAATGGCCAAATCCTCCAAAATGTTTGGTTCGTGATCGGAATTGGAATCGAAATCAAAATTGAAATAAAAATTTAAATCCATAGAGGAGAGTAGGGATTGAGTTCTATATAAATTGAGTCATTCTCATTCCATCCTGAAATCGGAATCGGAATGAAACTCTTCCCAACCAAATGATTCGAATGGGACTCATCCATTCTGACTCCGATTCTAAACCCCCTCTCCCTCTAACCAAACACCCTCACAATATTTTTCAAATCAAGTCAAGGATTCAGTAATTATTCAAAATACCTGAACTTGCTACTACCTGAACTTGCCTCTTTTATGCTTGTCTATTGTTAGATATGAGAACAGCCTTATTGCAGGAGATCCAATGTGGCATGGAGGCGGTTTGCACCACCAACCACAAAATGTATTAAGGCCACATCACACACGCTTTAATTCTACACTGAATCATAAAATCCACTGTGGATTTTATTTTGTAAAGATTTTCGATACTTAGTTGAACTGAAATTGGGAAAGCCTTGCCGGCAGAACATGGACGACCCGATCGCTTACCATTATCGGCTGGGCCCGAAGCCTACATGTCTTGATCAACAGGCTGAGTGGACGGTCCAGAAATGCTGGGCCACAACTGCTTCAAGGCCACCATCACCCGGCCCAACTGCCATTTAATTTGTTTGACCCCACGTTTCCCAAGCAGGTGGGCTGGCCTAGAATGTACGTGTCTGCTTAAAATTCGAATTGATGGAGTTGCAGGTTGTCCGATTCCACTTTTTGCTGTTAATTGAGCAATTTGATCACATCCTTAGGGTAGGAGTGATTAGATTGGACCTGGATCTAGCTTGGTCCCAAGTAAGCTAGCTTCAGATTTAAGATTTAGACTCGGTTCCTAGCACGTTAGGTCCGAGGATTCATATATTCAGGTTCCAAAAACTGCATAATAATAGTACATAAATCCAAAGCTTTGGATTGATATATTTAGGTATTCACTTTCACTTAAAAAAAAAAAAGAAAAGGGGGAGAACCTTTTTTTTTTAGAGCTTTATAAGTAGTTAAAAATTGAGATAAAATCGACATTGAGATCTTAGGCATCTGATTTTGGAACAACGGTTCCATTTTGCCCCCAGTAAAACTAGATTTCCATGCAAAGCGATATCTTTTTGGTAGAGTAGAACATGGGCCGGGATTAGGCACAAAATATCAAATTTTAAATAGATTCGACCAAACGACCGATTAAATATGAATACAATTTAGGCTTGAGGACCAGTCCATCATCAGTTCTACTTTGTGGCTACACATAGAGTCATATGCAAACTTATTTCGTCCACATGAAGGCACACACTTCACATGTTGGTACTCTGTTTCTAGTCAAGGTATAATTTCTATGACCAACCAAGCATCTACCATGATCACGCATTGCAGGAAATCTCCAAGGATCCAACCTTCCATACTGCAATGCTCCTGGATGGCTGCCTGATGATCCCATTGATGTGAAACATTTGTCCGGACTAACCAAGGAAGCTCCCTTAATTGGATGCCAACTTTCGAATGGTCACATTCGAAACCACGTATGCACATACGTAATTTTGATGTGTCTCAGAACTCAAATCAGCACTCACCTTCTTTAAGAGCTCTCCACATTCCGAACCAAAGACAAGGGTCGAGAGAGTCTTTGGGTGTGACACGGTCTTCTTGACCACCTCATTTAGAAGCTTTCAGTCAAAATTTCAATAGTGTTTGCACCGTCGTGTTCCTGCAAAATGTGCTGGAGACTTGCACCGGGGAAATTGATAGTTGGCGTAGCGTCGAGTAGACTACCAGACCACCACAACTCCAGCAATTTGGGCAGGTGCACCTCACCTGTACATATCAATGTTTTATAGAAGTCAGGCGAATGATATGGCATGATTGGATTGAGGCTAATTCGTGATAGTAAATATGTGGGCCTAGTTTGATGTGTCTCAAAATAACTAAGCTAATATATGAACATATCAAATATGCTCATTAATGCAAGTGGAAGAGAACAGAATAATAGATGATGATGCTTTAGACGCACTGGTCTATGGTACCTATCATTGCATTGCATCATACGTAGACATGAAGTTTCCTTGAGATGAATTTTGTGTGCTTGGATCTTTAAAAATCCTAATTATATGGTGTGTGTGTGTGTGTGTGTGTGTATATATTTTGATGCAGTTGTGGCTCATTTTTGATTTACTAAGAGATTGGTTTTAAATAGAAAAGCCTCATCTATGTTTCTTTTGGCCCATCAAATTTGCCATCGGTACAAGCCATAAAAATAAGCTACGACTTGAGATGTAGAGAATCTATTGCCAATAAATCCTTTTTTTTTTGGACGAGGAGAGAGTAAAAAAGAAAGTGATTATGTAAGAGCATATGTACAAGATTGTTGAGGAGGTTATAGTTCAGGCTCAATTAAATGATGTTGTTTTCAGCAACTAAAATTGAGAAAAAAAGGACATAAAAAGGCAGAAAAATATGAAAAAACAGAGGAGAACTGACAGAGGGGACCGGAACCAGGATGATGTGGTAGAATGGATTCTCAAGACATTCTACGGATTATCAACATGATGAGGACCTTTTTTTTTTTTTTTTTTGGTAGAATCAACATGATGAGGATTAATGAAAGCAATCACGTCGATGGCTTGTAATATCAACATTCTACTCCTATCCATCCGACAGAATTTGGATGTCATCTTGATTTGATTTCAAATGATGCTGAAAGCAACAAGATACAATTGCGTAAAATTGATTGGTCATTTAGAGATGTTAGACCATTCAAAGCAACAGAAGAAGAAGAGATTGACTTGTCAAGAAAATAAGATTCTACCATTTTTTTTTTCCAACATGCCTATTGTTGCTACAAAGCTCTGGAGATGAGGTTGGTGTTAAATCGAGCTAGAGAGCTGAGAGTTGCTTCGACGTGAACCACTGATAAAATTTACAAAAGAAATCCCAAAACTATGGAGTGCTCTCTGGTTTAGGATCCTCCAATGCTTAAGTCAGTCGGACCTTGAGAACAAGTAGTGAAAATAGAGAAGTAGAAAGTAAGAAGTGAAAATTTGAATGAACAGAAGTAGAACGAACTCTAAATGGAGAAAACTCCGATTCTTTAGTGAAAATCTTAGTAGAGTTTTGTCTCTGTGAGTTCAAACTTAGTTTGGACTTACCTTTCGGAGAATATCTTATCCCCCTTTTATAGAGGGAGCTTGTTTAGGCTTTAAGGGATATTTGTTAAACCGTTAGAGATCTGTTAGATCATTAGAGATTTATTAGGCCATTAGAGATCTATTAGGTCATTGGAGATCTGTTAGGCTGTTTGATTATTGTAACAGAATGGCCAGTTGTGCAGAGATCATGGGACGGTTATCCATGTGGCAAATAAGTTGGAATACAACTGGAAGACGATTATGGCTTAGTTGGATGACAGTTGTCAGATAACCGTACATAGATATAGTGGCACATCGGTAACAGACCGATGTGGGATAGCTGATATCAGTAGCTATCTGAGTTGGACATCATGCCTTTGGTGTTGATAATCAGATCGGCCGAAAATCGAAGTAAGACGAAGGGAGATTGGAGGTTGTGAGTATGCCACTTAGTAGCAATTCTGGACAGCCGATTAGCAGATAATACTGAAAAAGCAGATTGGTCTTGAGCCATGTAAGTTGAAAGGACTTTTATCTCAGATAACAATCTGTTGCCACGTATCCAGATGATGTTGAGATTGGATAATATATACCAATACCTATAAAACTATTGATATTATGATTTAATTATTGGCTAATGATCTTTAGGAAAGGAGAGAGCACTCCAGTTGAAAAAGAAGGATTTAAGTCTGTTTGGTGGTGGTGGCACGTCTAAGCTTTAGTGATTGTGAAGAGATAGCTAATGAAGAGGTGATATTAATCAGTTTGGTCGCAACATAGATTGCAGAAACTACACCCTCCGATATCTCTTCCCAATTTTTTTCCTAAGTTCTCTCTTGTATTGAGCTTGTTCTTGAGACAAATCTGCATGAGATTTGGCAAGAAAGCAACTAAAACCCCTTTTGATAGTGAATTAGCAGCAGAGGGAAGCATCGGTGAAGCAAAACTGCAGATCATTTTTCCAAAGGATTTCATTATTCTCCGAGTTCAGAGACACTTCGCCTAGGAGTCTCTACAATTCCATTAAGTTATTCCCAGGCTCTAACAGGTAACAAGGAGATTTGGCCATGAATATAATAGGTAACTATTTCATTTAACTTTTCAAGTGCTCAAAGTGGAAAAAGATAGTGAAGATCTTCTCATGAGTCATGACTGCTATGTAATGGTAAAAGTGAACCTCAATTACCTTGCAAGAGGTCACCTAACTGTCAATATCTGGCAACATGGGTGCATCTCTGGTTCAACTTGTATGTTCCACATGAAAAAATTGGGTTCACCATCCTTCAGGTGAACCCACCATTCGATCATCCATCGATAGCTAGAAACTTTGCGTATCCATTTGAAGCGATGTATGGTTCATTGAACGTAGGACTCCATGGTGTTCGGCGATGCCGACTCCACCACCTCCCAAGTCTGATGTGTACCAGATGCAGAGCACGTAACCATATGAATGTTAAAGTAATAAATCTTTTTGGAGGAAATAAGGTCGGTGTTAAAAGAAGCTGATGATTTGATCCGAGGGATTAAAATAATCAAAAGGCTTGCCAAAATGGATGGACCTTGGCCTCCTCAATTAAGAACTCGGGTGGCCCATGTTTCGGCTCATTCAATTGGGACAGGGTCGTATCTTTCGCACGCACAAATGATACAATAGCTGCAACGAAATCTATGTAGATGGATGAATGCAAAAGTTTAAAATATTTTAAAATATATTTAAATTGTAAGGCCGACCATTCTGTAGCGCAAAAGACGCAACCCGAACCGTATTCTATTTTTTTTCGGGGCATATTGTAGAGGTTGGAACAGCATCCAAATGTTTGGTTTTATTTTTTTTTTTCAAGACCTTCGAGAAGAATTTTTTTAGGCACTTCCACCAATAATTTATTATTAGTAAAAATAAAACCTTTTAGAAAGTTGATTGATAAGCCCAGCACACTTTCATTGGGAATTGAGACAATTGATAGAAAAAGGGCACATCCGGCGGCTCAAAGAACCCAACAAACCGAAAGAACGCAAAGGAAAAAGTATCTGAGGAATGGAACAGAGTAAAACTAAACTAAACTAAATGGAAGCACGCTCCACAGAAATCCGCTCTGAAACCATTGAAGGATACTCTTTAAATTCTAATGCTACGGTGCAAATTATTTTAAGTCTTCGTCTATTTTTTTTGGAGTCTCCATTTGCTTCAAGATTATCCTTGTGTGTTCCGGATCTGATCTAATTTTTTTTTAAAATATTATTTTTTTAAATTTAATTCCAAATCTACCCTCCATACCTATTCATTTTCCAAAATACGATAGATGCACTGATTGGATTAGGGCATGATGAAATCGCATGTTGAATATGCGATTTTAAGATGAGCTGGATTTGAAATCGCATATTCAATATACAATTTCAAGATAATGTGGCCTCCCATAATAAAGATTTTGAAATTGAAATTAAAAAATAAAATTATATGTTCAACATGTAATTTCATATTATATTTTTCGATTGCAGAAGCGATAGAGGTCAGTTGTAGGATGAGAAGGATGCTGATCGTGAGAGGGGGGGGACCGAATGAAGCTGTCGAGTGGGAAGAAAGATGATCACAAAAGAGATGATGGAAGAAAGAAACAGAAATATGGAAAAAAATATAAAATAAAATTATATATTCAACATATAATTTTATAGTGAAATTACACGTTGAACATGTAATTTTATTTTTAAATTTTAATTTTAAAATCTTCACTATAGGAGATCATGTCATCTTGAAATTGGATGTTCAACATATATTTTTGCCCCGTTCCAACCCAATCGATCAATCTGTCGGGATAGGTTGAAAATTAAGTTTAAAAAAATAATATTTAAACAATATCCAGCTGATCTGTACGTATTCTCTGATTTGATAAATATCTGCCTTTTTCCAATGCTGCCAAAAAACAAAACACCAATCAAAAGTCAAGGTGTGTTTGTCTGATGACAAACTTTCAACTTACCTAACCAAGCTCTTTAACACGTGGAAAGGACAACTTCTAGCATCTTATGCCTTTTAAAAATCAATAAGCTGAACGCTAGCTTTAGAAAGACGAATATTTGAACATTTAGCTGCCTAAACAAATATTATGTGGCATGACTTTATTTGCCCAACAAGTGATCATTGGAACTTAATAATTGAAATAACATCATTGTTCATGTGCAGCTCTCCACTTTTATCTAGAATGGACCATCATCTTATAAACCTTTGTCATTGCAGGCTTCAATTATATAGGCAAAATATACTTGCCATCCAATAATCAAATGGTTGTAGGATCATAGATTCAATCTATGCCTCATCACAGCTCTTCTATTTTGTCCCCATGAAAGCTTTCTTGAAGCATGAATATGTAACTATGTATGCTGGTTCCATGTACATGAGTAGAACGTGTTTATTACCCTCATAGTGCATTCCGACAAATGTGCTTAATTTTTATTAACTTATAAAAAGATATTCCGTTGCATGAGACTTCTGTCATTGCAAAACTTGAAAAAATTGGATGTACATGATCTTAGTTCTGCATGAAAAAAATTATTTTCATATTTTGGATATGTGACATCCAAATCATCGCAATAGAATAGTCTCATCATCATACTAAGATCCACCTTCTTCCTGATGTTTTCAATATTGCTCCTAAAAATATTGCTACTTTGATAGACTTCCTATCATGTTCATCTACTGTTCTTCATATGAATAGCATGATAGCAACCACATACATACATCCGACATATATATTATTTAGCAATTGGGTCACAAGTTGTATGGAATATATGTGGCCCAACCACCGTAATGCTCCAAACAGTAGTAATACAGCAACCAATCAACAAGGAAGGGCACAGTGTGACATGAAAAAAAAAACGCTGTACATTTCCTAATTTGCAAAAATATGGGTACAAAAGCACTTCCATTGTGGATGCTGTGCAAAGTCCGGCTTGGTACTCATTCTAGCTTCACGTGGAGGTAAAAAAGCAATACTCCCATGCTATATGAGTACGAACCCTTTTTTCCTTGTTTCAAATATTTTCCAACATCCAAAGCAGCTGCCAGGGCCACTCTTCCTCCAAATTATCTTCTTGGCTTTTTATCTACCGTAAAAAAAAAAAACGTACGTACATTGAACCTGATTTACTTTGAAAAAACAAGAGATAATTTTTACCGTTCCTCTAGTAATAATTGTATATTTAATATTGATATCTATATAACATATGTACATATATTGATTTAATCTTAGCATTCACCAACGACTTTCACAGTCTACTGATATGGTCATCGGGCAGCAGCGGTCAAAGAAGTGGAGCCAAACACATGAGCTATGAGATAAATAGCTTATTAAACTGTCATACGTGGCATCCCTCAAAAGGTAGTCAAATCTAAGAACGGAAGGGTCCGGCTTCGACCGGCTGTTTTTTTTTTTTCCTTTTGACCGGCTGCTCTTTGACCCGCATAAAAGATGGTTGACGGGGCCTGTGCCGTTCACAATTTCACAAGAAAAAGTGAGAGCCTTTTCTTGAAGGAAGTTGTTCAATGTCACACCATTTCGATCACCAGATACGTGGCAGGAGGACATTGGTGGCGTCGCGCCTAATTGCATGAGCTATAGACCATTCGTCAGATGCCACGTGTGGGTGGACAAATGTGTGGTGAATATGTTGGCGCGGCGTGGAATTTTTATTCTCTAAGTTACAAAAATGTGACAAGATATGGCTCCTTCTTCTAGAAACTGAATAAATCACGACCCAAATCTATGGAGCGTGTTAGTTTAGTGAATCTGACCACAGTGTGCAACTGTGGTATGATAAATTCGGTTCCCAAAAGTGAAGAATTCTTTATAGCTTGGATACTCGATGCACGCACTGCAACTTCTCACTGACACGATGTATCACATAACCTCCATCTCTCCTTACAATATTATTAATTAATTGCACGGTTTCTTGTCTCTTCAAAATCAGATAAAATACAAAGGCCATGGTGTCCTTCCTTGCCTAGGATTCCTTTTTTGCTAGGTAGGGGGCATTTAATTATCTTTTGGACCTCCACAGTTATCGTTCTATGCTATGTTCCTGGTGGAGCAAGGAATTTAGATGCACATGCACCGTAGTTATTATCATGTGAATTCTTCTTAATTAGGACTTTTGTTAGCCATGTCCCTAGCTAGCTTTTATTTAGTTGACCATCCAATTAGTATTTGGACATTTTAGGAGAGCATCGACTTAAGCAAAATCATATATATGGGCTTCTGCATTAAGTTGCCTTTAACTTTAAAACTGAGAAATAATCAAGACATATAGCAAGACCATCTCCACAACCTTGACTCTGGCATGTAATCTTTTCTTTGTTCTAATAATTCTGTTTTTCTTTATTCTGCTATTGTAAATGGTCTTCTTATGAACAAAAGATTGGTGGTAATCTCAAACTACTCCCATTTCCATCAACAAAATATAGCAAGATCGCTTTTTCCCGTTGCATCTTGTTCTTCTTTGCTTGAGTGCTGAAATAGCTTCCTCCAAGTTTGGTGGCGACGAATTGCTAATTTTTCTAGTAAAATTTAGGGAGCACATGATGAAAAAATAGGAACCAACACGGGACAAGTGACTGTGATTCAATAGTAAGTTGGTAACATAATGGTATTAGAGTCCGTTTCTTGTATAATTTAAGGTTCAGTTCACAACATGGATTTGAAGAATGGGTTTGAAGTGTATCTATCCCATGTTATGCATGCATGACATTGTTGTTCCAAAATAAAACATGTGTAGTTATATGCTGTTCTACCATCCTCTAATTAATGATGTCATTAAATATTTTTTTGAGCCTTAAAATAGAGTGATTTTAGTCTTCTCATGATGAATCACCGTGTCTAACAAACCTGGTGTAAGGTGCTCATAATGAATTAGTTAATCATTTATTTGTAAGGTACTCATTCTCCAAAAGCATTTGATCTACCATCATAGTTCAATTGAAGCTAAAAGGCTGGCGTAAAAATTTTCATGACTTTTAAACTAACTGGTGAGTGGAAAATTGAAAGTTGTTATATGAAAGAGTAGGTGAACAACTTATTGCAACCGTTTGTTGGGAGATTTGGCGACAGCAAAACGAGAGGATTTTTCTTCAAAGAAGTCGGCCCATTTATTCCATCCTACAAATAGCGCTCCATTCTTTCCATAGCTGGGAGTGCTTATGCTTAGTGAAAATGGAGGAGAACCACCGATAACTATGAAGAAATCTTGACTCATTATTGTCAGTTATGTAACTCTTCTTCTTCTTCTCTCCTTTTTCTTTTACTTCTTTCTCTCTACTTTCATAAATATTTCTTTCCTTAATAAAATTCTAGGGCAGCATCTCGCTACCTCCATTCCCCTCAAAAAAAAAAAAAAAAAAACAAAAAAACAAATCTGGTGTAAACCATGGACATTTCTACTCCATATTACGGACAGAACAACCATCCATCATTCTTCAGGAGTAAAAATGATTTGACCCCCCATTATCATACCTGCACCATCCGGGCCCAAAATTTGTATGTGTGATAAGAACAGCCACTATCGATCCTCGTGAGACAGTGGTCTACGCAAAAACATATCAACCACTGGATATATGGGAAGCAAACGTTGTTAGCGTGCAATACGTCTCCTGCCATAAGGAGTCAAGAAACCTAAACAGTAGTTCTGCACATCAGAACAGGTTAACATGATGGAAATCACATTCCTCTCTTATTTTACTGTTCATGAAGTCGATATGTGCACGAAGTCCATTAAAAAGCATCATAGCTTTAATTATCCCATCACCCACCATCTCACTCATCGATCACAAGAAACTCTCTCTCTCCCTCTCTCCCTATCTCACCGACACACACACATATATATATTTATATAGAGAGAGACACACACAAACTTTAAGGTAATAACTGGAGCAGCAAGCCCAACAGCATTCATCTATGCACCAGAATTACTTACACTGATAATTTATATCATACAACCTCTTGTGGGGAGAATACGACTTGTATTGGTTTTATGAAAGCATGGCAAGAGCTATTAGGGAAAGGGAGACACATTCATATATAAGGAGGTGTAGTGCACTGAAAACCAAACAAAATTATTCACTTAGAGAAGCAGATCGATGAGCTTCGATCACGAGGATAGCCTTTTATTTCTTCTTGCCACCTTTCTCCTCCCCATGCCCCAGCATGTCCTCCAACACCTTGTCATCCAAGTACTCGAACTCGATCACTTGGTTCCTCTGCTCCCTGCTGGCCCCGCCCCAGCTCGTGGACGCCGAGCTGCTGCTGCTGCTCCTGCTCCGAGAATGGAATTCATCAGGGAAATTGAGGATGGCGAGTGCACCTCTCATCGCGTACGCCGCCCGGTCGTAGGCCCGGGCGGCCTCCTCGGCGGTGTTGAAGGTGCCGAGCCAGATGCGGGCGCCGTGCCGGGTGGAGTCGCGGATCTCCGCCGCGTACTTCCCCCATGGCCGGCGCCGGACTCCTCGGTACTTGGTCTCTCCTTCCTTCCCTCCTTCTCTGGAAGGATCTTCTTCCATGAGAAAAAAGTTTGCGGTTGCTGCTGCTGGTTTGGGGGCGAGGCGGCTAACGGCTCTCTTGGGATTTAAATCGGGCGAGATGGTGGTGGGTCCAGGTGGGTTGTGGGAGATTCTCACGTGAAGGGAAGAGAATAGAATGCGAGAAAGGTGGGGGAAGAACAAGACTTGGATTCGTTGTACATGGATGGGTCAGAGTGATGGCTTTTGAAAGGACCTCTTTTTTTCTTGTATTTTATTATCATTATTAATATTATTATCCGTCTTGATCTTATAATATGGTATATTAGCATATAGGATAATAAAAGGTATTCTGGAATCTCTAAAAATTTACCCTCGTGGTGCATTTGACATCAAATTCCGTCCGGGTCCGTGAGGTCATTGGTGGTGACGTTTGGGAGTTGGGACCAACCTCTACTTATTAGCATGATAGAAAAAAAAAAAAAAAAAAAAAAGAACACGGCTGCAAACTGGTGCGATTTGGGTGGCTAATGGACATGCCTTGCTAATAATTGAACTTTTCTCACAGAAAGCAAACATAGCTTGCTCTATCTATGTCAATCTTTCTACTCTTTCTTTCTTTAACCAGTAAATGATCAGAAGGGCAGAGCCTAACCAACCGTAGCCTTGTCATCACTTGTCAAAATCTTGGATGTATTTATTAATTGGCTTCACGCGGAGTAGGTGACTGCAGACCCTATATTTGATCGTTAGCCTGCCAAGTGGAAACCACTGACTCGAAATTATGATCTGAACTATCATCACTATGATCGTCCAAGGCACGCCACAGCGACAAAAAGGAGATCAACTTGTACTTTGGTCCATTTGATGCCACCTCTCTCCACAGTTCAAGCTGTGTGAAGTTCGTCTCAACTCTAAGGTGGCAGCAAGCCAAAGAGCTTTTTTTTTTTTTTTGATTGAAGAGGACGTAAGGAAATAGCCACCTTGATTTATTAGCAGAAGTTGCGGTATAGAGTTTCAGACTCCGGTTAATTAGGAATCAGTAAGAAAGTTTACAAGACTTAAAAAAGACAGAGCAAGAAGGTTTACAAGATAGGTAACTGTCCAGAAAATATAAACTTGGAGAAAACCGAGTAGCTGCCGGAAGCACCAAACAAAGATGAGTAGGCACTAGAGTTTCAGCGTCATGGATAAGCAATAGTAAAATTGTCACGCTCCGAACCTAACATCCGGGTCGGATACGTGATGGCTTAACATCCATAACAATTAATTTCAATAATAATTCATAAAATTTTACATAATTACAAATTAAATTTCTTCAATCCTCTGATCAGATACTATGACACTCTATCTATCCATCTGCTCACCCATAAATCTAAGCCATAGCCAATCATGAACGTCCTGTAACTCTGAGAAGAAAAAGAAAGATGAAGAAGTGTGAGCTTTACAGCCCAGTAAGAATTTCCATATCACACTGATATAATAATATAATCTAAAAATAAAGATAAATAATAAAATATAAAATCCAATGTTCAATGTCCAGAATAATATAAATATCCATAAATTTTCTATCTTGTTAAAATAGATGCATCATCATATGTTAACAGGTGAAACACTTTTATTTAACAATTATTTCATGTCTTATCTTTCATTTCTCTTTTCATAATCACATGATTTTTAATATTTTTTTTCTGGTTCTGGACTAATCAAGTCTATACCTCAGTCATCATCCGGATCGAATCCACTTAAAAAGCCTTTCAAGGCTGTCCTAGGATGAGCTCCTGGCCGGCTGTCCCACGTACGAAAGTTCGTGAGAGGCTGTCCCAGACATAAGCTCCTGGTGGCCTGTCCCAGGCATGAGCTCCTGGCCGGCTGATTCACTTGTAAGCCAGTGGGGGCTGTCCCAGGTATAAGCTCCTAGCGGACTGTCCCAGGCATAAGCTCCTGACTGGCTGTTCCACATGACAAGACTAGTCCATACCATATATCTCTTTCTTTTCATTTAATCATTATGTGTTGATTTCATCAAATCAATTCAGACTTGCATTATGATCAATTCAGATATGTCATATCCATATAATCATGCCATCAATCTCTGATATATATATATTGACATAACATACTCATGCTCAAAATCAAATAACAGTATCTCAGGTATGATAAATTCATCGATCTCAAATTCGACGATGCAAAACCAATAATGCAAGACCAACAGTAAAATAGCATATATATAATAGTGATCATGTATAGGGATTCTTACCTTTACCGGTGACTGATCCAAGCACAGAAATCAATGTTCTTCTTTGATTTATGAATTTTTTTAACAAAATATTCCACTCGATATCATATGCAGACAATCATCTCTTCATGACCCTGATCAATATAAAAATCATATATAGAGAAATTACCGATAATCGATCCTAATAACACAAATCGAGGATCTCTCTTAGGATTAATCAAAATTAAGATTTATCTAAGTATCTGGATCCTCCACTGATCCATAAGACTTTTAGAGAGAGAAAATCCATGAAGAGAGAGAAAATTCTAGAGAGAGAAAGTAGAGAGAGAAAGTGAAGAGAAAAAATAGAGAGAAAAAATTTTTGTATTCTTCAGATGAGGCAATCATGATCGAGATCATCAAAGATCATATCAGGGCGACTCAATATGGATTAACCATGATTGATGTTATCAATTTCGATTAAAGATCGGATCGAGATCTAATCTACTGTACGAATTTCGAAGCAATCTCAGATTATCTTATTTTCATCTCAAGTTTATCCTAAGATCCGTGATGAAATCAAAGAGAGAAAGATACTAGAGAGATAAAATCCATAAAGAGAGAGAAAAATATCTAGAGAGAGAATCTAGAGAGAGAAGGTAGAGAGAGGAAAGAGGAAGAGAAAGGAGAGAGAGGAGAGAGAAAAAATTCTCTCTTTCTTTTTTTTTTTTCTTTCTCTTTTTCTTTTTCTTTTTCTTTTTCTTTTCCTTTTTTTTTCTTTTCCTTCTTTTTCTTTTTTTTTTTTCCTTCTTCTTCCCACGGCCCTCTCTTGAGCCGAAACAGGAAATCTCAAATTCCCTCCTTTGCTCGGTCGACCAAGGGCCGCAGCCGACATAGCGGTGGCCGGCGATCCCACAGCTCGGAGGGACCAAATCGGTGGTCGGCGGTGACCACCGGCGTCGAAAAATCGAAGAAAAATGGATAAAATAGAGGTTTCTTCCGCAACAAAATCTGGCGACTCTGGTCGTCGGCGAGCGTGCACACCGGCACGGGAAGGAAAGGGGAGAAGAGAGGAAGGAGGAGGAGGCTCACCTTCGACGTCGTGAGGCTTTCCGACGAAAAATTGGACGGGCACAGGTTGGGTCTCCGCGGTGGTTTTCCGACGATTG
Source organism: Elaeis guineensis (assembly GCF_000442705.2). NCBI lineage: Eukaryota > Viridiplantae > Streptophyta > Magnoliopsida > Arecales > Arecaceae > Elaeis > Elaeis guineensis. The sequence goes on from NC_026004.2 coordinate 4,082,381, forward strand.
CCGCCGACTGGGCTTAGGATCTTCGGTGAGAGGGAGAGAGGAGGGTTCTCCTCCTTAAATAGAGCTGGAGGGAGCTCTTTCCGACTCCGATTGGGAGCCGGTGAACGGAGGAAGAAGTCTCCCTTCGGGAGTCTTCTCCCTTATTTTTTTTTTTTAATGGGCTGTGGGCTGATTCTAGACTCAATTGGACCGGGATGTTACAAAAGTTTCATGATCAATTTGTAAGTCTTCCAACTAAATATTCGAACTAGGCCCAGATTTTGCCAAGCAAGCCAAAGAGCTGATCTGGTTTCTTCTACTTCCTAAGCTCCACATGTTGGCATTTCATGTGATTTGTGACTTAAGTTTATTGGACTAGACAAATATAATTATGTAAGGAAGCATCGGGATCCTTGAATTAAATATATGAGCAGAAAATATTAGTTATTGTACTGGTTGTTCAAAAAATCATCCAATATGATTTTGTTGCTGTTGGGGTAGATCTCAGTCGCTTAGCCGACTACCACACATTTCCATCTCCGAGCTGACTAAAAGAGCTACACCATCTAAGCTATGTACTGCCGCTCAATCTGACTCGAATTGATGAGTCCCGACCAACAAGATTGACATCGACCACCATCGTGGATATCTGATCGACTAAGGACAGCATACTCTCAGTCGACATAAAGCCGACTAAGATTTACATGCCACCTACGGCCCACTATGCTGAACAATGCTCGGTCTGCAACCGACTTCATATTCGGCATGCGGCCGACTACATCAGTCGATGGCGGGGTACCACCTCTCCATGGCATCACCTTGCCGACTCCGACTACACAGGCCTCTGCCGACTAACTGAGTACCGAACGTGGCCATCATGCAATTTTGACAGGCCGCATTGAGGTCATATCACTCAGACACCATACTCTGGTCGGTTAGTTGCGCACCGTGATGGGATACCATGAATTCATTAAATGCACCCACAGAGTCATTTATTATACCCCACGTCCGATAGCATCCGCCGCCATAAGCACTCTGAATAGAAGGCACACTCACCGTCAGTATTTAAAGATGCCCACGCGGCACCATGCGGCACCATACGGTAGGACATGATTGATATAATCATCTGTCTTCTCGTCGTTCATTTCGCTCCCCTTATAAATAGAGGTAAGCAGGGATCCCTCCAGATATGCATACTATTAGCAATCCAGAGACTCTGTCGCTACTCTATCGCTCTTTTCTCTCGATCCATCTCGCTAACTTGAGCGCTGGAGGATCATCACTAGAGCCACCTTCGGTGAAACTTTATTTACAGGTTCATCTTCTCCGGCACCGAGCGGAGCCCAGCACCATCCTTCTCCAATCAATCTCACCGTCCTCAGTCTCGGCCTTAACTGTGTGCACCTTCTCCGACGATAGCACATCATCTTTCAGCACTCCTGCTGCCTACTAATAGGCACGGATCCTAGTCGGCTCCAGGCCGACTACCGACTACCAATCAGAGAAAAGTCGCAACAGTTTGGTGCGCCAGGTAGGAAGAAAATTAAGCAAAAAAAAATCTCTTCTCTCTCAAAGACCTCCATGGCCAAGACAAGGGCACAGACTATTTTTGCTGGTTTTGTTCGATGCTCGTCGTAGTGTAAGGCACCTCTGACGATCTGTGGAGAGTCGAGTGCTTCACGACCACTGGTGATGATAGATTCTGAATTTGCTGCCCTCATGCAGCAGGTGAAAAGCCTAATGGAGACTGTCCAAGATCTCCAACAACAGCAATAGCGGCGGGAAGTGGTTGCACCATGTGATGCACCTTTCAGGCGCAGCCATCAATCGCGATCTCCAACCTGCCACTCTACGCGGCACTCTCATTGAGCGAGTTCTCCACCCGTCTGATGGTCACTGCATCCTGAATTTTGGCACGTTTCATGCGCCGATTTCGATGATCGCCTACCTCCATATTTTCCTCGACGAATCCGACATAAGGGGAGAGGCCGCAATCGTTGTTGAGGTCTTCTTCCTCTAAGGAAGGTTCTATTCTAGGCTACTCGCGGCATTCTGATGTATCACAATAATGATTAAACGAGTATGACTGAAAATTGAAGAAGATAGATCGCTGCCTAGAACGGCTTTAGGCCAACCATCGAGACCTGATCAATGAATTTGGCATCAGTACGAGTTTGCCTTTCTCAAGATGGATCCTCGACGAATCGATTCTTAGTCGATCCAAAATATCGTAAATCGAGCCGTACGATGGCTCCACTAATCCACTTGATCATCTTGAGAGTTATAAAGCTCTTGTGCTTCTGTAAGGGACATCTAACACCCTTCTCTATATTGCCTTCCTGGTTATCCTCCAAAAAACCATACGAGCGTAGTACACGAGGCTACAGACAGAAAGTATCAATTCTTTCAAGCAGTTCGAGCAACTATTCGCGATACACTTCGGCATAAACCGAAGAGTGCCTAGAACTATTGACAGCCTCTTCTCTATCTGGCAGCAGGATGGAAAGTCTTTACGAGAGTTTGTGGCATGTTTTAACACTGCCACCATGGAGGTCAAGGACCTCGATGAGGCGACGGCCATCGCGGTAATGAAGCAGGGACTCTAGAACTTCAAGTTCACCTATTCTCTGGATAAGATGCTTCCTTGGTCCTATGCAGACTCCTCGAGTGCACAGAAGTACATCCGTGTTGAGAAAGCTGCAACTGACTGATGCCTGTTCGAGTGAAAGGGCCAAAAGAAGAAGGCAAGGAAAGGAGGAGTCTCCGACGAGCCTAGTTAGATTCGTGTCGAGAAGGAGGCTCCACCTTCCTGATTAAGTCAGAAGCCCAAGGACTTTGTGAGCAGGTATAACTCCTACACCCCTCTGACTGCTTCTCAATCGTAGATTCTTATGAAGATCGAGGAGGAGAATTTTCTTCGTCGATCCTCGCCCATGAAGATAAAATCTCATGATTGAAAGTGCTACTGTCGCTTCTATTGTGACTACAAGCATGACACGGAGGAGTGCCATCAGCTGAAGAATGAGATCGAGGGCCTCATAAAGTGGGGATATCTCAAGAAGTATGCATAGGAGTGACTTACGCAACTACCTTCTGATCCACCTCATCCAGAACCTGAAGAAGAGATTCACATCCAATCGACAGTAGGTGTGATCAACATAATCTCGACAGGATCGTGACTCCAAGGGGCAGACGACTGTGGAAGCATCTCTAAGCACCAACAGACCGACAACGGCATCATCTTTATCAAAGCAGATTTGCGAGGAGTCCAGACTCTCCACAATGATGCTATAGTTGTATCAATAATAATTGCCAACTATGATGTAAAAAGATATCTTGTTGATAATAGAAGTTCCACTGATGTGATTTTCTATGATTGCTTCTCTCAAATGCGATGACTTTTCACTAAACTTCTCAAACCAGTCAATGTTCCTCTAGTCGGATTTACAGGTGACTCGATCAAAGTGGAGGGCGAGATTGAACTTTCCATCAGGGTCAGGCAATCACCTCAACAGTCGAACATTCATCTCAACTTTCTCGTAGTTCGGATCCCATCTGCCTACAGTGTCATCTTAGGATGGTCCAAATTGAATACTCTTCGAGCGATTGTCTCAACCTACCATCTGCTCGTGCACTTCCCGGCAAAGAACGGACCCGATGAAATGCGAGGAGACTAATAGTTGACCCGACAATGCTACTTAACCATTCTTAATGGAAGAAGACCAGCTGAGGCTCTCCTCATCGATGACAGATTGGATCAGAGAGAAGTCGAAAGTCGAGAAGAACCCATGGAGCAGCTCATCCCAGTTCCCCTATACTGTGGAGATCCAATTAGAACTATTCAAATTGGATCTTCGCTGAGCGAGGAACTACGAGAGAAGTTGATTAATTTTCTAAGAAAAAATATGGATGTTTTTGCCTAGTCTATCTCAGACATGCCAGGCATCCCTCCAAAAGTTATCATCCACCGACTTAATATCAATCCCGACTACAAGCTAGTTAGACAAAAGAAAAGAAGCTTTGCTCCTGAGTGATAGAAGGCCATTGATAAAGAGGTTGACAAATCGCTAGCAGCCAACTTCATCCACGAGGTGACCCATCCAGATTGGCTCGTGAATATCATGATGGTAAAAAAGGCAAATGATAAATGGCGGATCTGCATCGATTACACTGACTTGAACAAAGCTTATCCCAAAGACAGCTTTTCATTTCTATGGATTGATCAGTTAGTTGACATGACATCCGGTCATCAGCTACTCAGCTTCATAGATGCTTTCTCTGGCTTCAACCAAATTCGAATGACATCCAAGGATGAGAAAAAGACGATGTTTATCACCGACAAAGGTCTATACTATTACAAAGTCATGCCCTTTGACCTTAAAAACATCGTAACAACATATTAGAGGCTGGTTAACAAAGTCTTTAAAGATCAAATTAGACATAATATGGAGGTCTACATCGATGACATGCTCGTAAAAAGCACTGAAGCTGCCCTCCATATCGATGATTTGGTGGAAGTTTTTGACACCCTAAAAAAGCATCAGATGAAACTGAATCTGACTAGGTGCACCTTCGATATCACATCGAAAAATTTTTTTGACTTTATGATGATGAAGCGAGGCATCGAGACCAACCTCGAGAAGATCAAAGTGGTTCTCGACATGAAGTCTCCAAATTCTTGGAAAGACATTCGGAGATTGGCGGGGCATATTGTATCCTTAAGCCGGTTCATCTCCAAGTCTGCAGAGCGATGCCTTCTCTTTTTCAAGACTCTCAGGCAAATGAAGGACTTCACCTAGATGAAAAAATATCAAAAATCCTTCAATGAGTTGAAGCAGTATCTTAGCTCTCCTTCGCTCCTAACGAAGCCCAAGACTGACGATGAATTGCTCATGTATGTAGCAACAACTTCTAAAGCTGTTAGCTCGATGTTGGTCCGAAAAGAAGGCAAAATATAGAAGCCTATTTACTACATCAGTCGGGTGCTGCACGATGTTGAAACAAGATACTCTCGCATTGAAAAAGTCATGCTCACAATCATAACAACTATTCACTGACTACGACCCTACTTTCAAGTCCATTCAGTAAAAGTCTTAATCGATCTCCCTCCGAGGACTCTACTTCAATAGCCAGACATCTCGAGGAAAATGATCAAGTGGGCGGTCGAGCTCATCGAGTTCGATCTTTCTTTTATTCCAAGATCTTCGATCGAGGCCCAAATTCTCATCGACTTTATCATCGAGTGTACTCCAACTGACAACGACCAAATCAAAGATGACTCCCCTGCGGACACTCAAGAACCCATGTAGATTCTGCACGTGGATGGAGCTTCAAACACTTAAGGGTGCGGTGCAGGCCTGATTTTGACCAATATTAACAGGATGATGATCGAGTATGCTCTTCAATTCGGCTTCAAGGCTTCAAACAATCAAGCAGAGTATGAAACCCTAACAGTCGGGCTGAAGATCGCTAAAGATCTCGATGTAAAGCATCTACGGATAATCACCGACTCGCCACTCATCGTCGGACAGTCCTGAGGAGAATATACGATCCAAAATCTTATTCTCTTTAGGTATCTATAAAAGCTCAAGTCTCTACAACCATACTTTGACTATTTCGATATTTTTCACATCCCTCGCTTTAAGAATGTTCGAGCCAACTTTCTGTCTCGTCTCGCTATCTATGGTTGCGTTAAGCCTGAAAAAATCTTCATCGAGCATCTCGAAAGTCCGAGCATCGACTCAGAGGAAGAAGTTCACCATGTCTAAGTCAGACGTAAGCGGAGTTAGATTGACCCATTCATCAAATTCTTGACAGACGAAATCTTGCCAGCTGATCCTGCTAAGACATGCCGACTAAAAAGGTTAGCAACTCGATACATGATCATTGACGATCAACTCTATAGAAGGTCAGCCTCTCAACCCCTGCTCAAGTGTCTTCGACCTTCTGAGGCTGACTACATACTTCGGGAGGTGCATGAAGGTATTTGTGTCAATCATTTGAGGGGTAAGTCATTGTCCTACAAAATTCTTCTACAAGGATACTACTGACCGACCATGCAGAAGGACCCCCATGACTTGGTGTAGGAATATGATCAATATCAAAGATTCGCCAATATCTAGAGGCTTCTATCCAGTTATCTGACAACCATTTCGGCACCCTGACCATTTGACCAATGGGGTGTCGACATACTCGGTCCATTCTCACCTGCTAGTAGACAAAGAAGGTTTCTTGTAGTAGCCATCGACTACTTCATTAGGTGGATCAAAGTCAAACCACTGGTGTAGATAACGAAGTAGAAGACTATTAGTTTTCTATGAAAATCCATCATCTATGAAAATCGTCTTACCTTTAACTCCGGTGGAACACTACGATGAATCAACCAATTTGGATAAAAGATGAGCAAACTTGAATTTGCTCAAAAAAATTTAAGAACGAGCTCGACTGAGAATGGCCTCCTACCAACAAGGATAACTCGGTATTATAACTCCTGAGTCAAATAAAAAATCTTCCGAATAGGAGATTTAGTCCTCAGAAGAGTAGAAATCTTCAAGCCCATCGAGCAAGGGAAGCTGTCTCCTAATTGGGAAGGTGCCTACAGAATCTTGACAATCCTGCGATCGAGGGTCTACAAAATTGAGAACTTGGATAGCATCGAGATCCCTCAAATTTGGAACGCTGAGAACCTACGGATGTATTATCAATAAGAATGCCTTCACCAATAAAAAGATTTTTTTTTCTGCAAATTCTGTGCCTTACAAATTAAGTTCTCAGAGATCTACAACACGACCACTCCCTCGTCGATTTGTACCAGATGAAGTGCTAGTTGGCTTATACCCGACTAACGAAGTCGAAAGTGGGCCCATTCCTAAAAATGGGTGGATCCCTCAATAATAAATGCACTTGCCAAAAGTTACAATGCCAAGTTGAATATGAGATCTAGGACAAATCATAACGTTAGTCGGCTAATGCTCGAATAGTGACGCCACAAGGTCTGACATCCGACGGCGTACCTGTCCAACTGCCAATGAGCCCGATAGGATCCGAAAGTCGTAGAGTCATAACACCCGACGAGATAAATATGGTGTTCGGCAAATAACCGAATATCGAAGCCACATGGTTTGCCAACCGCCATCATACTCACAACGGTCCAAGGGCCGTGAGCATGTAAAATACAGTTTGTCATACGATCCGACGAAAATAAATTATGGTAAGTCGGCTCAACACCGACTGCCTAAAGATTCACTAATCCTAAACAAAAATTTCTTTTAAGTTCCTACTCAGCGAAATGATCTATGATGAAAGATCGACGACTACGACTTCAGTCTGACTGAGTTCGACTACAAAAATCGACTATATGACTTAGAAAATCTTTTTGAGTTTGTTAATTCGGCTTTGACCTACTCGATTTTGCTGCTTTCTACCGACTGCTTTGCTTTATCATCAACTCATTACTTAGCCAATTTTATGGAAAGATTGCTAAGTGAGTAAAGGAGAAAAGCTTGCATAAAGATCAAGTCAGGCAATTTATAAGTTAGAATAGAAGATAATTTCATTTCATTTCAAAGGAGTTCAGTACAAAATGAGGAGAAAGTACATGGCAGAAAATCAAAAAGAAAAGAAGTATAAAAAGAATCTAAGAAGTCAGATGGGGACGGTCCTCCTCGGCCTTTGCTTCCTCGTTGCCCAACTCATCCAATTTTTTGTCGGCTTGTATGGAGCTCAAGTCTACCTTGGGCACGAGACGGTGGACCTGCTTCTTGCATTCTGTGAATCTGAGCTGATACGCATCCACAGCGGCATCAGCGAGCTCGTCCTCATAATCCTTTGAATTTCGGTACTCAGCCAATGTTCGAAAAGCAGCTTCCTGGGCCCGAATTTCTGCCATCGTCAATTTTTCTTGTAGCTCGGTGGCGGTCTTCTCGATTTTCTTGATGACGTTTTTGGCCTCCTTGACAGTCTTTTCGGCTTTCAGCATCCTTTTCTTCTCCTCGATAAGGGTGCTCTCGGCCGACTCCATCTCCTTCTGATAGTCGGCCTTCAACTTTTTCTTTTGATAGTCGGCCTTCAATTTTTCAAACTCCTCTTTTCTCTACTAGGTTGCCAAATTCACCAATTCGGCCTCCAACATAGTTATCTTATCCCTACATTTCCTCTCCCGCTCCTCGACAGCTCGGAGGAACTCGTCAGAGGCTTCGGTCCGTGCACGAACGGTTTGGACCCGATCCTCCAAATCATGGTTGATCTGAGCAGATTTGATCAACCCCTCTGACAAAACTATAATGTCGTGGATCATCTGCAAAATAAAAAAAATTGCTAAGTCATCTACTCGGCCAAAAATAATTCAGAAAGGAACCGAACGAGGAAAGATCGAATACTTACCCCGATCAACGACATGTAAGCGTCTGACTGAATCTCTGAGATTGGGCGCACCTTCTTGACTTTTCAGTTCACGGGAAGCATCACCATTCTCGCCAACTCTCCGATAAGTCGGTGGTTTTCAAGTGCCTGATCGGTGGCTTTGAAGCGCATCCCAATCGCTACAGTCGGCTCTCCGGAAGGCAAGTTTGGACCGTAGTCCGTAATGAAACTGGAGAGCATCGGTGCCTTATCTTTGTCGGCATCCTTGTCGGCAGTTTTTCGACCAGCTGCCCAACCTCCTCCAAACCTGACTTGGATCGAAAGGGCTTGTACTGCTTCGATCGGCCTAGTCGATGGTTCGATGACCACCACATCATCGTCGATCGGGGCAGAAGCTGCAATCGTGATGACTTCAGTGGCAGGTGGCGGAGATGAGCACCTCGACGATACTCAAGGCGGCGATGGCGGCTGCGTACTCCTCAAAACCTGAGAAGGAGACTCTTCTCTTGACTTCTTTGGTGGTCGAGAGGGACCGTTGGGCCCAGATGCCGCCTTGGTCTTCTTCTTCTTTTGGACCACCTCCCTGAGAGATCCTGCCATAACCCTCATGCCTGTGCGAATACGATAAAGAAGAGTTAGTCTATGAATAAAATAAAAACTATAAAAAGTCTGTAGGAAAGAAGACTACCGAGATGACTAGTCGGGCTTATCCCGACGTCATAAAGAGACTGCTACTTGAGCAGCTCCTAATGTGCGGGAACCTAAACTTCGAACAGCTTCTCATACGTCTCCTGATCTTCCTCCAGTACTGTTTCATTTTTGTTCAGAGAGAGATTGAGAGTCGTCCAGATCCAGTCGAAGCCCCACGGATGGTCAGTAGTAATGTAGAAAAATTTATCTTTCCACCCATGGATAGAGGAATAAAGCTTTTTGAAAAGTTGTTGATGGGGTCGAAGACAGAAGAACCACCATCCCCGCTCCCAAGGATGTTTCTTCAATACAAAAATGGCCCAAAATAAAGAAACTCGAGGCTCAACCCAAAAAAGATGGCAAAGGATGACAAAACAAGCAAGGATACGAATAGAATTGGGAGCGAACTGAGCAGGAACGACCTCGTACAGGTTGAGGATATTGGCAAAAAAGGGGTTCAGAGAAAATCAGGATTTCGATCGAAAGAACTCCTCATAGATGGCAATATAAACATCAGGAGGACAAACAACCCGGCCTCTTTCGTTGGGTGCCATCAACTGATACCGACTAGAGATATGATAATGTCCTTTTAGTCAGTCAACGACTGACTCCATCAACTTGGACTTCTCAACAAGATGTCCAAAAAGGTTCTCAGTAGTCGACTGTTCATCTGACTCATTCGGGTCAGACTGATCCTATCGAGAAGATGCCTCATCGGGCTCATCTCGAGTAATCTCCTCGATCACCCTCTGGGCTGTTGGAGCCCGAGAACTCCAATCACCGATCGAATTTTCATCTCTAGATTCTTTATCAGTGGAAACCATGAAAAGGAGAAGAGAAGAAACCCAAGAAAAAGAGAAAGAGATCGAGAAAGGAACCTCTAGAGAAAAAGACCAATGGAGATGACGAAGATGACGAAAGATCGGCACCGAAGGAGATTGCTCGTCAGTGGCACTATCTAAGCTCTCTCCTAAGAAGGGGGCAAGAAAGATTTGAGGCAGAGCAGAAACAATGAAACCGAAAATAGGAGGAGATCCACCACATTTATAGGTTTTTTTGATGGTTAGGATCAACACCGAGTACCATGCCTTACTCGGAGATCTTGACACGTGGCGGCAATCTCGATCGACTAAATCGACGTCGATTCGATGTACCACCATTCGGATCTCACCGAGTCAGCTCAATCCACGTGATCACAGACTGAATCAATGAGCGACCAACATATGGATGACTCGGATATGTATGCTCATTATTACCTTGTCAGTCGATCTTCTGCCATTAATATGGAAGATCATCTCGAGCTCTATGGCATTTATTGCCGTGCAATCTGTGATGGAACGGCGCCATCGCACATTCTACGAAAAGACAAGGCGACGGTCCATCCCATGAAGCGACAAGATAACTGAGTGGCAGTCAGCAAAAGTAACTCAGATCGGCTCAAAGATGAACTCTCTTAGCCCGACTAACCACGAAATTAGACTCGAGAGCTGGGGGGCAGGTGTTGGGGTAGATCTCCGTCGCTTAGCTGACTACTAGGCCTTCCTATCTCCGAGCCGACTAAAGGAGCTACGCAGACTAAGCTACTGCTGCTCAACCCGATTCGGATTGACGAGTTCCGACCAAAAGGGTCGATGCCGGCCACCATCTTGCTGATTTGAGCATCGGAGGGTTCTCGTCGGAGCCATCTCTGACAAGACTTCCTTTGTAGGTTCATCTTCTTTGCCACCGAACGGAGCCCAACATCGTCCTTTTCCGATCAACCTCACCACCTTAAGTCTCGATTTTGACTGTGTGCGTCTTCTCCAGTGACGGTACATCATCTTCCGGTACTCCCGCCGCCTACTAACAGACACGGTTCCTAATCAGCTTCAAACCGACTATCAACTACCTATCAGAGAAAGGCCGCAATAATTGTCACAAAAATTTGAGCTGAAAATAGCAGATGACCTTCGTGCTGGTGAGCTAATGAATGACAAATGGTTGGCTGTAGTTCTACTCGGATGTAGAGTCCTGGTAAGAGTCTGAGTTTAAAAGGAAGAAAAAAACAACATTGAAGGCTGTCGTATTTTGTCCAACAAAAGATACTCCGATAGTTAAGTCAGATAAAAATTTTGAGGAACAATAAATATTTAAGAAAATAGTGAGAGACGTAAGAATACATACATGGTTTCTCTTAGGTATATGTTTATATAGAGTGAGGGTCAATGCCTGTTATCAAGTAACGGGCATGCATCTGAACTGTTCGATGACTGCTTGCACGTTATATATGTTGCAGGGTTTAACTGTGCAGGTTGTGCATTAACTGCTCAACTATGCCTGACGAGATATAACTATCCTATAACTAGCTTCACAAATATGTGGGATTATAATCATCTCTTTAATAAATTTTAATCACTTAGAATGTGCTTTAATCTAGAGATACTTGTCCTTGCTGGTCTTACGCATATTTCGGCAACCCAATGGGATGTTCAGATCGGCAAATTGGTCAATGACAAGGTCAGCAAGTTGGTCGATGTCGAGATTGGTAGCAATCACAAATAGATAAATCAATGCCATATATTGTCGAGATCGGTAGCAGTCACAAATAGATAAATCAATGCCACATCAGACTCCATTATTAAAGATTGCTCCAGTAAAAACAAGCCTCACCGACTTGAGAAATAAGCTTAATCCAGCCGCCTGTTTTCAACCAAGTCCCCGTTGAACAATTTTACAAGGTACCAACTTGCTTTTTTCTATTTTATTTTCTTTAGAAATAAGTCTCCAAATCAAAATGTCTCCTTCCAGCCGAAGGGCATGGCTTTACAGGTCGAGACTGAAACAGAGTAAATCTACCACTTATTTGCCCAACAAGGGGAAACTCATTTCCTTCAAAAATAGTCGGGGATTACGAATGATGTTAACCTAAATGGAGAACGGGGTCTTGTACGCATAGCTTATAGTTGATTAATTGCATCAACCAACTCATGCTCATCTTTACTTTGATAGCTAGGAAGTTCCCTTAGTTCAAAGTCAGCACCACAATATAGAATTGTCGTTCAAATTCTGATTGGATTAGCCTCGATCTCTCTCTCTCTCTCTCTCTCTCTCTCTCTCTCTCTGTGCGTGTGTGTACATATATGACAACGTATCCTTCATATAGGAGAGCATGTCAGGACAACCTTAGCTCAAGCAGGCCTCTACAAGTTATATGCTTCGGCTGGGGAAGACAATTAGTCATTGTTGTCTAAATTCCACCAGCCTTTTTCTGCCTAATTATTTTTATTTTTTTCTAACATAATTCATTAAACAATTTTATTCGATAGGAGCCTGACCTTGGAACACAAACTTATAAGCCAGTAGGCAATACTAAAAGATCCACTCATTCCTCGGTGCAAACCATCTTACTCTTGAGAATGGAGAAGCTATTCTCCAATGGCTTAAGATATCAAAATATACCAGAAAGCTATATATTTCCGCCAGAAAAGCGACCCGGGAAATTCATTAATGAGTGTACGACATTTCCAATGATCAATCTTGGAGGAGCCGAGCCTGGCAGCGTTGATTGTGATGTGATCGTAAAGCAAATCATGCAGGCCGCGAAAGAGTATGGTTTCTTTCAGGTGAATTCCTTTCCTCCATTCAGACTTCTCTTCTCTTTTTTTTCTTTCTTTGTTGAAACTAATAATGCTATTAATTGGTTCGAGTGAAGGACATGAAAGATTCCATAGCACACCCTAGTGATTAAAATACTCAATTATGGGTAGAATTACATGATATTCTAGTGCACATAAAGACACGATTAATTCCTTCAATTTGAGTCTTGACATAAATTATCTTCTGCAGATGATGATTAATATTCAAAAAGCATTATAGTGACTGGTCTGAAATATATCTTTGTTAATTCTTGTAGTTGAACTATCACTTCCTAGTTATTTGGCATTGGAGCAAACAACTCCATAACTGCTAATGTGAATCAAGATGCGAGATGTTAAGCAACTGCTTGATGCCAATGCAGGTGATTAACCATGGTGTTTTGGAGCATGTGATTGATGACATGGCGGCCATCACCGAGGAGTTCTTCAATATGCCAGCTGACGACAAGGCCTCATATTACTTAGACGATCCGAGAAGGTTTTCTAGGCTTCATGCAAGTTCTGGTGTCATCAATGAGCCGATACATGGATGGAGGGATTACTTGAAGCTCGCTCTCTTATAGAGGAATTCATGCATCTATGGCCACAAAAGCCAAGTAAATTTTGGTAAACTGGCATTCATCATTCACTACTCGTTGCATCTTTTGCATGAATTCAATCTTAGATATGCATACACACAAAACTGAGTCAAGTGGATGGTTGGGGGAAATCATTAAGTTCTGCCTCCTGTAACATGACTTAAAGATTTTCTCACATATTATCTTAACCACTTGAGAAAAGCATTCATGAAGCAGAAGAACGTGAGCATTATTGGTCTACATATTTGTGCAGAGAAATTCTTGCAAAATATATTGTGGAGACAAGAGGGGTGGCTCTGAGGCTATTAAAGCTAATTGCTGAAGGATTGGGACTTGAGAAGGACTACTTCAGTAGAGAACTCAGCAGAAATGTTTTTATGAATGTGAACTACGACGCACCATGTCCAGATCCAAGTTTAACATTGGGTTTACCGGAACATTGTGATCCCACTCTCATCACTCTTCTTCTTCAAGGGAATGTTCTTGGACTTCAAGCCTTATATAATGGCACCTGGATTGGAGTGGAGCCCATTGGGAATGCCTTTGTTGTGAATTTTGGACATCAATTAGAGGTTAGCGTTCTTAAATTGTGCAACACAGGAGGTATATTTATTTCTGTTATTACTTTCACCTTTTGCCTCTTGGACCTTGGAGAAAAGATTTTCAGATGACCCCCTGCAGCTTTCATTAAGGCAATGAAAAATATATGACAGCACTATAAATGATTCATTTCTTACGTTACTAATCTTGCTTTAGGATAGTCTTGGTGCCATGCAATACTGCTTGGTATAAGACAAAACTTGCATCAATCGCCATTAGTCCTGGTATATTAATTGATGACAAGGATGAGCTCCCATTCTTGTTATTATGAAATAACCAAAATTCAAAAATAACTCAAACATCGTAGAAAAGAAGATTTTAAAATATAATGTTGAGATGTAGACTGAGAATACATAATCATGGACCTCAAGCAAACTGCCAACTTTAAATATTTCAAATATCCCTGGATAATTGGAGTTTGAATTCAGCAAAATATTGTTTGAATTTCCTCATTTGATCATCAGCTATAATCCGGACGATCGAATAGCTTATCCAACATGGTATTCGACCGGTCCAATTCAGAAGACATCTCGCAAAACGAGGGAAATGGTAGAGGTTCACTTTGTTGGCCTTTGTAGATCTCATATCTCCTCAGCTTTTAGATTGTTAACTAGTTATTTTGCTTGATATGAAGTTTGGAACTCTACAAAAACTTTAATTGGACAGATAATTGCTAATGGAATGCGGAAGAGTGTGGAGCATCGTGTTGTGACCAACTCAATTGCCTTTTTTGAGGAGTAGGAGAGGCTGGAATAGATCAACCACCCATCTTCATTAAGAGAAGGAAGATACTTACAAGAGAGCAGACACTGTTGAAGATTACAGACCGCTAAAAAAAAAAGGCTCTTTGAAAACCCAAACAGAGAACAAGGATATCATCTCAAAGCACAGAAAACAGCACCCATCATCTTTACGGACTACAGATGTTAAAGCATTAGTAATGAAAGCTGACACAGATTTCTGTAGCAGAGAACACCGAACTATGGGATGATCAATAATTTTAAACTTTGCCATAATTTAGCATGCCGTGATTGAACCAATGTGAGCGGCACTCTAATCTTAATATTCCAAGCCAAATATCTTGGTGACCATTGGGAAGCCACTGCACAATTTTCGTCCACAGCCAGCTGAAACAGATCCTCAAATAGATAGGCAATAGTAGTTGCTCCGCAGCACACATCCTGCCTGAATTGAATTGTCACTAGAACTTCAATTGCCACATTTATCACCGATGCTATGGATAGTTTCATCACTCCAGAACATTTTTTGGTCAACGAGCATAATCCTCAACTCTATAGATCATTTCACTTCTCAGAATTCCTCAGTAGTACTTATGCTCAGGAGGGCAACAGCAAGAGAATATTGGAAACATTTATAAGGTTTCTCTTCTAGTAAAATAGAAGCTTGCTGATTTAATTACATATTCTTCTCTCTTTTTCTTTCTCTCTGTTCCCAATTTCAGCTGCTCAATGAGCCACTAGTGGTTGAAATAAGTGTATATCATTTCCATATGATTCAAGGAAAGTCAATGCAAGTGCCATGATCAGTGAAGATGATATGAACAGCGATGTGGCATTTGTTAAAATTTGTTTGTTGCACCTGCCCTAAGGAAGCAAGCCAGGGAAAAGCACGGTTCTGACCTGGATGACCTGATCAAAGCTGGATCGCTTTCCTTGATGAAGTCATATCCCATGGATCATCCTAATTTTAATGCATGATGAATAGGAAATTTGATCCCACTGGCTGTTTGAACTATCTAACAAAACCCTTAAAAGAATAGTTGCAAGTCCTTTGCTTGTTTTTCCAGCAGAAAGATTTGGCCGGGGTTGACATATGAATAAGAATGTTCAGTTTCATTGACTGTTTGAACTATCTAAAAAATTCTCATTAAAGTTTACTTCCACCTGCCATTTGAATGATCTCACGGATTAAATAACAAGTTAATTTCCATCAGCCAATCTAAAACATCTAAAAAAAGCCACTAAATAAATATACAAAAAGTAGCAGCCATTATCCTAACTTTTGTAAGGGCTTTTTTCCTGTCAAGACCGAGTCCTAACATTGATAGCCAAGCCCAATTAATTACAAGAACCGAACAGACAACAATACAAGTTTCAGTCACCAACAAATGCCAGCCTTCAGACTTTAGAGAATGGGGAAGTTCCTCAGCAATGGTGCTAGAGATGAAACAGAGCTAGAGTATGATATATTTCCCCAGTGAAATGATCGGCACAATTCATTAGGACATGTAGAACATTCCTGATCAATTATATTATGAGAGATCATCTCAAAACAACTTTGGTTTATCCAGAGCTATCTCAATTAGTTTCGTGCCACTTTTCTAATGGTTTGCCTTTTGAGAGAAATATAGATTGCAAACCCTGATGGTGGCATATCACCCCCTTATTGCTCAAAAAGATCTAGCTTGTCCTAACATCTATGAGAATATGCTTTGATTAGGGAAAACACATTGGTCATTCTTTTTTATTTATATGAACTGGAAGGCCAAGTTCCACCAACATTTCTAACTTAAATATAAATTATTTTACTCAGTAGGATACTTCCTTTTGCCAGAACAAACTCACAGGAAATATTAGGAGATCCAAATCACCCCTCTGCACCAGCCCTCTTGGTCCTGAGAATGGAGAAGCTCGTTTTCAATGGCTTGACATATTAAACAGTACCACAGGATTTGCATACACCCTCCAGAAAAATGATGAGGAAATTAATAATTGAGTGTAAGACCCTTCTGGTAATCAACCTCGGAGGAGCTGAGCTTCGCGGAGATGATTATGATGTAATTGTAAATCAGATCATACAGCTTAGGAAGTAATTCAGCTTCTTTCAGGTGGTCTCTTTCCTTAAATCAACAAATCTATAATCAGTTTACCTCTTTCCTTAAATCAACAAATCTATAATCAGTTTAAGGCTAGGACATGAAAGATTTAATAACTTCCTGGTGATTAAAATGCTCCTCTTTTCTTTTTATCTTTTTCTTTTTTTAACTTCTTCTGAATGTCTTGTGAGGCATTACATGTAAGAGGACTAACCTGGGATACTCCCATTTAAGGCAGCACTTAGTTCATCCAATATATGTGCTTAATTAATGTGTTGATTTAAATGATCTGCTATGGATGATATTTGGTATTCAGAGCTTTATACTGAGTTCTGTGCAACTTGCTTTGGTTCAACTATTGCTTCTGATGTATCTGGTATTGGATCTAACAACTTTATTACTGATAATGCGCATCAAGTTTTTATAAACCATTGAATAACTGCTCGATGTCAATGCAGGTGATCAATCATGGTGCTCCAAGGCAAGTGATCAATGAGGTTATGAGCTTTGCTAAGGAGTTCTTCTGCATGCCAGTTAAAGACACAGCGCCATGTTTCTCATTAAGGGACTGAAAAATATAGAGCAGCAGTAAAGATGATTCATTAGCTATTCTTGATGCAGTTCATATACCGGTCGACAGAGGGCAAAAGCTGACTCACTTGAATTGCTGCAACTCCCTGTAGATTGATGACTAGGGTGAGTTTTTATGCTTGTATTTGATGGATCAACTCCAATCCCATATTCTTATCATTCCTGTGGGACGCCCCTTTTCTTATCATTCCAGTGGCAATAAGTACATGAACGGTAGACAATTTATGCTGAGTAGCCATGCGAAGACCTTACCATGCCTTGTGGGAAATTGACAAGAATTATTGTTCTTATATGGAATATATATAGAGTAAAAAAAATGTTTACTAATCCCTAGTTAATGGAATTAGTTATCCAATAGTTTCTTATGATGTTTGTTGTTTGCTTGGTGCAACCTCGGGCTAAGTTTCCCAGGAAAAGAAATGATAGATGCATATCCTCTGGTATCTATCATTTTCATGAGAAGTAGCAAACAAAAATGACAAAACAATGATGCTAATGGTACTAACGCTGCTTGCAGAATTCTGGTTAAGTTTGGTAGTTCTAAACAGAGTTCATCATTAACCATATCAGTGAATCATTTTTCAAACACCTGATGTCAAAATTGCCAATGCAATCTTCTCTTCCCCTTGCATGCACTTCTCTTTGCTATGTGATTAGCACAATTCAGATGAGACTCAACAGGAGTGATGTCCTCCAGATCAAATTCGGCTTTTCAAAATCTGAATTACTTTCATATATCACGAGCATGAACCAAGCAGGTAGCCCGTGAGTTTTTTGAGTCACTTCCAACAAAAAAAAAAAAAAAAGGGGAGATATAAGGAGAAGAAAAATTTGACAGAAAAGTAAGGAGACCAACTAATCCATTGATGCTAGAACTACAGATATGAGAATCCATGCAGATGTGTATTTAATCTAATGTCGGTTATATATTAGATAGATTTTAAGTACTTATACCAATCAAGGAATTCAATAATACTTTTCTATTAGTCTTTCAGGATGAGATCTTATATTGTTACGTCAGAAACTTAGATTTTTGAGATGTATTGCTCGAGAAGAATCAAACCTCTACTTATCAAAGATAGAAGTCTGACCATATGACTGTTCCTCTATCATGTTGGCGTGGTTCTTAAGCTTCCTATATTGTTACAATTTGATCATTTCTTGGGGACTGTCTCCACTTTCCAGCTCAAAGAGAGAAATGGCTGCATCACCAAATTATGTGCTGCCGATAATTTCTCCCCTCTGATGGGTTGGTTGTCCCTTGCTAATAAAAGCCATCCCCTTCTGTGAAGGCTTTTCCTCCTCCAGATTGATGGCTCTGCAAGGTGCTCCTCTCCTCTGGCTTTTATATGTGGGCTTACCAATTAGCCATCCCCACTTGACCCTAGACATTATACCACCGGCATGCATCGAGTAGTTGCAAAGAGCTTTCCTGGAAGCGACCAGTTAATTTGGACCCTATAGCACGCAATTTTAAAGCATTAGGTTCAGATCACCATTAGACTGCGATTTTGGAACCTGGAAGATCGAAAACAAAAATTGTATGTGATTAAATTAAAGAAAAGAGTGATACACTTTACTTACATTAATTAAGTCAAAGATTGGAAAACATAGGTCTACAAATCCCACTGGATTTGTTGCAAGATTTGGGAGTTAGGACGGTTCTAAACTAAATATATTGGCTGGGAGGCACATCCACACAAGATTAGGTTTAAGTGGTCCATGGGAACATTATTGATCCCTTCAAAAAGATCACTGCAACTTTTCTAGAACAACTCCTACAGTCTTCCTTTGGGATACTTCCACCAAATACATTGCCATCTCTGTCTGTCATGAATGGTGGAGTGGCCTAATCAAAAGAAACAAATGGAGTGGAGATTGTATTGTTTTGATAGTGCAGGAAATGAATCATTAGACCATGAAGTTAATTTAATATTATGATGAGCTAAAGGTGCATTTATCAGATATTAAAATGATAGGATTACTTATGCCCTATTCTATTGCTTTTGCGCATCTTCATAATTTCAATGAATGAATCTATTCTATGTATTAAAAAAAAAAAGGCTAAAAGCTACCAACTTTGAGAAGAATTCGGAGCAAAATCAAGAATATTTTTTAACTCTTTTCCAATTGTTTGATTTTTCATTTCATTTCCATTTTCTTTTCTTTTTTTTCTTTCTAATTGATCTTGCTCTCTCTTCTAAGTTCTAATTTTTTTTTTATCTATTTTAATTAAAGCAGGGTATCTTCTTTTAGCCTCCCTTTATTGTCCCCCCCCCCCCCCTCAAAAAAAAAAAAAATGATAGAATTACAAAGTTGATACCAGCCAAGGGGACGAAAAAGGTTAACCTTTTTTTTCAAAAAAAAAAAAAAAAAATGATGCCCCCATCAACAAAGTCCTCCCCGACTAACCTGAAACAAATAACAAGGCAGTTGAAATTTGCTCCGAACCCCTATGGTACCTTTATGCATCATGACGCAATTTAATATTAAACTTTTTCTTGATCACATAAGAGCAAGTCAAATAGTGGAAACCATTGTCTATTCCTACAACAAAGAGAAACATCATGCCTATTTGCTACCAGTGCTCGAAACTGTTGGTTGGTACTCCCTTTTTCCAGTACTTGTATTAAAGAAAGATGTTGAATTCAAACATGAGATGATGATATTCTAATCATATTTCTTCAAAGATTTTCTAAAAAAAGGATCTCTTAAGCAATTATTTTTTTGAAATGTTTCTATTAATTACCTGTAGTTCGATAGTCTCTTACATGGAATCAATCTCACAACATCAGTACTGCAAATGTTATTTAGTTAATATCAGCCTAATTACCCCTCATGAAAAAGACAAAGGTGCAGGCCTACCCAAATAATGTGGTTTCTTTTCTGAATGGAAAAAGCAGTACAGTTCTACCAAAAAAAAAAAAAAAAAAGGCAATACAGGAATATCATGGCTGCTGCACCACTGGCACCCAGCAATCTTTGTCCTATCGGTAGCCAGGGATTCTATTTTGTAGGCACGATCATGTCCACCATCACATCAGCTCCAGTCTTGAAATCATTTTTAATCAATTCTATGATTTGATGTGACGACAGATCCTTTTCCTTTCCCTCCTTGGGCAATGGTGATCTGATTTTAGAACTCCAATACGCCTACAATCTAACAATAACCAAAAAGAAGAAGAAGAAGAAGAAGATAGTCCATGAACAAAGACCAGACTCGGTACACCAGTGGAGCCAAGGTCTCTGCCCTCCAAAGACTGACCAAGTCCCCATTTTTAGAGGGAGAGAAAGCTCAGCCTTGTTGGTCTTTTGATCCCACGCTTTTGACTTGGAAGTCAGGAGGCCAACCTTCCATTTGCGTTCGGACGTTTACTCATAGACTTGGAATATGCATGCCAATTTCTATATAAAATATTTTGTGACCATCAGCCTCTAATATCATCTCACAAGAAAATGTCTGCATTAAACTATGAATTTATGCTTGGGACAGGGTTAAGAGTTTGTTAATGGCATGTTAATAGAAGTTTAGGAGCTAACCGAAACTAAATTAATTAACTAAGCATCTCTTCCTTTTATTTATGAGAAAAGCAAGATAGAAATTCATCAACTATAAATTGTTGAGATGAAAATATTGAGAGCTGCACCATCCAACATTTGAACTCAGCATCTCTCCTTAGAAAGGCCATGCGCAATTGACAAGCAATTTGATCGAGCAATGCACTGAGCACGCCTTACACGTTAAGCTACTAAATTGACTTGGACTAAGAATTTTGTATTTCCTATTCTTATGACTACGAGCCTATGGTTGCACTCAAAAAAGACTATGACCCTACGGTAGACCAACCGATCAAACACGTCTACATGCTATATAGCCTTTTCAATCACCTTCATGCGTAATTTAGGTATGTAAATCCTTAACAGTCTTCATCAATTAGAATACAAAATGTCACCTCCTCACCACAGAGTGTGCTAAATCTATTGGTCCAAACATCAAATCAATCTGGCCACTTGTTTGTTACATGGAACTATTATTCCAGAAAGAAGACAAACTTCTGTCACGCTCCTCTAAATTTGTGATTCCCTTCTACCCTATTGGGCGGAGAGGCAAGGTCTTTTGGACTAAAATATGGGATTCATTTGGTTGGCTGGAAGGAGAGGGGAAACAGTGCAATCAACCCAAAAAAATGAAGAAAGTCTCATGTTGACTCTAGTTTTTAAAAAAGAATGATAGAAAAATAGCATTTCCAAAGAACGAGATTCTCACATTTATTGGAACAAAATATCTATATAGTATTTTTTTTTCCAAATATGCTCTTTTCCTTTATTAATGACATGACAAATATTTTATATAATTTTTTAAAATATATATATATATATATGTTCAATCAAATATAAATCATTTCGATCAATCAAATATAAAAAAATATATTTTTTTTCACATATTATATATTCAGACAATGAGATATTAATTTTTAAGAAAAAAAATAGTGAAGAAAATTTTTTTCCGTCAACCGAATGGGTCCATGATGCATACGGTGTGGTTATCTGTTCAACGGAGCCGGGCCCATAGAACTGGGTCGTCCCACCATCTCATTAAGAGATAATAGAAAGAGAACCGTGTTGACCGAAGACTAACAACGCACGGACAGTCTTGAATCCCCTCCGTCAACTACGACACAAAGATGTCCAAGCACCCAACCACCAAAATTCCTTGTAATCCCATTGTAGAAAAATCCACCTCCCCCTCTCCAATCGCTCTCTTTCTCTGGTCTTCTTAACCAGTTTCTGCGAACCAAAAACCTATGCCATACCCCACTCCCATTTCCCACACTGCTAATCCCAACCCATCTCCTCTCCATTAAATTTTCTTCGTCCGAGTGCACTTCTCCATCACTCGGTTCTTCTTCTTCCTGAATATTTCCATGGGTCCAGGATGCAAGTACCCTGGCCCTCACTCGGAGACACCACCCACACCACCACCCCCAGCTCCCTCCGCAGAAAACAACTTCCCCATCCTAGTTATCTCAATCCTTGGCATCCTCACGACATCCATCTTCCTCCTCAGCTACTATGTCTTTGTGATCAAGTGCTGCTTCAACTGGCGCCGCTCCGATGTCATCACCCGGCTCTCTGGCTCCCGGAGGCGCAGCGAGAACCCGTTCACGGCCTACTCGACGGCCACCCGCTGCCGTGGCCTCGAAGAATCCGCCATCCAAGCAATACCCACGTTCCGATACCGGAGAGGTGGTGGTGGTGGTGGTGGTGATGAACAGGGGAAGAGGTCCTTCCATGAGTGCGCTGTGTGCCTGAATGAGTTCCAAGAAGAAGAGAGGATTAGACTACTTCCCAACTGCCTCCATGTTTTCCATATAGACTGCATCGATACTTGGCTTCAAGCCAATGCCAATTGTCCCCTCTGCAGGTCAGAAATCACGACCACGACTCCACTTCCTGCCGACCAATTGAGGGACCTGGCCTCCCACCAGAATCTTCAACACAGTGGGGATATAGTGATAGAAATTAGTAATGATGGCATAGAGGAGGTTACACCAGTTAGCAGTAGCACCAATACTGATCCTTCTCCCAGGAAAGCAGAGCAGAGGGGTGGGCATAAGAAGGGAAGGAAGCTTCACCATGTGAGCAGCATGGGGGATGAGTGCATCGATGCGAGGGGCAAAGAAGAGCGGTTCTCCATCCAGCCTATGAGGAGGTCCTTCTCTATGGATTCTTCCAGTGATAGGCAGCTCTACATGGCAGTGCAGAACATCTTGCAGCAGAACCCACACTTCCAAGAGTCTGGCAGTGAGGAGAGCGGCGGCAGTTCAGGGAGGATCCGGCGGACTTTCTTCTCGTTCGGTCAGTGCCGGAGCTCGAGGAGTTCTGTTCTTCCGATTCAAAACGAGGTGTGATCAAAGAGAATTCTCCTGCTTCTTCTTCTTCTTCTTCTTCTTCCAATGGGTTATGGAATAGATTATCATATGAACATAGAGCTAGTGTATATTGGAATCGAATTTTGGATGTAGAATAT
Organism: Elaeis guineensis; assembly: GCF_000442705.2. NCBI lineage: Eukaryota > Viridiplantae > Streptophyta > Magnoliopsida > Arecales > Arecaceae > Elaeis > Elaeis guineensis. The sequence goes on from NC_026004.2 coordinate 4,105,682, forward strand.
AAGTTTAGCTATGTTTTTATATGGCTGCATTGCCTGAATCATGAAATAGGTTAAAATTTTTATTTCCTTGTTTGATTAAGCTCTTCTCCTTTCCTCCTCTTTTTTCTTTTTTTCTTTTTCTCTTTTTTTTTTTTTTTTTTTTTTTTTTTTGTAGTGTAAAATTTATTTCTGCATTTTATGGGACCTCACATTTCAATGTGTATATATGGTTCTTTTGACCAATTGAGCCTGTGTCATACGCGTAAGCCCCCATGCTGAGACATCAGTCTTTCCCCGAGCTCTTGATTTCAGGCCTACATTAATCTTCTCCCTGTGGAAAAAGCAGCTCCATTAATGGATTTAGCACCAAGAACCCAAGTCAGAACACATTAAAAAGCTCCACTTTTGATCACCTTCTTTTTTTCCTTTTTTTAAACTTTGGAACTTGCAAACAGATGTCCTTTGTTTAATTTTTATATGTCCATCCTTCCTTACCTCGAAGCTTTTAGAAATGTGTCATGGGGGCATGTGTATCTGATGGCCGAGAAACTTCAAATTCTAAACAAGAATGGTTAATGGGGTTATATTCATTCAGTTTTCGTAAGATCCTTCCATTCTCAACGATATTTGGAACCTTTCGATTGCCATGAAATAAAAAGCCAAAAGTTCGCGGCTTTCCTTTGCATGCTGGGAAAGTAAAGCTACAGCAAGTGGGCAACAGCTCAACGTTCCCACATCACTCCAAGTCCAAATGCGACAAATTCCCATTTTAAGATTTTCCTAAGCAACCACCTTTCATGGCCCCCCATATTTCTCCAAATCTATGATTATGCTACAATAACTATTTTCATTTGTGACGCAAGTGGGTTATCATGGAACTACTACAAATGCATTCAAAGGGTAAAGTCTTTTCCAAAAAGCAGAGAATAGGGAAGTAAATTTATGGTTATCACCCATTATTTTCGCCTGGTTACCCAAGATAACCGGTGTGAAAACGTTCCATGTTGTTTAACCGGAGAGAGCGTGAGCTCACAGGTCTTTCCTCTTAAATTTCTTCAGAACACGCTGCTATCATGAACGGGGCAAGCAGAATGATGACCAGGTCATGCACTCCGCAACAAATGAGGGGAGAGAGAGAGAGAGAGAGGGAGAGGAGGCACAAGTCAACTAAGGGAGGAAGAGTGGCAGCAGCCAGGAGGGTAGCAACTTGAGGCCTACGTTTTCAACGAGGGGACCTGGAACCCTCAAAAAAGTTTCTGAGATATATACTTGCGTTATAAATGAGGATCCCCCAAGTCAATCCAGTCACTTGCAGGCTTGCAGCAATTCAAATTATTGTTGTTAAACGCTTTTCCAGAACATGGAGGGTCCAATAAAATCAGACACTGCATCCAACTATCTCAGATCATCCATCACAAATAGCCATCCTCCCAGCAAGCAAAAAGCATCATTCACACCAGCAACCTGATAGTTGCATGTAGCCCTGATGGTCATCCAGCCTCCTTCCACCACCAATTTCAAAAATAGGTCACCACTGATACACAGGGTGCAGTTACAAAATCTTTCATGGGCCACAAAGAGTATATCTAGATACAGACCAATTAACTCATGCAATGTCAAACTATCAGAAACAACCCAAACAGGCTCAGAGACATGTCGCCTTTAAGCGGACAGAGAGAAAATGTGCCAGCAAAACTTGATGACCACTCCACATATATCACCTACACCTGCACTTGTATATATTGAAAATCTCACTTGAGGAAAGCAATTTTCAAATACAAAACCTGAGCATTCTGGAGTTTTTTGTCCCTTCAGTACTACTCAGGCACTAACTTATTCAACTCCTAAGTATTGAATTCGATTCAATCAGTGAGAACATCATTTACAACTCAACACTGACCTGCAATGCCCATCACATTCTTTGATAGTCTGTCTTGATTCTGCAACATTTTAACAGTGCTCACTGCTGGAATCATAAGGTATTGGTGCCTGTTGAACATCTTATTTTCTGCACTTTTATGAGCACTTGAAATATGCTTGTTTTAATCTGACCCGAGAAACCTTTTCCACCAGCTGGTACACCTCGGACCCATCATCATGCTCTCAGTTAGATGCATGATCGCTGAGTAAAATGTGGTTTAGAATCTCATCTGCAAAAACTATGGTTGAGAATCACACCTGCCAAAAGTACTACATAAAGAATGTGAGCAAAAATCCAGGCTGACAAATTTATACTATTAAGGCCTGTTATCCACTCAGAAATGGGCATGATCTGAATCAATAGGTCGGTTACATCTTTTGATACTTATCTATTCCAAAAGGAATTTGTGCTCACTTCCCAGGATAATCAGTAGTGTAGCAAATAGAGTATCCTTATGACACAAATTTCCAACATCTTGGTCCTATTTTTTATCCACAAAGAATTGAATAGTTTGGGTTTATGTGGCATTCTTATGCTCTAAAAAAATGGACATCTGAATACTTCATTTTTGGCAGCATTAGTGAAATGTTGCTATATGGGGGTCTGCACTGCGATCAGGTATACACACACAGCAACAGTTTTCCAGCAAAAAGAAAAACAGGGCACGTTAAGTGATGGAGGACCAATAAGCAATGCGGACACCCAGGTATTGGACCAAGAAACCTAAGTGGCAGCAATCCACAAATAAAAGCCAACATTCTTAGACAAACTTTATGCCATTAAAATTTTAGACTGACTAGGGATCTAGAGAGAACATGGACCTCAGGGGCCGTGTTGAACTTTGAGGCTGCAGATCAAATTCAGTTCCCAAGCTCCTGAAGAAATGTGCTTACATCATAAGGAGGCACTGGGTTTATATGAAAAAGCTTCTCAATGGACGGCACTGCCAGGGGCTCCAAATTCTCATTCTAAACTAGATATTCTTGTGGGGGTCATGATGGTGACCGGCAAATAAATAAATGAGTAGGGAGGTTGTTTGATAGGATGAATGATGTAGTGAACTGGTCTTACCTGGGTTAGGCCCCAGCATGAATTAGGTGGTGGTGTTGATTAGTTTGAGGATTCATAGAATCAACATAGACATGAAGACCATTACACATCTGCTGGACAGTTATTCAAACAAAAATTGACAGTCCGCGAGATCTCCACCCATTCCTTGGATTATATAAAGAAGAATGTTAAGAAAAAGAAGATTTTCTAGGTTTACTCGGTCAAACATTAATGTCCCATGCCTACTTCCATGTCAGAGAAGGTTTGTTGTTCCCAGCCAATGTCATATTCAAGGACTACATCTCCTATGGTGCTCAAGAACAGAAGATCAAAAAGAAAATGAGTATAGCAATCAGATGTACAGATCGGACAGTAATACACGCCGATTACAGCTTGAAGTCAGTTGGACTGGATCAGAAGGGGGCTGTTTATTCCTCTAACACATGCAAGCTTCAATTGACAAAGAGAATCTTTCAAGTTGATGGTTAAGCACACACAAAATTTTGCTCTATTTGACAGACATGGATTGATGAAGTTTATGGGCATGACTGGCACATGAAATAATCTCCAAAAGAAAGTTCCAGATAAGCTGTGGGTGGTAGCATCAGATATCAATTCCACCACCACAGCAGCTATCAGAAAAAGAGTACTTTTCTCTCAGGATTTGGATATGTATGAAACAGATCAACAGAAGTAGTGTAAGCTACTACAAAGACGCTGGTATGCTGGTATTCTAGATATAAAAGCTAACAATTCAAATGGAAGACAAGACAACTTTTGCTAAGTCTAAAGGAAAGATATGCATGTTCACAACTTCACAAAGTAAAGAATTCTAAGACATATATATTCACGTGCGAATAAAAGAATACCAGCAACAAATCCACAATGCTTCCAAACGTATGAACTGACCTTGTCATCAATGTTGCTCAAGTTTGGAAGGAACAGCATCACTTCCATGAGACAGAGGTAGAGCCTCCTGAGAAACTGCATTAGACATAGATTCGAAAGCCTTTTTCTTTATCTGCTCGAGAAGCCGAGTAGCTTCTCGAAGCTCATCCTTGGCACTCAGACCATGGTTCGCCCATGCATCAACAGTTTGTTGCTGGAATTCTAATGCAAGGGCATAGCTGCAATTCATGGCAGAAGATATTATTTATAATATGATTTGCCTAAGTAGTAAAAGTAATATGATTTGCCTAAGTAGAAAAAGATGTATAGCTCTTCAATATGAAAGTATATTACCAAAATAATTCACAAGATTCTAAAGATGTGTTTCATTACATATCTAAATGTTCTTCACAACGACAAGATGGCAGAAATATCATAAGCCATTCCAATGCAAGAAATTTTTTGACAAAGCTCTTAATCTTACATAACTTATTGTTCAAGGCTGTGCTTTGAAGACAATCGTATCTGATAAGACAGGCTTAGAGTACATAGTTGTTATATAGATGGTACACTTTATCAAACTGCCATAGTAAAACCCAGTTGCAAATACATCAAAGCAGCCTAATATATAATCGAGTAACAACAGGGTGGCTTTTCTTAACCAACACATAATGCAGTGACAATAAATTATCAGCTGGTGCTCTATCGCAAGGGTAAGGACTACAACAAGATTGGCTATGAATTTGACATCTTTATGGCACAATGGTACAATATATGGAGAACCTAAACCATGTCTAGATCCCAAGTTAACAAACAAACCACCATAATTTAATAGTTGTCTACGGAGCCATCTCACATTGGATCCGATCGATTTCAAATCCAAAACAATCGTCTGATCATATTATTATGCTAGCCTATAGCCATCAAAATGTATCATCAGAATCTGGATGCACATTAACATTAAACAATAAAACAAAATGAAACTCTACTGAAAATTATGAGTAACTAATACCTTCCCATTGCACTATATGCATTTGCAAGGCTCTGACATGTCTCAATGGTATCTGTATGGTGTGGCCCCAGCGAAACTTCCATGATGTCCTTTGCAAGTGCGAACATCTGTGCAGCTGTCTGCGGCCGCTCCATCTCCATGTATGCTGCTCCCAAATTATTATAGATATATCCCACCCCAAAGTGCTTTGGCCCAAAGCTCTCCTTCAACCTCTCAGCAGCACTTTCCATGTATGGAACAGCCTGCTCTACTTTACCAGTCAGGAGAAGCAACCAGCCAATCTTTGCCGAGACATTCCCCTCCATATGCTGCTCTTGTGGAATTCTCTCAATCATCGCAAGACTTCTCTTCAACAAAGAAATAGCAGTCCCAAACTCATTCATAGTCTCATACAACGTTGATATCTCCACGTATGCCTCAGCAACGTAATCAGGAGAGACCAATTCCTTCTCTTCAAGAATACCACAAGAGATCTCCAAACACCTCTTTGCATCTGCAAACTTCTCCTGGTTACACAATGCTTTAGCCATCGAGACAAACACCAATGCCCGAGTCTCACTCTCCTTGTCAGTCTGCTGAATTACCCCTTTTAGAGTGTTGATGGCTTCATCGTACTTCCCCAAAGCAATCTGTATATTGGCAGCATCCAGCTCGGCATTGAGCAAGTCAGAACCCATGCCCCAGTTCTTCAAAATCTTCTGGGAGAGATCGTTCTGCTCCAAGGCCCTCTCATGCTCCTCCAAACCCGTATAGATAACCCCAAGAAGCCTCCGATCATGAGCTACCTCCACCGAATTCTGCCCCAACTGTGCCCCATGAATCTCCAATGCCTTCAAGCACAGCGGCAGAGCTTCCTTAAAGTTCAACACTGCAGCATAAGCTTCTGCCAAATCCCGATAGGCAACGCCCAGTTCCCTACTATCTGGCTCCAAGATCGATTCTTTAAGCTCCAAACACCTTCTAAGATTGAGCAGAGCCTCCTCTCTTCTACCCATCGCCGTTTTCGTGTTGGCGAGCAGAATCTGGACTGCATGGCTCACCGGCCGGATATCGAATTCGCTCGAACCATCTCTTTCCAACTTGCCAAGAATCCGATTGGCCCGATTCAAGAACCCCAAGCTATCATTGAACCTCTTGAGGTTGTAGCTGGCCGAGCCGACCAGGTGGAGCGCCATGGCGACAGAGATGGAGCTTTCGCCATCTTTGTCGAGGATCTTGAGAGCCCTGAGGCCAAAGCCAAGGATATTCTCATGGTCCTCGGAACCAATGGAGTCGAGATGCTGCCCGACCTTGAGGCAGGCGAGGCCAAGCCTCTTGTCGCTCTCGTCAAGGGCGGACTCCAAGGCTTCGAAGGAGGCGAGGATGTCGTCCGTGGTGGTGGCGGACTCGAAGGCCTCCTCAAGGTCGGATTTTTCCTTGAGCTTGCGCTGCCGGGAGGAGAGGGGAGGAGGAGAGGCGTCCTCGGAAAGGGTTTGGAGAAAGCGGGAGCGGCATCTGGGGAACGGGATCGGGGGATGAGTTTTAGGGAAGAGGTTGGAAATGGGTGAGGGATTCGAAGGGAGCGGTTTGGGAGAGAGAAGTTTGGGAAGATTTCGGGTGTGGGGATGGGGTTTGGTGAGGACGGAGAGGAGGCGAGATGAAGCTCGTCTCATGGCTGGGATGAGGGAGAAGGGAGGGGGGAGAGGGGTATTCCGGGAAGAAGGATTTCGTTTCTTTCTTCTGTAAAATCCTAGATAAACCCTAGGTTGTGTTTCGGGAGCATAACGGCCCCGTTTTGCACCGGAGGACAGCAGAAACGGCGGTCCGTCTCCTTGAACGCCGTAACATGGGGATCGGGTTAGTGCTTTGGCACGTACGACGCACGTGAAACAAGCTGCTACTTTTTTTATTTACTCAACTTTATTATGACTTAAAACAAGAATTGAAAACATCAAAAAAAAAACAAGAATTAAAAAATATTTAAAAATTAAAATATTTATAGATAGAGGAGAAAATAATTTAATAATTTTTTTTTGATATAAAAATAGGATGATCGTGAGAATCCCTACCCACTGAGTAAATGTTCAATGTGGGAATGGAAAGCAATAAGCATAGTCTCCTCTCTACCATGTTCGAAAAGAGATTTTAGATTCTGGATAAATCTTTATCATTTAATCGACTGCGTATGGTCTCGAATATGAGAGACGAGGAATGGATGTCAAGATCTATTCCAATCAGATTACCACTACAGTGATAATTATTTATTTTTTAAAAAAAATAAAATCTATCAATATTGTAATTATCATGTTTTAGCTTTCGAGGATGCACCATCCAAGAACCTAAGATGGATGCACCGTCCAAGAACCTAAGATGAAGTTGCTAGGCAGTGGACTGATTACCGTACAAATCCAATTCATTAGTTGTTTAAATGGCTTGAGTGTATATAATGTCATCTAAAACCTCGGCAATACCAAAATTCTTGATTGCATGGTAAAGTATGGTCCACCTATATTATCAGTTTCGTGTTCTAATGGCAAGTACAGTCATGCAATTTACTTCCACTCTGTTTTGCAGCTTAGAATTAGTTGATCCTAAGCATGATTATTGCCATTGTAACTTGAAATCTAAAGACCAACTTAGCAAAAATATCATGATAATTGCCATTGTAACTTGAAATCTAAAGACAAACTTAGCAAAAATCTACAGAGCACTTGACAGCATTTGCCATCCGGATATAAAATTCGGCATTCAAATTTACCAGCACAAATCCTTAGCTGATTGCAGACAATCCTGAGGATGATATGCCATATAAGTGTTAAGCCACTTGAAAAGCAAGAGCTGATCTTATCCATCTTAGGTTTGGGAGCACAAAAAAATCTCATTTCCTCCTCGTTCTCCCCCTCTCTCTGCAAGCGATTTCATGCCAGAGAAATTTTTTGTGCACCACGTGTGATGCAATAAAAATGATATAGAATGCACCGTCCAATTACGTTAAAGTACATGATCATCACTTTTCAATATGCATTTAATAAAATATTTAATACTTACAATCTATTTTTTTATTTAAAATTTTAAATGATAAAAATATATTTTTTTAAATATATGACATCCTGTGCGGATATTGTAACATCATGCATTAAAATCATGATTTCCTCTATAGAATGTCATAATTTTAGTAGGATTATTTTTATCACATAAAAATTTTATAAGTTTTTCAATGACAAAAATATTCTTCCTTCTTTATGATATCCTATGAAAAAATTATAACATCCTGTGCTAGAAGTCATAACTTCAACATAGGATGTCATAATATCAATACAGGATGTCCTAATTTTTTCAGAATGAAAGAGGTATTTTCGTCATTCAAAATTTCAAACGAAAAAATAAAATTGCAGGTATTACATGTGCACTGGGAAACGATCGCTACGTAGCCCAATCGAATGAAGTGGTGTGCTTTATGTAGAATTTTTTACACTTCGGGCGGTGTACAAATAATTTCTCTTTCATGCCGGGACTTGATCGATCTCATCTCGATCTTCTTGGGCCTTCTCCAACCGATATCAGTATCATAAGAGAAATTCTTTAAGCACTACGTGCGGTGATTGGCTCATATGCTGGATCGGACAAAAAAAAAAAATTTTCACTTCGCTGTCTGATCCCATGCATGAGTCAATCATCATGTGCGATGCATAAAGAATTTCTCGTATCATAAACTCCGACATGGGCCGCTCGGGTATCAAATACCCATCTCCCTCTCCCTCTCCCTCTGTCGCTTCCTCCATGCTATTGCCCGAGAAGGGATCTTGCCAAACTAGAGACAAGTAGCAATAGATTTGTGTGCAAAAAATCTCTTACAATAGCCTAGATGGATAAATCTATCAATTACCCATGCTCATAACCTGCAGCTCAGAAAAACCAGCATCCCTACTTCATCCAAGATATCCGGCTGTGGTATCCTTATAAAGTGGTGTTGGATTGCTAGACAAGATCTCCTGCAACATACTGACATAATACTGTGATAGCACCATTTAAGGAGGAATCTGATGGAATCATGTCATCTTGTAGATTTTCTTTCTTAATCAATTTGTTTAATGATTTTATTTTTAATTAAAGTTGTGCAATTCAATTCTCTATGGTGAGAGAGGTCCAATTAGCACTATTCTATAAGATTTTAAGCAGCGAGCGATGGTATATATAAAGCCATTTTTAATTTAATGTATTCTGTGATGGTCTCATCCTAGGAATTATTTTGATTAACTACAGAGAGGCAAAGGGGTTATGTATGTATGCATCCGTGCGTGCGTGCATAGCATTAGTATTTGTGGGCCTCGTTTATTGTGGGTCTTGACCCATTTAAGCCTTGATCCAAAGACCCAACTGAATTAGTGTTTGTCGGTCCTTGACCCATTTTAGCCCAGGCCCAAAGACCCAACTGATCAAGTATAGTCGGCCGGTTTGAGCAAGGTGTAAGAATCAAGAGAAATAATTATATATCATCTCTATCATTTCTTCTTCTTTTCTTCTTTTTCTTGTTCTCTTCTTTCTCTCGTATGCTGGCTTCTCCGATTCTGCTTCCCATCAGGACAATTCGAGTTGATCTAGGATGGATTATAGCTAGGTTTTGCCAAGGGGATTTTCCTCTCAACTTCAATCCTTGAAGCAGCAGAAATTTTCAGGTATCTTTTCTTACAGTTCAGATATCATGTTTTCCTTTGTATCCCATAATCATATTAAAGTTGATCTTGGCCCATGGTTTTGATCCTCAAAACTTATCAGAATTGTGGAACACTCACCCATAAATAGACTTGTATTTGTCCTTGTAAATAGACTTTATACTTGTCATCAATTAGTTCCGAAAGCCCCTTCTATCCAATAACAGACATCTAAGAGCTACAACATGAACTACACCATTGTTGCCTCCAATCAAAGAGCATGGACATGAAGCATGAGTAACCTTGACATCCTAGCAGAGCTGCATATTTGTTACATTTAAGATCATGCATACAAGATGCGGATGGCCGATATATTTAAAATGAGACATAGCGAACAAAATTTAGCAAACTAGCCCAAGCAGCATACTAGTTTATGTCATAATAAACAGAAATACAACAACCTCCACAATGATATGCCAATGTATCTGGCAATACACAACTGAAGAAGCCAAACCACAGCCTTTTCTAGATCTCAAAACAAAGTGCTACTAGAGAGTCTATATCCCAGCAGCTTATTTTATGTCGATGGATATCGGATACGTTGGTACTGTCTACATGGTCCTTAGTCCGGCGGACCTCCTCCTGAACTGCTGTATCAGCATTGTTCTATCCATTCCGACGAAATAAAATAGCATTCCATAAATTGCCAGATCCTGCAAGCAGTGACAAGCCATAAATGCGTAAGAAAAAAATAGCAAAGATAGAAGATAGAGATCCTCGAATGTTGTAGAATAGTAAGTCAGAATGCTGATAACCAGTGTGATGCCCTGGAGAGTGTCCGGATCATCATAGTCATCGAAATAATGCAGAAAAGGGGCACTGATTCCCATATGCAACAACTGCATGAAGAATGATGGCGATTTTAGCTCGAACGACATATGTGATAGTGATGATCATGCTTGTTATATAAGGTTCATAAGGTTCAATGGAAAGAAGGGTATAGAGTATTAATAATGGAAAGTAGACTGACCAAGAGATAAGCACCAGTTGAGCTACCAAAGGCAAATAAAATACCTCCAATTCCCTTCAATGCTATACCAATAGCTATCAAACCTTTAATCTAATAGCACATTACAGGATGCAGTCAAGTAAGGAGCAATACAACTTAACTACTTCTGACCAAATGGACAAAGGAAAAGGATGAACAAGATGCCTCACTTCAATCCTTGGCAGCTGTACTCCAAGTGTTGAGCTCGCGCGATCTGTGATGAAGGCAACCTTGGGCTCAACCAATCTTGCGGCTGGGCCTCCATCAGTTCCAAATTCACCAAGCCTGCAAAATAATGTTGGGAATTAATTTATATAGGCAATAAAGGCAACAACTGCTGATTTCGAGCTCCATCAAAAGAAAAACCTTGGCTTTGTATCTTCTGGAAAACGTCTGATGATTATACTGAATTGTTGAAACATTTGGTGGCACTAGAAACAAGACCATTATGGGAAGCAATAAATTGATATACCAAGTTCTTAAATATCAGAAATATCCAAGTCTAATGTTTGTTTGAGGCAAAGCATCCATATCATTGGACCCCAAACTACCCAACAAAGCATTAACATCTATAAGATCATCATTTATGACTAATAGTACAATAAGAACAATCTAAATTAGAAAAAATCTACATGCATAACCATTTCAAAGCAATCTACATGCACTTGAGATACATGCAAGATGTATCATGATTTGCATAATGTATATTGGATCAACTTCAACATTCATCACTTGTTTCATCATGTACAACCGTTTGGGGCTTTGTGCACTGTCATCAATTATTCATTTATTTGTAGACATATCTATGGATGTGAGAAACACAAGATGTTTACTTAATGCACTGCATGAAAATATAATTAAGTCATACACTATTCCCTTCAATCCTAGGTAGACCCCAAAATACATGAAAAGAGAAATGTAGTCTTCTCTTTCTCAGAATCCATAAAAAACTTCATAAAATTTCTAAGAAAAATATTTTTTTTTCTTTTTTCATCAAAACCATGTTTCAGACTACCTGGAAATCATGTCCACTGAAGGATGGATGTATGAAAGATGCAAGGAATTGATGTATATATTTGTAGAGATAGTAGTTCTCTTGTGCTAATAAAAGCAATTCGAGCTGCTCAAAAAATTAATTAATTAATTTTTCAAAATGGAAAGGTAAGCAAACATGTAACTCACATACAATCAGTAAGCATATCTGCTAAATAAAAGAGCAACAAAAGAATTTGCTAAACTAACACTAGAATATTCATTATCAAGATTCTAGACTGATTACTACAATGAAAATGAGAGCTATGCAAAAGAGAACAAAAATAAAAAAACTCATAAGAACTGTAAACAATGTAAACTAATGTACTTATACTCATTGATAGCATTTTCTGTATTGTAATTGCAAAATCTTTGACATTAATGGAGTTTAAATTTATTTCTGACACACTAACATACATCAAAAGTTGATATTTCCAATACTTGATACTGGCAATATACTTCAGACACAATAAGAAGTATGAGGATACCATTGGAGTAGTCAAATATATTTTATATGTCAAGTATTAAATTTTTTAGCAATATAAATTATGTACAACAAGAATTCATAGGACATCATTGGAGTGCTAAACATTTTGCATATAACAAGATTTAGATTATCTAAGCAGGCAATTCATATATGGCAAGAAATGTAAGGATATCATTGTAATAGTCGAACATTTTGCATACGACAACATTTAGATAGAGATTTAGATCATATACGACAATATTTAAACTTTTTAGTTGAACAAGAAATCTGAGGAGATCATCATAGCAGTCAAAGAGTGGATAACCGACAACATTTAGCTTTTTTAGCGAATTAGTTCATATACGACAAAATTTAAATTTTCTAGTTAAACAAGAAATATGAGTATATTATTGCAGTACATACAACAACACTTAGATATTTTACTAAACTAGATCATACATAACAAGGTTTAAATTCTCTAATTAAACAAGAAATATGAGGATATCATTGTAGCAGTCCAATAATTTACATACGACAACATTTAGATTTTTCTAGCAATCTAGTTCAGAAACAACAAGATTTCAATTTTCTACTTCAACAAGAAATTATTTAGGATATTATAGTAGCAGCCAAATAATTTACATACGACAACATTTAGATTTTTTTAACGATCTAGTTCATAAACGACAAGATTTTAATTTTCTAGCTAAACCAAAAATCAGAGGATATCATCGTTGTAGTCGAATAGTCAGCATTTTTGTTTTTTAATGATCTAGTTCATAAATGACAAGATTTTCAATTTACTACTTAAACAAGAAATTTGAGCATATAATTGTAGCAGTCGAATAATTTCCATACAACAACATTCAGATCTTTTTGATAAACTAGTTCATAAATGACAAGATTTCAATTTTCTAACTAAACCAGAAATCCAAGGATATCATTGTGGCAGTCGAATAGTTTACAAACGACAACATTAGATTTTTTAGTGATCTAGTTTATAGAAGACAAGATTTTAATTTTCTAGTTAAACAATAAATCTCAGGATATAATTACAGCAGTTAAATATATAGTTTGTAAATGAAAATATTTAGATTTTGTTTAAGCAATCTAGTTAACATATACCAATTTTAAATGTTCTAGTTAAAACAAGAAACATGAGGATATCATTAATAGTAGTTGAATAATTTGTATATGGCAACATTTAGATCAATTAGCAACCTTCATTAATATTTTGCATGCAGCAGGATCTACTTTTTTAGCGATCCAGTTCATATGCGACAAGATTTAAATTTTCTAGTTCCGAAATCTCAGTATCCCTCCAAAAAAAAAAAAAAAATCATATTCTTATCATGGAACCCTAGCATAAATGTTTTGTAGGAGTGAACTATGGTCGTTCATGTTATATTCCTATTTAATAGTTTCATTACCATTTAGGGACGCCAGTTTCATTGCTTGCATTTAAAGTAAAACATCATGTCCTTTGTACCAGAAGAAAAATGTATGTGTAATCTAGCTAAAATTAAACACCGGAGTGACCTCAAATCTTTTAAGAGCAAAAGGGAATAACCTTCATATCTCAAAACAAAATCTCCAAAACTTTTTTTATCGACAAATCACCAATTATTTTGAAAAAAGATTAGATAAGAACGACACAAAACACCAGTAGCTTTTCTCTTACGGATCTACAGGCTATACATGCTCATCGCTCAGAAAGAAACCGTAATCAAAACAGAACGCATTCACTGCCGGTTCCAACATCAGAAGAGAAAAATCCAAACTTTTTCATGCACAAAACACAATTTTTCCTTAAGCTACGTTGATCCCTCAAAAAAATATACATATATATACTATTCCATGCAGAAAAGGAAGGTACGAGCCACCCGGCCTTTAACTCGATCGCTGAAAAAAATAAACCACGATCACAGCTCAAAAGCTGCCTCTTCTTCACCTCCTATCTTTCGAATTAAGAAAACAGTCCCTATAAAAACATTTCCGAACGACATCCAGAGTAAAAAAACCATGTACACGAAACAGAAAGAAACGAAATAAACGATAAAAGAAGCCCTTTTTTTATCTGTTAATGCAGCGAGTAGAGAAGCCAAACGAAAACTATAGCTCGCGTCATACAAGCAAATCAAAATCCAAAAACCGTAGCTCGAGAGAGGCGAATCAGAACGCCAAAACCATAAAAGAAGAGAAGAACTCACTGCTCCCATGCAGAGATGATGAAGAACAGCGCAAAGAGAGCCTTCCCGAACTTGGCCAAGAGAACCATCGCGAGCGAGAGAAGAGAAGAAGAGACACTGGAGGAGACTCTGATCAAGAGCACAATGGAACGAGAGAGGGCGGAGAACGAAGGAAAATATGGGACTTCGCCCTTACGTGTCGCCCGCTTTACTTCTATTTGGCGCCTTGCGGTGGTGTTACGCGCGGTCGGAGCACCGCACGGTGTCCCAACGAGGACGTCACCACGGCTAAGCCCGAGGGGGTCGGTGAGGAGCAGCGCGCGGCGTCAAATGCAAACGCTTGCTGGAACTAATTGGACCAAGACACGTGGGAAGGTTTGGGCAGAACCGCTGGCGTTGGATGCACGCGATGCATGAGAAAGGAAACACGGATTAATGATAAAGTTTAACGTAATTTATCGTTTTTTATCTTTCGGATTTATTGAAACTATAAATTAGGATGTGTTTTTAGAAGCAGACGAAAATGAGGTGTCCAAAAAAGAGAATGCTGAGTGAGGAGGATGAGTTGCATGTAACTTTGTATCCTTTTGTTCCTTTATTGACAGATATACTTAAGAGATGATGTGGAGACAAAATAGAGTTGGAGATGTGGAGATGGTGGTCCCTCTCTCCTCAAACATGAGCGTTTGTTGTGATGTCCATAGAGAAAGATTCAATGTCACACAAATTTTATTTTTTTTTTCTTTTTTATCTAGTTTGTATCAAAAAAAAATTGTCGCACAAAATTTTCACTTGGAAATTAAATAAACTGTTTTTCTTTTTTTCTTGAGGTTCTTCATCATATATGGTTGCATCAACGATGGTAGATGAAAAGCGAGCAATAGCAGCGTCAAGCATGTTTATGTTTTTATTATCTGTATAATTTTTTTATTTGATGCTAGTATTACTAGATTAGAGTGTGCTTAATTATTGGACACAAAATGGAAGTGATATTGCAATATTCTTGACAACGCTTTTTACCATAGCTTGGTTGAGCATTATCTTCTGGAGCGATGTGTATCTGGATATGAATTTGAATTTTGGCTGATAATACTTTGGCAAATTCTATACCTACAGTATTAGCTCTCTGGAAAATGATTTATATTGTTGACTAAAATCAAAAGTATGATTACAATCTGTATCAAAAACATGATCGGCTAAATTAATAAGAGATAAATTTTACTTGGTAACTGATTTAGTTGTTCTTTACCCTGGATGCATATAATCTCGCTTCATATGCATGCATTGTATGGAATTTCAACGAAGATAAAGGTTGTGAGTTGCTCTTTTTTATTTTTTATTTTTAGTATATTCACACCATAAATTAAGAAAGAAATATTGCATCTATTGTGAAATAAGTTACAATCTAATGTCATCGTAATAACCATTTGCATTGACTATACAATTTTTCCCTAACATTGTTAACATTATTAAGGTTAGATAATTTGTTTAGTTTAGCAAAGTATCATAATAAATACCTTAATATTTGATGGAACTTTGCTACATATTAACTTAGTTGTCATTTTTTTCTAAGAATACTGTACGTATGGTATTAGGGTGCCAAATCGTGTTTTATATAAAATTTTTTAGACTTTCCAATATTCTAATATGCTAAGTTCCCATACAACTATTCATTGATGCAAAGCATAAAAGAGCATATATTTATGGATCTAATTTCTTCTTCTTCTTCTTCGAGTTGGGTTGAGGGAGTTGGAGGAGGGAGAAAGAGCAGCCTCCATTTTAGTTATAATAACTCGTGCCTTAATAGGAAGATTAGCTGTCACGCCTCCGATCCGAGATTGTGAATCGAGGGTCATGGCAACCGCCGCATACTCATAGAAAACTTTTTCCATAAGCATGCAAGGCATCTCATCATGATATCTTATACATAAAGTTAAATAATTTTTCAATTTTTAACAATCAAACCTTAGTTTAAATAATAAATCAAAACTCAGTGTCCAAAAAAAAAATAATTATCTGACAAAGTCAATACTTAAAATAAAAATCTTGAATCAATTCTGAGAAAATCTTAAATCAAATGAGCTAACTCCATCTCTAATCGCTCTCCCAACCGAAATCCCACATCATGCTAATTTTCTAGATCTGTAAAGAAAAATATAAAACTCATCATGAGCTAAATAGTCCAGTAAGCAGTATATACCTTTAACTGATTAAATCAAGCAATAATACTGTACATATCGATTTACTGATAATAACAAAATCAATATGTAAATTCATGAAATCATAATCATACTATCAATCATATATAAAATTTTAATTCATCATAATTTTAAATTATGCTTATCATCTTAAATTCATCAATTTCTTAAGTTCTTCTTACCAACCATGACTATGACCATATTTTTCCTGTGGCAGAGTTATAATACCGCGTATCTGCTTGCGGTAGGCTGCAAATCATCTGGCAGCCAAGTCCTTTGGAACCGCTGGTCTCGCTGGCTGTTTGTCGCTGGTCTCTCTGGCGACATGTCGTTGGTCTCATTGACGACATAAATTCTCAGGACAAATCAATTGCCAACGTATATGCCCCTATTGGCGGGATCCTTTACATAGTCAGGTTGTCAAATTCATATCATCTTTCAATTCATATATTATTTTTAAAAATAATATAAATAAATAATATTCAAGTCAAATCAATCATATCATTCTTTATGATCATACATCATCATAATAATTTTTCAACAAATAACTTCAATTATAAATAATTTTAAAAATAACTTCAACCATAAATAATTTCAATAATTATTTTCAATAAATATTTTCAATCACAAGCATGCCATAAATTTATTTAATTCAAAATTTATAATTTATCAGATAAATTCAATAAAAGTAAACACTACTTACCTCAAAAGAAAATCCAAACTAAGAATTTTAAAAATCTTGAAAATTCTTCTTTGGACCTGGTACGTCAAATATCATATTTTTGATCAAAATTTCATCGAATTAAAAAATTAAAATTTGTTAAAATCCAATGTCCTCATATGGATTAACTAGACAACAGCGTCTAGAATTTTCGGATTGATCCATGGAAACTCTTCTTATTTTTTTTAATTATTATTATTATATATATTTTTTTTCTTCTTTTTTTTAATTTCATAAATCCTAAAAATCTAAGAGAGAGAGCAGAGAGAGAAAGTTTCTCTCTCCCTTTCTTTTTCTCTCTCTTTTTTTTCTTTTCTTTTCTTTTCTCTTTTTCTTCTTTTTCTTTTCTTTTCTTTTCTTTTCTCTCGGGCTCCTTCCTGGCCGAAATAGGAGACCGACAGGTCCCCTCCCTTGACCGACCATTCAGGCCACGGCCGACACGGCGAAGGCCGACGGCAGAGGGGGGCAACTCTCTCGAGTTCGGAAAGGCAAGGCCAACGATCGGTAGTGATTGCCGGCATCGAAAAACCAAAAGGAAGAAGAGACCAAACAGGGGTCCCTTCTCTGACAAAAATCGGCGACACCTGTCGCCAGCAGTCGTGCATAAAGGCACGGGAAGAAGGAGAAAGAAGAGAGGAAGAGGAGGAAAGCTTACTTCGACCTCCGGTGACCCCGTCGGCGAGCAATCGCGGTGAGCACGAAACAAGTATCCGCGGTTCCAATCGGAGAAATCAGGGAGGAAGAGAGGAGAAAAAGACCGATGGAGGGCTTCTAAGGAAGGGGAGAGCCTTTTTATAGAGAGCCCTAGGACTCCTGGTGGTCCTAGGACTCCCGATCACCACGGTTTCATCGGAAAAGAAGACTCCTATGAGGAGTCTTCTTTTCCGATTTCCCCTGTTTTTTTTTGGGGGGGGCTTGGGCTTGGGTCTTGATAGTTGGGCCTTGGTTTGGGTCCTGACATTCTTCACCCCTAAAAAAAATTTCGTCTTCAAAATTTTTCATACCTGTGGTCTTGAAGAGCTGGGGATATTTTTGCTTCATTTCTTCCTCTAGTTCTCAAGTAGCTTCTCTTTCCGAATGTTGACTCCACTGTACCTTGACATAAGGAATGTTGCGATATCTCAACACTTGTTCTTTACGGTCCACGATCCGTATCGGATATTCTTCATATGATAGATCTTTTCTAGCTTACAAGAGTTCAAGTTCCACGATGCGACTTGGGTCTGGTAAATATTTCTTTAACATAGAAACATGAAAAAATTATGTACTCCTGCAAGTGAAGGTGGTAAGGCAAGTCTATAAGCCATCTTATCAATTTTTTTCAAAATCTCAAACGGACCCACATATCTAGGATTTAATTTGCCACGAATGCCAAATCTTGATATTCCTTTTGAAGGAGACACTTTGAGAAATACATGGTCACCAATTTAAAATTTTAATTTTCGTCTCTTGTTATCTGCATAACTTTTCTCTCTGCTTTGTGCTGTCCGAAGTCATTCTTTAATTAATTGAATCTTCTCGACTGCTTGTTGAACAAGTTCGGGACCCAATATTCTCCGCTCACCAATATCATCCCAGTGAATCGGTGATCGGCATCTTCTACCATATAATGCTTCATAGGGTGCCATACCAATGCTAGGCTGATAACTGTTATTATATGCGAACTCAATCAAAGGTAGATGCTCATTCCAAGAACTTTTCATATCTAAAATACAAGTTCTCAACATATCTTCTAAGATCTGAATGGTTCTCTCTGACTGGCCATCAGTCTATGGATGTAAGGCTATACTACAGTTCAATTTTGTTCCTAATGCCTTGTGTAAACTCTTCCAAAACTGTGATACAAATCTGGTATCTCGATCCGATACGATGGTCACTGAAATTCCATGTAGCCTTACAATTTCTTTCATATATAATTTTGCTAGTCTTTCCAAAGTGAATCCAACTCTAATTGGTAGAAAATGTGCAGACTTTGTCAATCGATCCACAATCACCCAGGCTGCATTATTTTTACTTGGAGTCTTAGGTAGTCCAGTTACAAAATCCATAGTGATATGTTCCCACTTCCATACTGGAATATCAAGTGATATGTCCCGTAGGTCTCTGATGTTCAGCTTTAACTTGTTGATACACCAAACATTGAGACACAAATTGAGCGATCTCTCTCTTCATATTATTCCACCAGTACATTTTCTTTAAGTCTCTATACATCTTAGTACCTCCTGGATGAACTGTATAACCGGTCTAATGTACTTCCTGAAGTATTTCATGCTTGAGTACTGAATCATTGGGTATACAAATTCTGTTTTCGAACCTCAACAAACCATCATCATGTATCTTGAATTCAGATTGAACACCAGCTTCCACTGAATCCCTTATTTTCATTAGTTGTGGATCATCATTCTGGGCAACTATAATTCTTTCAATGAGTGTTGGCTGAATCCTCATGTTGGCTAATCATACTGTTGAGTCATATATTCGGATGTCTAATTTCAGTTTTCTTATATCCTCCAATAATTGACTTTGATGTGTGATTAAAACCGCCAAATTTCTCATGAATTTTCTACTAAGGGCATCAGCAACGACATTAGCTTTTTCGGGATGATAATGAATTGTTAAATCATAATCTTTCAACAATTCTAACCACCTTCTCTGTCTCATATTTAATTCCTTCTGCGTAAAAATATACTTCAAACTCTTATGATCAGTAAACACTTCACACTGCGCACCGTATAAGTGATGTCTCCAAATTTTTAGGACAAAAATCACTGCAGTTAATTCCAAATCATGTGTCGAATAATTCTGTTCATATGGTTTCAATTATCTTGAAGCATAGGCCACTACCTTACCATGTTGCATCAATACACAGTCGAGTCTCATTTTAGATGCATCACTATATATTGTGAATCTTTCATCTCCTGTTGGTATAGTAAGGATAGGGACTGAAACTAATAGTTATTTTAATTCTTAAAAATTCTGTTCACAATCTTCGGTCCACTCGAATTTAACCTCTTTTTGAGTAAGACGAGTCAAAGGTGCCACTATGCGGAAGAATCTTTCTACAAATCATCTGTAATAACCTGCCATTCCTAGAAAGCTTCGAATCTCGAAAATATTTGTAGGTCTGTTCTACTGCATCACAGCTTTCATTTTTGTTGGATCCACAGAAATTCTATCTTTAGACACGATGTGTCCTAAAAAGACTATTTTATCCAACCAAAATTCACACTTCTTAAATTTGGCATAAAGCTTTTCTTTCCTCAATATTTGTAGTACACACCGTAAATGTTCTTTATGCTCCAATTTGCTTCTTGAATATATCAAGATATCGTCAATAAATACGACAACAAACTTATCAAGATAGGATTTAAATATTCTGTTCATTAAATCCATAAAGATCGCTGAAGCATTGGTTAACCCAAATGGCATCACTAGAAATTCATAATGTCCATAACGAGTTCTAAATACAGTCTTTGGTATGTCCTCTATTTTGATTTTTAACTGATGATATCCTGAACGAAGATCAATTTTAGAAAAGACTTGTGCACATTGCAACTGATCAAACAAATCATCGATTCGAGGTAGAGGATACTTATTTCTGATAGTGTTCTTATTCAACTCTCTATAGTCAATACAAAGCCTCATACTACCATCTTTCTTCTTCACAAATAAGACTGGAGCTCCCTAAGGAGATACACTAGGCCTTATAAAACTTTTATCCAACAAATCCTGTAATTGATCTTTTAACTCCTTCAACTCCATAGGAGCCATTCAGTAAGGAGCTTTAAAAATCGGACCAGTATTGGGTGCCAACTCAATGGTAAATTCAATTTCTCTGTCTGGTGGTAGTCCGATAAAATCATCAATGAATACATCCGAAAATTCATTTACGATAGAAATATCCTATAACTTCAATTCATCATGTTCCTTATTCTTTATTGATACTAGGTAACCTCTACATCCCTTTCTTAGCATCTGTCTAGCTTGCACAAATGAAATAATACGTGAAGGAGTGGTTCCTGTACTTCCATCAAAACTGAATGTTAATTCTTTCGGTATTTGAAAGTTTACTCTCTTTCCATGACAATCCATAGAGGCATGATAAGTAGCAAGCCAATCCATTTCTAGAATGACATCGAAATCATGCATATCTAGGACCACCAAATCTGTCGATAATTTTCTTTCTCCTATTCTGATACTACATGACTTGCACACACTTTCGGTACTTAAAATACCACCTACTGGTGTCTCAACATATAATTTGATTTTCATAGGTTCACATACTATATCATGTTGTCTAATAAAAGTAGTGGATATAAAGAAGTGTGTAGCAGCAGAATCAAACAAAACTGAAGCATAAATATCATATACATGAATGATACCTGTCACCACAGCATTAGAGGCCTGAGCATCCTGTTGTGTGAGTGCATAGATCCTTCCTTGAGTTTTCAGCCTTTGACCTCCATCCTTTGTTTGTGTGGGTCTATTCTCATTCCTCTGGGGGCAATCTGTAATTTTGTGCCCTTTCTGTCCACAGCTAAAATAAGAACCAGTATTCCATGGGCAATTAGAAGACTCATGCTCTCTTCGACTACATCTCGAACATCTAGCTGTCTCATTCTCACGATTCTTATCATTTGCTGGCTTCTTTGCTGGACTCTTATTGTTCTGATTTCATCCTTGAGTTCCATCAAACCTATTTCTCTTCTTCTGATTCCGTTCTCTTTCTGCATGTGCTTCATTAACTTCCCTCTCAATTATTAGAGCTTTATTTATAACTGAGGCATAAGTAGTTAATTCATAGGGTACAACTTATTTTTTAATTTCTGTCTTCAGTCCCATTTCAAATTTGTGTACTCTGTCTTGCTCAATCTCAACTAATCTTGGAACAAACTTGGCTAACTTTGTGAATTTAGCTTCATATTCTGCAACAGATCTGTTCTCCTGTTTCAGATGAATGAACTCCTGCTCTTTCTATATTCTGATACTTTGAGGGAAGTACTTGTCAAAAAATTCATCTCAAAATCTCTCCCAAGTGAGTGGTATCCTATCGTATTCATATTTTTGTTCAAGTATACGCCACCAGTTGTATGCCTCGTCTTGTAACAGATATGCTATGTAGCGGATCTTCTCTTCATTGTGACATTCTTGCACGGCGAATGCCTTCTCCATTTCCATAATCTAGTTATCTGCTTTCAGTGGCTCGATGGTCCCTTTGAAGGCTGGAGGGGCTAGCTTCTTAAACTCGACGATATTGTTTCTTTGCATCGGATGTTCTCCATGTCCAGGTGTCGGTGGAAGATGCTGATGTGGCTGTGCATGTTGTTGTTGAAGTAACTGTTGCTGTGTTTGAACTACTCAGAGTTTGCATTAGTTGAGTCATGTTCGATTCCTCCTGTACTGTCAGAGTATTTCCAATAGGATCAATAATTCCCTCCTGTTGAGATGTGTCGCTATTCAAATGGAGAGTGTTATCACCAAGTGGATTTGATGTCCCTCCTACTGCTCCTTGAGTATTCTTCATTCATCGTGGAGGCATATTGACCAATGACAAATTTGAGATGATAATTTATCCTTAATAAAATTATAAACTTACTCAAGATAGGTCAGATCATCATCATCATAGCTAATCTCTCGAATTTCCTAATATCTATCCATCACTCGCTCATTCTATTCTATATGTCTTTATCTATCTACTTATGCTCTGATACCATATTAATTATCACGCCCCCAATCCGAGATTGTGAATCGAGGGTCATGGCAACCGCCGTATACTCATAGAAAATTTTTTTCATAAGCATGCAAGGTATCTCATCATGATATCTTACACATAAAGTTAAATAATTTTTTTAATTTTTAACAATCAAACCTTAGTTTAAATAACAAATCAAAACTCAGTGTCCAAAAGAAAAATAATTGTCTGACAAAGTCAACACTTAAAATAAAAGTCTTGAATCAATTCTGAGAAAATTCTAAATCAAATGGGCTAACTCCATCTCTAATCGCTCTCCCAACCAAAATTCTGCATCATGCTAATTTTCTGGATCTGTAAAGAAAAATATAAAACTCATCATAAGCTAAATAACCCAGTAAGCAGTGTATACCTTTAACTAAATAAATCAGGCAATAATACTGTACATATCGATTTACTGATAATAACAAAATCAATATGTAAATTCATGAAATCATAATCATACTATCAATCATATATAAAATTTTAATTCATCATAATTTCAAATTATGCTTATCATCTTAAATTCATCAATTTCTTAAGTTCTTCTTACCAACCATGACTATGACCATATTTTTTCTGTGGCAGGATCATAATACCGCGTATCTGCTTGCGGTAGGCTGCGAATCATCTGGCAGTCAAGTCCTTTGGAACCGCTGGTCTCGCTGGCGGTTTGTCGCTGGTCTCTCTGGCGACATGTCGCTGGTCTCGCTGGCGATATAAATTCTCAGGACAAATCAATTACCAATGTATATGTCCCCATCGGCGAGATCCTTTACATAGTCAGATTGTCAAATTTATATCATCTTTCAATTCATATATTATTTTCAAAAATAATATAAATAAATGATATTCGAGTCAAATCAATCATATCATTCTTTATGATCATACATTATCATAATAATTTTTCAACAAATAACTTCAATCATAAATAATTTCAACAATTATTTTCAATAAATATTTTCAATCACAAGCATGCCATGAATTTATTTAATTTAGAATTTATAATTTATCAGATAAATTCAATAAAAGTAAATACTACTTACCTCAAAAGAAAATCCAAACTAGGAATTCTAGAAATCTTGAAAATCTTTTTCCGGACCTGGTACGTCAAATATCATATTTTTGATCAAAATTTTATCGAATTAAAAAATTAAAATTTATTAAAATCCAATATCCTCACATGGATTAACTAGACGACAGCGTCCAAGATTTTCGGATTGATCAATGAAAACTCTTCTTATATTTTCTTTAATTATTATTATTATATATATATTTTTTTTCTTTTTTTTAAAATTCCATAAATCCTAAAAATCTAAGAGAGAGAGCAAAGTGAGAAAGTTTCTCTCTCCCTTTCTTTTTCTCTCTCTTTTTTTTTCTTTTCTTTTCTTTTCTCTTTTCTTTTCTTTTTCTTTTGTTTTCTTTCTTTTCTCTCAGGCTCTTTCCTGGCCGAAACAGGGGACTGATAGGTCCCCTCCCTTGACCGGCCGTTCAGGCCATGACCGACATGACGAAGGCCGGCGGCAGAGGGGGGCAACTCTCTCGATTTCGGAGAGGCAAGGCTGGCAATCGGTAGTGATCGCCGGCACCGAAAAACCAAAGGGAAGAAGAGACCAAACAGGGGTCCTTTCTCCGACAAAAATCGGCGACACCCGTCGCCGGCAGTCGTGCACAGAGGCACGGGAAGAAGGAGAAAGAAGAGAGGAAGAGGAGGAAAGCTTACTTCGGCTTCCGGTGACCCTGCCGGCGAGCAATCGCGGCGAGCACGAAACAAGTATCTGCGGCTCCAATCGGAGAAATCAGGGAGGAAGAGAGGGGAAAAAGACTGGTGGAGGGCTTCTAAGGGGAGAGCCTTTTTATAGAGAGCCCTAGGACTTTCGATCACCGCGATTTCATCGGAGAAGAAGACTCCTATCGAAAGTCTTCTTCTCAATTTTTTTTTTTTTTTTTTTTTGGGCTTGGGTCTTGATAGTTGGGCCTTGGTTTGGGTCCTGACATTAGCCATTGAATTACAATTTAAAAAATATACAATCTTATCTATATTTTCCTCATATAAGATATGAAGGAGATTTTATTTTCTAGTTCATGAATTTTATAATAAATCAAAATGGATGAGTTCAAGGAATGGTTATTTTGGCTACTTTTTATAAAACATATTTTGCTAACACTTATAAATTATTAAGCTTGAGTTTTTTCTTAAAAAATTAAATTTATTTTATATTAAATAATATTTTTTAATTTCATGATTACACAAAGCTCAGCATGTAACCAAATTACTCCAAAACTTTACCGTCCATCTCTTTCTATCTCTATAATTTAGATTATTTGAGTATTATTTTATGACCCACTGCCCTTGGTCACAATAGAGTGTTGCCTTAATGATTCTTGAAGTACTTGGAGTGTATGTATGCATACATACAAATATATACATGCATACATACATCCATAAGTACATGTAAACATATTTAAATTATTTAATTATTATATAAGAGAAAAAGAAAAGAAAAGCGGACCAATTCAAAGAAAGAGAGCATTTATTTATACATAATCATATCTACTGGTGCCTTATCTGGATAAAATCATGATCATCCATCCTTCCTTGCAGGTGAATCGCATGGCCTAACATTTTCCATAGCTGAAGCCTGTGGTCCAACCATTTCAGCATCATTTTAGTTTTTTCAATTATGATCATCACAATTTTACCAAAAAAAAAATTATGATCATCTCAAGACTCTGAAAAACGTGGACAATTGAAGGTGAATGGGATACGACAAAAATTTCCACCCTCCTCCATGTACATATTTTAAGTACAATCATCTGATTGCTGAAGTACAGGAAAAAAAATTTCATTTGTTTCCTCTGCTTGTCTAATCGTACGATATCGAATTGGAGAAAAAAATTTCCATTTGCTTCATTTGCTTTGTCCTGCATTGCGATGCATGGTTACGCCACGAGTACGGAAACAGGGTTTTAAGTGAAACAGCCGCGTTCCTTCCCGCCGCTCACTGTGCGAAACACAGTGCCGAATAATTTCCCCTACGTATCACGGAGCGCCGATACTTCGCCCCTACGTATCACAGTGCCGACGCTCATTATAAGATCGTAAAGCCTAAAAATAACGGCCGTTGTAACATTACAATGACCATAAAACGGTTACGTCTTCTCCATTGCATCGAGCGCCTCCTTTTTCAAACAAATGGGCCCGGGGCGAGGGGACGAAGTGGTAGAAATTTATCTTTTTTCTTCTCTCCTATATTATATGGTGGGATTTAAAAAAATAATTTTTTTTATTAAGATGGCCAGTATTTTAATTTTAGATCCGACTGCATAAAGTAGATGTGACAATCAAACTGAATCAATCATAAATAGATTGAATCAAATATAGATTAATTCATATAATGATAAATCTAATCCAACCTATTCTATTATACGGATTAAAATCTATAATGCGAATATATTATATTGAATACATAGATAATTCGATCCAATCTCATTAATCTACTTAACAAATGGATAATTTGTTAATCTAAATCACTCTATTTAACTGACCTATCTCCTTTTTTTTCTTCTCTCGTCATTTTTACAAGAGATTTGGTACTACCTGATGAAGTCAGCCATTGGCGGAGGAGGTTTTGGAGTCGGTGAAGATGGCTCATGAGGAAGATGAGAAGGATGCAATGGCCCGACTATGATTGTCGGAATTTGATGATAAGAAAGTTAGAGGAGTGAGATGATGGCTGAGGCTTGAGATCGGAGGCCACGGCTTTATTGGCATGTTGCTGCCAGCAACGACAAAGATGGAAAAGAAGATGGTCTAGGAGAAGAATTGGACTGTTAGCGTCAGAGATGGGTGAATGTGGCGTAGGCAAAAAGAATGGGAAAGAGTAGAGTGTAGGGGTCTCTCCGAGGGAGTTGTGGAAGGCAATGAGGAATACAGAGGAGGCGGCCTTGGAGTTGGTGAAGACATCCATGAAAAGGATGCAATGGATAAGTGGTGTCATGGTGGCTACTGAAGTTGGTGACAAGGAAGTTAAAGAAGGAGCAAGACAACGAATGAGGCTTGGGACCAAAGGCCATGCCCCCATCGTTGTGACATCGCTAGCGATGGCTAAGGTGGAGGAGAGGGTGATCGGAGAGAGGAGTCAGACTATCGGTGCCAGAGAGGGGTGAATGCGATGCATGCAAGAGGAGAAGAAGGGAAGTAGAAAAATCCTAGTCATCATTGCGATGGATTATAGTGAGAGATGGGTATGCGGGTACGATCATGGAAAATAAAAATTATAAATTTAAATTTTGAAATCAAAATTTTGAAAAATTTTTTCACTGTCAACACTCTCAGTCCATTTAAATGAGCCTATTAATCTGATCCGATCCAACTCAAATATTAAACGGGTTAAACAGACTTATAAAATTTGAACATGATCCAAATATTAAATAGATTAAATAGATTGACTTATTAATAATCCGAACATATTTAGTCCAAACTCAAATCTACATACGATGGATCGAACATAAATAGGATTGACGGATAAGATTATATTTTGCCATCCCTAGCATAAAGTCTCATTATAGATTAGTAGAAACCAATGCCATTATAATTACAATTGGTTATAAAATAAATAATAATTATTATTTAATAATTATTTTTAAAATATAATAATATTTTTTGAAATTTAAAATTTTCCTACTTTATTTTAAAAGGTGTTGTGCTGAAAATAATATTATTTTATAAAATGAATAATATTGTTACTTTTTATTTTGAGTATCAATACAATAGCCATCGTGCTATTATTAATTTAAGACTTAAAATTCTAAGCTGGAAAAATAATGACCGTTATAACTGCTATGATGATCATTAATAGTTTTAGTGGGGTTGGAATCACGCCGTTAATCAAAACAATATTTCCAAGCGGAGCCGGAGATCACTCCTTCTCCGGTTTTCTTCTTGACCTTCCGTACAGAAATCGGCGATCGCAGCAGCGAGTTATTCGGAGAAGAAATCAAGGGGAAAGCTGGAGAGAAAGAAATCCGGAAGCGACGCCGAGAGTCCGACACCGATACGCCTTTCTTGGCTCCAAGAAAAGAAAGCAAGAAATTCTGATACTTGCCAGGCAATCAATCTATCTCCTCCGTCGATCCTTCTCCCAAAACCTCGTCCTTTAATTCCTTTCTTTTCCTGATTCTTCTTTCCTAAATTTCCGCCTATTTCTCACTGAGTTTGAGTCGGACTTCTCTTCTTGGGATTCTTTGAAAACCCGATTTTTCCAGGGTTTTTAGCCGCTCAAGTCGGTGGGCAGCGCTATCTTGCTATGACAAACAGGTAACTTTTTATTCTCTTCGAGTGATTAATAGTTCTTTTTCTTCTTTTCTTTTTTCTCAATGACTCCAATCCTGTTTCTGTTTTCTGGTTTTAGACTAACTGGGGATTCTTGAACTCTTGCATTATGAGTTTCTTTTTACAAGATTTGTCACTTGAATTTGTTGCTTGGTGCAATTTAGGGTTTTAGCTAATTTGATTCATTGAGATTTCTATATGTGAAGATTTCAGCAAGATTTGAGGTATCGCACGGATTCTTGGCTGCTGAATTAATTGTGTTTTTACTTTTTAGCGATGAAGGAAGAAGTTAGCTTTGGCCAAGATTAGAGAATAGTAATACGGATGGGACAGTTGCTGTTATAATCTTAAAAGTTGAGTTTTGACTAGAAGGGAATATAGGGTTAAAAAAAATTTTGTAGGGTCCATATTAGCAGCAGGGTGAATATGTGGAATTGCCATGTTATTTTTATTGTTAAAATCTTAATTTTTTAGTTGCTCCGATCTTGTGGGAATGTGGTCGCACTGGTTTGCACTGTGTCTTGTTTTTATTCCTACTATGCGTATCTCTTTCTTATTTCTTATTTCTTTGTCTCTTTTCCTACTTCTCTTTGCCCCGGCCACCGTCGTTCTCACCTACTCACTCTGATCTCAGTTTTCAAGACATTCTCGCTTCCTGTGGAGCATTAGACTTAAAAAACAAGGAAGAAAACTACTTGCCTTATTTATAGGTCTGGATGATAGAGTAGGAGTTGGACATCAAACCCAAATCAGCGAGGTGAATCTGGTTGTTATGGATAAGATGATAGCTTTGCAGCATTTGTTATAGGGCTCAAACTCATGAATTAAAAAGAAGAAATACCCAATGGAGCATTTCACTTATTTTATCCAACAGTATTCTGTTGGTGGAAAAGCATGATTTGTTGGTTTATCTTCTTCTTGTTGCTGTTGTTTGTTTTCCCCCTATCACTTCTTGGTTCAAACACCAAAATATATGTTTTTTAATATGATAATCAAGAAGCCAAGTTTCATTGTTCCATGTGTTTTCTTCATCGACTTGAATTTTCATTCTAGAAGAACAATCTGGCATTTCCCTGTGCATCTTCCATGTGCGATTCTGAATTAGCAGCAATAGAACTCATGTGTTAACACTTTCAGAATTTAGTCTTTGAAGGGGAGCAATGACTATAATCATTGTTGTTTTTAACATCTCCTGCTGATTTCTTTGTCATTCAGATAATCACTTCGTGGCATGGGCTGGTTACTTTTACTTGTTCTGAGCTTTCTTACATGATGTTCAGTGCTCGAAAGGGTGGAAAAACTTCCAGCAGATTTAAATGGCAATGGCGAAGTGAATCACCTCTAACTGCTCCGATGGTTGATGATGTGCCTCCTGAGATAGAGTTGTCTGCATACCGAAGGTTGCCAAGTTCTGGTAGTGAGAGCCCATCAGGGCTTCTTAATGATGAAGGACCGAAAGCAGAACCAATTGCTGATTTAGACCTGTTTTTTGAGAGAATGTATAACTATTATTGTGAGAAGGGGCTTACATGCATTATAACCAAGTGGATATTTGAAATTCTGTCAGTGATCTTTGTGGAATGTTTTATTTGGTTTTTCTTATTGGTTGTTGATTGGAATGCCCTGTGGAATGCGAAGTGTGGGATCGATGCATTTGAATCAGGAAGTAAGCCTTGTGATCTGGCAAAGAAGGCAATTAAACCTCATCCATTGGTTCCTTTCACGCTTACAAAAGTGATAATTGTTGGGTCCATGGTTATAGTGACAATCTATGGACTGTTCAACTTTCTAAAGTTCATTGTGCAGTTCAAAAACACTCTGAAAATTCGTCATTTCTATTATAATAGGTAAATTTGCAGTTCTGTTCAATTTGCAGTTTAGTTTCTTAAATTAAAGGGGACCAAGGTTCACTTTATATTCCTGTGTTTCTTTCAGTCTCAATGTTACAGATCGTGAAATTCAAACAACACCATGGCCAGTCATTTTAGAAAAAGCTGTTCAACTACAACACTCACAACAACTCTGTGTGGTCAAAGATCTTTCTGCACATGATGTGGTGATGCGAATAATGCGCAAGGAGAACTACTTGATCGGGATGCTTAATAAAGGTGTTCTTGCCTTTCCAATGTCTAGGTGGATCCCTGGTGCTGGTCCAGCTGTCAAATCCAGGAAAAATGGAAGGAAAAATCATTTGATACTGACAAAGACTCTTGAATGGACGCTAAATTGGTGCATACTTCAGAGCATGTTTGACAAGTGGGCATTGGTTTCATTCTGTACTCTATATTCATTGTGGATTTTGTTTTAACTGATCACTACACACCTCTGCTTGAACTTCTTTTCATGAGGACTGGTATCGCTTTAAACTTTGGATTACATCCAGGAAGTTGCACATGCTTCCTGTACAAAAAATTTTGAAATTTCTTTTGATGAGAATTTAAACTCTTTTTTACATGATGGTAGAAGCTGGGATCTGCAATCATTTAGAAGCACATGTTCCTTCATGCTCACTCTGGAATTTTTTCTGCAGTAAATTCTGTGTTCAGAGAGATTTTGTCACAAACCCTTCATTATTAAAAAAGAGGCTAATGATAATCGGGATTGGGATGCTTCTCATTTCGCCTTGTCTGGTTATTTTTATGTTGGTGTATCTATTTCTGAGGCATGCTGAACAATTTTATCATCATCCAAGTATAGTATATTCTCGAAGGTGGTCTAACTTATCAGAGTGGATCTTCAGAGAATTTAATGAGGTAATTACTCTAGATGGCTTCAATTGGTAACATCTCAAAACTAACATTTAAACCACAGATGTGGTTTTCACAAAAATTCTCTTATCAACTTATCTCATTGCCTCTGTGTTTTTATTTTTTAAATATATATTTATATATTCGTTATTGGAGTTTGAAGATTAGATTTCCTTTGCCAATGCATAAACTTTTTTCTCCTGCTTTCTGAATAATTAGTTGGTTAGTTATATATTATTACATGTAACAGTTAGAAACTAATTTGCATGTCTATCAGTCAAGGCATCAACTTTGACATGGTGGTTTACAGGGTTAAATTTTTAATTTGCATTGCATAAGACCATCGACTTGTCACAATCTTTGCCCTCCTATGCCGCGCCACCCCCCCCCCCCCCCCCCCCAAACCGCAAATCACCTTTCTTCAATAGAAAGGGTAATAACTGCATGTATACATGCAAATCACTGTGTCATTTATGTTTAACTTAATTTTTACAAGCATGCCTTTTCCTGTCATGTTCTTGAGTTAACAATAATGCTTAACCGCGTGCCTTTTTCCTTTATGTTAACAATGATGCTTACCCAGGATGCCTTTGCCCATTATGCTCTTGAGTCAATAACTAATGTTGTTATTGCTACAAAATGGCTTTTACATGAATGAAAGCATATTTCTTTTCCTGGATTATTTATAAACTTTCACTATACAAATTGAGATGGTTTAATTGTTTGAGCATGTTAAGTGAAAAGCAGAGGATGACTTTGTTAGGAGGGTGACATAAGCACAAGTAGAAGAGTGACAAGTATGAGCAGGCCTAAGATTACCTATGTGGAGGTACTGCTGAGGATTTTTAAGTGACTCGATTTTATTGGGGTCAATTTTAGATAGACAATAATGCTGGATAAGATTAAAGCCCCAAAACTGAGGCCAAGCAGTAGTGATGATACAAGAATGTTTGTAATCTGGAATACATAAATTGAATCTACAGGAGTATACCACAATAAATGATATGAATTGGGGCTAGAGTGGAGTATGTTTGTCTGCAGCAGCTTTACCCCAACCTTTCTTTGCGATATTCCATTTAAATTTTTGGCAAGCTTCCTCCATCATGTCAGCCAGCATGAGCCAAGAATTCTAGCACAATCTGTTCAAGGCCTGCTGTCAGGTGAACTGCCAGTTGGAAACTTTTGTTTAGTCCTTGCACGGGGCTAAAATTGTCTAAGCTAACCCTATATTGATGTGATTTGGGGTTCTTATTGTTGTACCATTTTTTCTTTTTACGCAAAACTAGAAGTATCTTAAGCAATTAATATGGTCAAAATTAATTTCTAGATTATAAGCCATCTTACTTCTGACTCTTGCTCTTGATCATTTCTTCTTCTAAGTAGAAAATATTTTTATCAAATGGAGCTATCGGCTTAGTTTAAAGTTTATAACTATCAGATTGTTGTTACAGAAGTATGTGTTATATAAGGCTTGTCCTTTGGCAAACGTAATTGACATTACATTAAGCGAAGGAACCATTGTGGCAAGTGTAACTTTGAGCCATGTAAAGCTTATTAATTAGAGTACGCATTTATAGATTTAGTTGCTGTTAACTCATTAGCATATTCTATTTGAGTGTATTTTAAGCCAATGATTTTTCCCAGGCTTTGAAGTAGAAAGCCCTCATCTTTTTGAACACTTATGTGAAATGTTCTGCTGAACAGTTTCGAATCTATACCTTTTTTTAAAAAAAAAAAAAATCACATTGCCATTTACTCAAATTTTGTTCTGATGCACTCTAAAAACAAATTATTCAGTTTCTTTAAATGGATATGAACTCTAATATTATTGGTTCTTCATGGCTTAGCTAGTTTGATTCAAATCTACAAGCTTTCTCATGTTATTTTAAGATCCTGGTTCCTGAAATATGAAACAAAACTCATAGAAATGCATGGAGTACGCATAATATATTAAGTTGGGCATCATATATGATCAGTTATGTGGAGCATCAGAGTTCTTGTCTGTTATGGTAATCCATTTTGGATGCAGTTTATACACAATCAGGTAAACTTATAATTATCAACTCTTCTTTTCTTTTACTTATATTTCAGGTTGATCACTTATTCAAACATCGAATCAACAATAGTGTGGAACATACTTCAAATTATCTCAAGCAGTTTCCATCACCTCGCATCAATATAATTGCCAAATTCATATCTTTTGTGTCTGGTGGCTTTGTTGCTATTTTGATCATCATTGGGTTTATAGATGAATCTCTGCTAGAGGGTCATGTAAGTCCATTAATGATGTCACCTTGCTTTACATGACTTTCCTTAATGTAAAAATGTGTGATTTCAACTTTTTGCACTACAATTGGTTCTGCAGATTCTTGGTCGCAACTTGTTGTGGTATGCTGCTGTTTTTGGTGCCATGACTGCTATAAGTCGGGCAGCCATGGCTGATGAGCTACAAGTTCTTGATCCAGAAGGAGCAATGTCTCTTGTTGTCCAGCATACCCACTATATGCCAAAGAGATGGCGTGGTAAAGAACATAGTGCTTTGGTTCGAGCAGAGGTTGAAACCCTATTTCAGGTTAATTTGATTAAACTACAGATGGTCAAGATATGCTTTAAGCTGTGGTTTTAATTGGTCATGAAATATTTGTTGTTTGTTGCATCATCACATATGAGACTTCCTTATTATACTATTATTTTTTTTTTAAATAAGCACTTACCATCACAACCATGATTTTGAAAACCAATCCGAAGGGCAGTTCGGGCCGTATTGAGCCGTACCAGTGCCGAACTGGATCGGTTCAGGCTTGATTTTCAGCATCCAAAAAATAAAAAAAAAATATAAACCACCCAATCCGAACCGAATAGTTTGGGCTTGAACCGGGCGGTACATAGCTGTTTCGAGCCAAACCGTCCGGTTCGGCTCATGTTGGGCTGTTTTTATGTTTGAGACATAGAGAAATCTTTCGAAACTTCTTCTCTATATTTCTCAATCTCTCTTTCTCACTCTTTAGCACTGAGAGCAGGAGAAAAATTTCAGAAAAATATGGATTAAAGGTATGTTTCTCCTTCCTAGCTGTTTTTCCTCTCTTCTCCTATTCTTTTTTTTTTGAAAAATCATGAAAAATAGAAAAATAAGGAAACATCATGTCAAATTTTTTTGACATGATTTTAATATATATTGTAGATCTATAGATGATTTACACAATGACACTAAAATCATTAATTTTCGTTAAGTATATAAAATTTTAAATTAAAAATAT
Organism: Elaeis guineensis; assembly: GCF_000442705.2. Lineage (NCBI taxonomy): Eukaryota > Viridiplantae > Streptophyta > Magnoliopsida > Arecales > Arecaceae > Elaeis > Elaeis guineensis. Next base: position 4,139,887 of record NC_026004.2, read on the forward strand.
ATTTTTAAAATAAAAATTTTAAAAAATAAATTTTAAAAAATAACTGTAAAAATAAATTTGGTGCCCATTTATCAAAGTTTTGATGTATCTTGATAATTTTAGATTTTTTAATTGATTTAAGTATTTTAGAATCCAATGATATCTAGTCTATGTATTGATTATTAAGAATGCTAAATAACATAATGTCATACGTAGATTCGTATTACATATCATTAAAGGTATATCAGAGTGATATGAATATTAATTAATATCACTAAATATCAATTTGGACTTCAAAATATTCAATAATCCATAAAACTTTGATTGAACACCCCCCTCAAAAAAGAAAAATCCAAAAAAAATTTGCATTCTGGTTTGGGCCGGCACGCCTACCGTACCGTGTGTCGGTACAGCATCGAATCGGTACCATATCAAACTGGTTCCGTACCGAACTAGCCGATGACTAGTACGACCATTGGTACCAGTTTTCAGAATCTTGATCACAACTCTATTGATTCTATGTATATATTCATGAAAAACAGCTTCCATGAATAGACTCTTTGATAGCTACCTGCATTTTGCTTTACTGCAGATAGATGGCTTTATAGCCACATTAGGTGGGCTCGTGGAGAAATAGGTAATGGAACTTGGTCTTGATAATTAAATAAATAAAAGCTGAGAGGCTTATTTTGCTGAGAGTTTTATTTTTTTTAATAAGTATACCATTTGATTTGTTTAGAAATGACTTCTTAAACATGTAATTGATATATGAAGAATGTCAATGAAAGATTGATGAATGTCAATAAAAAATTGCGTTCTACAATAGAAAAGCTATGACCCTACATGATTGAAGCACAAAAGGGTTCATATTTTACCTTTAGTCTTGCTTAACATTGTTAACAATAAATGAAATTCACATAAGGAATAGGATGCTCCAAATTTGATTAACTAGTAATGGCTTGAAACTAGTTTTGCATGAGGTAAGGGGACACGAATTGGAAAGTGATATATCTTCAAGATATTTCTTCTTTGTATTAGCCATTATGCTCATCAAGGTAAGGGGTGCTGGCTTGAAACACCATTGTGGCCGATACCAAGCCTAGATGGGAAAGGTGGAGGGTTAATGTCAGGTTGATGGCTGGTTATGAAATGTATCCATATTTGATTTGATTAGCCATTAAGCTCCTTTCCATTCAGCGACCCTACCTAGCCATGTTAATGGGTTACACTTGTTAAGCATTTCAAGATGAAACTTTCTAAGTGGAAGTGACAGCCTATTGTTTCTTGCTTTCATCAGCCTATCGTGTTTAAAATGAGAGCTGAATACATAGAAGAAGTTCGGACTTTAAGTTTGCAAGCTATACAGATTTTGGTATTAAAATGGGATAACAACTTATTGAAATGACTCAGTCAATTCAGTTAATATTGTCAGGCATTGGAGATTTGCTCGAGTCTTACAGCTCCAACAAGTGAGAGCACCTGCATCCTGAATTTCATGCACTCAAATTGAATTTGTTTGAGAAATTTAGTGGGTCATGCTTATCAAGTTTTTAAGGACTGAACTACCTGATTCAAAGAAACAACATAATGTTTTGTGTAGCATAAATAGATGTAGGGCGTACTTAGGAACTCCTAAGCTGTCAAGTTGGCAGCTTAAAGTAGAGGAATCATATAGGCATAGAGCAGCTTGTTTTAGTGGTTCTGTCAAGAGGGACACCAACTGAAAAACATAAGAGAGTCCCAAATAATTGAGTAAATTTGAGTTGGAGTACAAGAGAGAGGAATTTTCCTCAAAGCGGAGAAAGGGCATGCTAATTTCTATACTACTGTTAAGGGTCTGAAGAAGCTATGTATATTTTGGATCTAGCTTGACCTGGATATTTTAGGGCCGCTGACTTTCACCCATATTCAACTTGCTCATTATGTCTGCAGGATGGCTATTCAAACTGGATCCAAGTCATGTAGGTTGGACCTCCATTTTGAAAATAATTTATATTGGTTCAAATCAAGTTGGGTCCAAAACTACTGTATAAATACTGAGTTTGTATTAGGGTTGCTGTTTGGAACCCATGTCTCATCCAGATCTACCAGTTGACATGCAACATTAGGTGCTGCTACTTTCGATTTATTCTTTTACTTGGAGGTGCTGTAAGCTGTGACGAAGAAAGAAAGAAACCAAGATATTTAAGAGATATGGTTTCAAGCAATATTTAGTAGTTTAAAATACCCGCTGTCATTCTCAAAGCTCTCACTGTTTGTTTTTTAAGCTAAATACATGATCAAGCAATGTTAACTCTTTTTAATATTATCTTTAGGATATTGCAAGCTACCTCCAATATAAGAAGAGAAAAAATTATGAGTGTTGTGACACCTATAGACAGATATCTGGTCACTCATTAATGATAAATTTTAAATTCACTCCTTAAGAAATTAAAAATTAAGGTGAGGGAGACCTTGATATATGCGACATATTTAGTAGACAGTTCTGTGATTCAGACTGATTTCTCGGCTTTTGCTTCCTTGAAAACAATATCCTGTTCATAAAGTTTATGTCACATTTAAATATTTTTTTCTTGCAAAGACTATTACATTGTCAGTGCAAGCTCTGCTTTTTAAGCTAAACAGGAATTCTTTGTTCCTTGATATCTGTAACAGCAGTAAATAACAAACTAGATATATCATACATTTGTGCATATGCATTCATGTGAACTCTGTAATCTTTATACTTCTTAACTCTGCAGTATACTGGAATGATGCTGCTGGAAGAAATGGTCTCAATCTTTCTCACACCAATTTTGCTAATATTTGTCATACCAAAGGTAATGTCCAGACCTGCCGTTAAAACACTAAATATACTAAATATATGCTGCATGCATCTTATCATCTAACAATTTTTTCAAACATTTTGCAGTGCGCTGATGACATTTTACATTTCATATCAGACTTCACCGTGTATATTGATGGTGTTGGCCATGTTTGCAGGCATTGTGCTCGTATTCTAATTGATTCATTTCCTTTTTCTTGAGATATCATGTTGATACAAGCTAACTTAATCTCTTACTTTTTGTATAATAGTTTGAGTGTCTTTGACTTTGAAAGCCATGGCAATAGGAAGTATGGTTCGCCATGTGATGCAGCAAAAGACAGGAGGAGTACCCAAGGGAAAATGGAGAAATCTTTCTTAAGGTACTGCTTCTCTGTAATCAGTTGGTATGACTGACCACATTTTCTTTCACCTTACCCTTGTGGAATGTATCACCTGTTTTATGTCGTTATTGATCTTAAACATGCTGTTGGTTTTTGATACAAGTGTGTCATCTGATGCAACTCTGGGTTTCTGAAGCGATATGATTATTCTTTTTACTGATGCCCTATCAGTCCTATTGCTTTATGTAGAATTCATTGATTAAGCCTTCACCACTACCTCTGAATTGGCATCTTCCACCTCAACTTATGTTGTAAGATTGTGAGCTGTTTATTTATTTATCTACTGATTTTTAATTTGGGTCTTCATACGACTTTGTCCCCCCTCACCCAAACAAAATTAACATTTTATCCCACCACAAGTTCACCATTTAATTGGCTAGTCATCTGCAGTTAGTTGATGCTCAAGTTATTACTGCTCACATGGAGCCATATAACATTTTCTTAATGGCTCTCCTGATGATGAATTGCTATTTGCTTGACATATATAACCATGGATATCCTGTTTGTTATTTTATTTTGTATTCCATTCAGTTGGTCTCTTGACTTGATTCTGTTTCAAATTTTGTGCAGCTTCCAAAGTGCATATCCAACCTGGGAACCAAGTGCCCATGGCCAAAAGTTTCTATCCACTCTTCGCAATTTCAGGCAGAGTCAGGCGCATCAGGAAACTGATCAGAATTATTTACTAACCCGAACATGGCAATTTGCCCCACATTTGAGAGGCCAAGGTGATGCCATGCACAGATTCACCTTGCAGAAAGGTCTCTGTCACAACGGGGATGTACCTAAAACTGGCCATCATCTGGGTCCCTTTTTGTTATCAAATCCTGATCAAAGGACTTATCTGTTGGATTGTTATTACGTGTCCAAACCTGTAGACATGGGGGAAGATTTGAAAGACTCTCCTCCATCACCAAACAAAATAGCCTTTGACGCTGACCAAGGTTCATTTTCAGCGCACAATGAATTGCGAACTGAAATCAATGACAAAGATGAGAGCTGGGGTCCTCTCTCAGAGAGACAGCAGAGTTACCTTGATGCCTCCATATCCAGTCCTTTATTCAGGAACAATGTCCATCAGCACCAAGATCCAGAGCATCACACTGTGACTCCTTGGTGGGCCCGTGCAATACCTCAGTCATCTGGGCTTCAGACCAGTTTTCTTGAACCTCCCAGCTTCGGTCACCACAATTATGGTCATCACAGTGATGATATCAATGATGGAACTTCAGAGCAACAAGACAGCACTAATGGCAGCACAAACTGGAGTAACCTTCACAATCTATCCAAGACAACCTGCATGGATGAATCAGACAGTGCGGAACCACTCAACCTCCCATTTGTTGATGATTATGCTGGGCCACCAAAAAACCTTACCATTAGAATAATACCCAGAAGTAACGATCCAGTACAGTGAAAAATCCATCATCACCTAGCAGTTACCAACCCCTTTAAAGGCCATGTTTGATGTCATAATACATGATGACAAAGATGTGATTGATTTGGGGGAAAGATGGGGCAATATTCTTTTGTACATTTTATAGATTTATCTACTGCCAGCCCTAATTCCTCTGGATATTCTTTCTGCTAATGTCGGGGATATTCTCTAGTTTTTCTCAGAGATGATTCCATCATATTGATGTTCTTTAAATCATTTGTCAAGTTTCATGCCAGGAAGAAAAACGCATTTCTGAAGTTGATAGCATAATTGTTCAGCTTATTGGCCTTGTTTAAACATGTATGGAGGCACATATAGGTGCATGTACTCCTTGAGGCGAAAAATTGAATATCTGCACGAATATGGATGTACACCAGGTTTGACTAACTGTCTTCCAGGTGAATGTATTTAGTGTCTTGAATCAGATATATGTTATGGATCTTTTTATCAGAATATTGGCACTGAATCTTAATATCTACAGATGATGAAATGACATGGGGAACACTTGAATTTCCGGTTCTAACACTGTCAGAATCATCTTATGCAGTGCTAGATTTTGATATTTTAATACAAGCTGGATCTAGCATGGACCATTTTGCAACATAAATAGGTTTTGCTTCTTGTGGTGTTTCTTTTGAGAAGAAGATGGGGATATTGAAACTCATTTAGAACATGAATTGCGATGAATCAATGACTGGAACCTCGGTTCCTTATATCGAGTCTCTAGTGTTTGAACTAGCGCAAGTTTGCAATATAGCAATTCTTTCTGTTGATGAGGCATTAGTGTGTCATTACGTGATTTGGTTGGCCCTGTTATGAGTCGTATAAATCCTGTCATGCCAAGTGAGTTCTATTTGCTATATTTAAAATGGAAAGTCTACTTTGGTATCTTCCTGTTAGGTTCCTCATTTATTGTTTGATACTCTTTGGTCAGTCTGTTTCATTGGATGCTAAAGCAGCAGGCAGAGTTAGATTAAGACAGATTACATGGAAGTCCTTTTTTATGTTGTCTAATCTAGAAAAAGCATGGTAATGCTCTTGGGAAAACACCTAATTAATGCCATGTGGAAACTTCGAGGAAACTTCCAAAAGCACAAGTCTTACTTTTTAATGATTTAGTTCTAACTAATACTTTAGTTTTAATTAGATTTGCAGGTAACGCTCAACTCAATGATAGGATTACTTTTCTAATTTTTTTTAAAAAAAAAATCAATCAAAGACTCGAGCAAGTTTATAAAGTCAGAGTCAGGCAAATTATGCCTTCTAATAATTGTATGGATAAAAATGAAAATAATAATGGACTCAAGTTTACAGCGTGTATTTTCCTTGGTGGGCACTGGGCAACAGAGTAGTGGTCTGCACACGTTGGCTCATTGCTCATTTGGGTCTAACTTGGCATCAAATTGTGACTTAAGAGTAATTAGAGTTTGAAAAAAAAGGCATACTCATAGGGACGTCAATCTACTCATATGTTCATCAGCTACAACAAAAATGTGTGGCATCCTTTGGGATGTCAAAGAAATGTTACGGTAAAGGAGAAAAAGAAAAGGTCGATAGAGGCTCATGTTGAGGGTTTAAAAGTGGCTGTCAAATGCTTTCTAACGACAAACTCGTCCAACGTTCTCAATGCCCCTAGAGTGGGGCCCATCAATTCTGATCGTCAAATCGTTCCTCTCGCCTGCCTGCCTCCTGATTAATTTCCCAGTTTCGGTCAAATCACCTACGGACGGCCATTGATTAGACCAGTTACCCAGGGATCCATCGACCCTGACCACAAGATCCCTAGTCCCCTTTTTGGTCTCTTTTGATGGTCCAATTAGATACACAAGGCAGGAATCGCATGGATGATGGAGCCGTGATTCCGACGGTTCTGATCATTTTCCAAAATTCCTTTAATCTGGTCAGGAAATCGAACGGTCCATATCGATTTTTCTTTTGGATCCACGTCACGCCATGTGCGCCCCACCAACGATAACGGTAACCGTTCGCACACCGGCCCATGCGACTGCGTGTGAAAGCTCAGTGGCACTTTTGTAATTTTGTCCAAAGACCGAGGGTGCTTATTCTGGACGCAACTTCCTCCCCTTCTGGCCTCTTCTACGTGTCTCGCGCTTTTAAATATCGGCCGGGCGGCGACCGGGCCTCTTTAGATTTCCGATCGGAGCGGCTGGAGAGAGCGAGATTTCTCCTATCCCTTGCGCTCTCCTTCGTTCTCGATCTCATTGGTGTCCTTGGGGGCCCTCTTGGTCGGCGGCTAAGATGGGGTTCCTATCATTCGCCGGGAGAGTTCTCTTCGCCTCGTTCTTCATCCTGACCGCGTATCAGGAGTAAGCCCTGGTCTTCTCTTCTATCTAGTTCGGTAATTCTTTCTTGCTAATAATCTTGGCAAGCGGGCTGGGGTTTTGAATTGTTTGTGATGGTTCTTTCTTTTAGCGCATTCCGGGCGAATTTTAGGGTTTAGGGTTCTGCTTTCATTTTGCTTTTGATTGCTGTCGTGCATTTTTCCATTTTTATAAAATGGTAGATGCTAGCGTGTATGAAAAAAAAAAGAGAAACAAAGTGGGGTTTGTTCCCTTCCCCCTTTTTTCCCTTGTCGGTGTATTGATGTGCTTCTTTTTTTTAAAAACTAGGGCATTTGTGGTTATTTGGGTTTGGATCTGGTGATCTTGATCTTCTATGGAGCTTATTTTTCTTCTTTTCGTAATACGTCTCTGTCTCGCTTTATTCTTTCCTATTTTGTGTAAGATGATATACTTTGGAATTAGTTACTAATACTGTAGATGGGTCCTCCGATACAGTCATCTAACATGTAATAATTGCGCTGTTAATATGGGCATGTATTTTATGATGGTTTGTCATGGCTGGACACGTCGCAGGACTTCCTTTGCATTACCCTTTTGTATGGGTTCTGTTGGAGGTATAGATTTATTCTGATTGGATTAGCTAGGATTAGGTCCCAGGTTGGGAGAGTCATTGTTTTCTTGCGCTCAAAAGAGATATGATAAAAACAATTTTTATGCAGCTATTAGCCTAGTTTATTATTACAGTTGGAAAATGCTTAGAGGACAGCATCACTTGTTGGCTGGCCTTTAATAGTTTTGAAGGTAAAAGGCATGTGATCAAAGACAAACTGTTGAAATAAGACTTTCTGTGAGGGAATGTACATAACGTTTACTAATAGGATATAATTTTCTACTTTTATAGACTAAAATATTTTAGAATTTACTAAAACAATTGCCTTTTTTAGGAATGTAACTTGGTGCGGCTAAGGGCAACCAAAAGGTTTTAGAGGCCTTATGTTTGAGCCTAAAATCGCTTACTTTAGTTTAAATTTAGTTTCCAGATTGCACTAGAATTCTTTTTCTTATGATTTCTGGGAGTTGTTTCAGGGCTTGAATGCTCAAGCATGGTGCCAAAACTTCTCTTCATAGCTAGCATGCTATGTGGTACAAAGGGATTGGTGAAATTTATGGTGGAATGATGTTATAAAGCACTAGTCTTCTCATGCCTTGTGGCATGGAAGTCAGCAGTGAATAGACAATCTTGGGTAATGATATGGGGCTCCATAGCATTTTTCTTTTTCTTTGTATTTTTTTCTTGGGCTCTACACATGGTTTTAAAATAAGCTAGTATTAGAGATGTAGTTGCTGGTCAACTGGTTTACATTTGGAGTCTTATTCGGACTCAAAACATAGATAGTATAGGAAGTCGCTCAATTAACTGCTTGTGCATTTTGCAATCACCACTTGTGGTGATTGGGGTTTGAAGAATCGACCATGTTATAGAACGTATTGCCCTGTATCAAGTCATACTGAGGTATGCATCACCTGTACCAATAGTCCATGAGTCGACATGGGTACATTGCAGTATTGGTACATGACCAATAAGCTCTAGTATCGTGGTACTTTGGACTTGTAATGTCTTAAACCCTTCTTGCTGGCCAGAACCATCAAAACAAATAGATACTAGCTATTTCTCCGCCTTCTGAATTTTAGGTTTTATTCAAATGGGTTTATGCAAAAATTACAATGGATAAGTTTTGCAAAAAGGCTAATGATATTGCCAAAACAAATAAATTTCTTATTATGTAAAGCTGGCATGCTTAAATTTTTTTTATAAACAAAAGGAGGTGCAATTGAGAAGTTTCCATCTTTTTGGGTGCATATTTAGTGTACCATGTACTATGCAGAGCAGTAAATATGACCAGATGCAGAATGCTACTCTTTTATGGCCTCACATGACCTTTCAACTTAGCAAATGCCTACGCAAATTTTACAAAATATAAATAAAAAAAATGTTTTTAGGAAATAGTATTTTTAAATATATATTATTAAAAACCTTGTTTTATCCCCTATTCATACTTTCCAAGTTAGCAAATAAGGAAATGCCATGTCAGATGGTTCTCCACACTATCAATGAGAATAAATGAAACATTTTGGTCTAGGATTGTGGGGGAGAGAAAGATAGTGTGACTCTTTCCTGCATCAATTCAAGTTGCAGGCACCATCATTTAGGTCCTCTCTTGGATCTCCAATGGTAACATGGTTGAGATTGATGGAAGTCATCTATAATGTAAAAATAGAGCTTCTTCAAAACAAGAAGAAGCAAAATTGCATTGCTGGGGAGCCTTTTGCATCGATCATGCATTTGACGTGTCAATTGTATTAGTCTTACTAGCTAGCATCCAGGTGCGTTTTCATGGGATCATCCTATGTTCGTCTCCAACTAGCCTCTGTCCTTGATAGGTTGGTGGTGGTCCCTCTTTTGGTTATCAGTGTAGTTCTTTGTCAGGGACGAGAGTCTAAGAATCTAAAAAGTATGCCTGTGCTTGAGGGAGGATGATAGTGTGGTCAGGGAGGATGATAGTGTGGTCATGGTTGCTAGTGTTGTCATAAACAAGCATTAACTGTAGAAAAGTCATTCCTTGCTGTATTGTAAATGAAGGCATTCATGATGGCATAGTTGATTTCGTTGTTGGCAACAAAGTTGTTGGCCACAAAGTTGTTTAGTGGGTATGATTCAGATGGGAATATAGCAGATTCATTATTTTTAGATTGGAATTTAGCAGATTCTTGTTTTTGAGTTTCCATCATCTATTTTTTGCTATGGAAATATGTTAGGCATATAGAAAGTGAATACAAGGAGGAGATTGGAGGGGCTCATGGTAAGTTTGAAGAATTAAACATTTAGATGGAGGCTAATGGCCTGTTGGTAGTCGAACCTCTTTTGTACTTGGAAAGAGATAGAGTAAATTTTGGGCCTTGGAGGAATCGAGAAGTGGGGTGAGTTTTTCTGCTTGTATCAAATTAAGTTGACTCACCTCTTTTGTGATTGGAAAGAGATGAAATAACTTATGGCCTCCAACTAAAGGTCCACTGAGTGACAGAGCCAATCAGCAAGTAAGGGCTGTTCTTATATAGGCTTTCTTTGATGAAAGTAGGGCTGCATTTTTTTTAATCACCATTATGTCTGGACATGAGCAAAAGATATAATAGCTAAATTGAATATTGCTATTTTCTGCTTTTTACTTGATTGATGTGTTGCTTACGTGTTTCATTTTTTTTCTTTTTTTTAAAGCTAGGGTTTAAGTTTCTGTTGGATTTTGTGTGGATTAAGGTGCCATTGGTGTTCCAGAATGGTCATTTGAGCTTTTAAATGTCTTTATTTCTGTTTCTATTTTGGTACCCCTTTTCTTTCGAATACTTTCCCAAATTCATCGTGCTTCTGCAGTTTATTAGCTAAGATCATGATGACTACTGTATATGGCATATTGTATTTTGAAGTTGTAATTCCTTCTTTTTTTTTTTGTGTGTGTGTTTTGGGGGGTGGGGGCTGCATAAAGTTGTAATTCTTTCGATAGATTTATACTCAGGCAAGGTTTCCTTTGCCTTAACTTTAGCCTGGAGTGTTTGGTATATGTTGTGACCAGCTTGACTTGACTTAGATTTGAAATTGTCTCTGACGTTATTGTTTTCCTGCTGTCAAACTGAGAGATGGTAGAAATGATCTTTGCATGACCTGTTGACCTAACTTATTACTTGAGAACACATTAAGAGGATAGTTTTGCCCCTTAGGTGGCTTACTTATGCATTTAGCTTTGAAATAGTATAATACGGGACCGTAAATGGCTTTTTCTCAAGGGGATGTATATGGTCTTCACTGAATATATCATTTATGTATGCTTTATGTGTTTTTTCCTTGAGATTCAATTTTGAGTGGACTGATTTTTTGTTGCTGGATGTGCAAGTTCCTTCGATGCAGCATTTTCTTGATTTATTATTATATTTCATTAGTTTGCTGCCTGAGCTTGCAAGTTCTATCGAGTTTCTGATGCAGTGTTTCATTGTTCTTTCATTAATTCATATGACTCTACCAAATACCACTTATCTATTTCTCATTATAAAACTATTTGAAGTTTGCTTTCCTAGATTAGTAATGTTAATAGTTGCAGATAGCAGGCTTGGAGTTGATAGGAACTTATAATCAACAAAGAAATATACCCACACATAGCTTCATATATGTAGACATGCAAATGTTTATGTATGCACGTATTTATATGTTTTTACAAACTTAAATGTGTACCTAGGCTTTGACTAAGATACACTTAGAATGGATATTATCGATTTTGGTCTTTAAGAGTGGGGAGGCAGACATGTTATTATGTTTGAATTAACGGGCTCTAAATAGCTCATGCCTACTTTTGATTTGCAGATTACAAATTTTAATGGTGGTCTTTCACTAGGTTTCGGTGTACTTACTGTTTGAAATTCTAGATAGGATCATGCTTATTGTTGGCTTGATGGTGGATTTCACTTGGTTGACTTTTTGATCCATGGATTGCCATGTGCATAAGATTGTTCCTCAATCAAATATCATCATTTTGTTGGATCAAATTAATCTTTACTCCTGGTATGACATGTAGGCAGCACATTCTAGATGGCTGCCCACTTTGGGATTTGGTTGGTGTGATCATGTTCATAGAGGTATGGCAAGATGAATTCATTCTTTGTAGTGATGCTAGGTATAAGATAAGAAATCATGTTATTTATCCTCAGTTTAATGTCTTGAAAGCTAGAAATCACATTTCACAGGGTTCTTTACAATTTGACCTGCCTTAAGCAGAGTTTGAATCTCTCACTTTTAGTTTAATATTTTGTTAATGTTGGAACTTTGATGCTTATCAAAAAGTTTTATATGCTTTATAGTTGCAAGTAATCGACTCTATTTAAATGTTTTACCATACATTGGTAGAAGAGGGAGAACATGGGGTCCAGCAACAGCATTTGTCTTGAGGGACAGGATGAGCTCAATGATGAAAAGGTTCATTTGAAATCTTGAGACCTATCCACTAGAAAGGGGGAAAAAATTCTGGAAGCCTCAAGTCATCCCTGTTCAAGGGAAGCGTGTGAACAAGAAAGAGTGAAGGTCATTTTATACCTCCTTGGCCTTCGTAGACATAGTAGGTGACATGCAAAACAAAGATGTCACAGTGCACGAGGCTGTTGTCACTGTGGATTCAAACCCATGACACTCAGGTAGTAAGTGATGTGGAAAAATGTTATTTAGTGTTAGTCAGTTCTTGAATGATCATTCTGTAGCTGTCAAATGCTGACTGCAAATTTATGAAGGAAAAATAGGTATTTATGGAGACATGTCAACCTTCTTTTCTAAATCACAATGCTTGAAAGTTGTCTTATTGATTCTCACTTGATAATTATCTTTTTTTGTTTGGCTTTGCATGTACATTGTTAAGAAGCTGCTTTTCATATAATTGATTTTTCTGCATTGTTGAGTTGTACTAATGTTTAGTTGTCTGTTCAGGTTTTCCGAATTCGGACTTGATGGTGGTCCAGCAGCTAAGGCTTTAGCTCCCAAATATGACCTTTTTGTGAATCATGTATCGTCACATCTGGGAGTTAAAGTACCAGAAGTTGATGTTTGTATCTCCTTTCTTTCTGTTCCTTTTCTTTTTTCCATTGAAAATTCATAGGTGATTTCACTACTAATAGATATTTCATTCTTCACTTTCAGATTAAACATATTGTCATTTCTACTATAGTTCTGAGAGGGCTTGGAGGCCTTCTGTTTATCTTCAGTAGCTCATTTGGAGCTTATCTCCTGGTCTGTAATCCATGCTCCTTTTGTAGCTTCATTTGTCTTTTAAATCTTTCATATTATAGCTGGAAAAAAAAAAAGGGGTTCCAAGAGGTGACAAAGATAGATTTGGCAATGATAGATTATCTCAAACTGACAGCAAGTGAGTTCTTTCGCATGGGAAGGTGTTCTTTTGTTAACTGTTGTTAATAACTATCTGATATTGTACTCAAGCCACATCCTTTGAGCTACTCTAGTTACTCCTGAGATTTGGTGGTGCTGAAAGCATTACTTCATTGCAGCTTCTGTATTTGGCATTGGTCACACCTATTTTGTTCGACTTCTATAACTACAACATTGAGAAGCCAGAGTTTGTACGACTTTTTGTCAGGTTTACACAGGTGTGCTTCTTTACTTCCCATGTGGCTTTAACCATGTATCATCTTACTCTGCCAGGCTCTGGCCATAAATTTCTGAATTGCAGTTAATAGATTTTTTGGTGTCGAGTAATTGCTGCAGAATTTGGCTCTCTTTGGCGCCACACTTTTCTTTATTGGGATTAAGAACTCCATGCCAAAGAAACAACCCAAGAAGAAGACTCCCAAAATGAAGACCACCTGAGATAAGGCTGGGGGGCTCGTTGATGCAGTGGGGAAATCAGGTGGCAGTGAGGTGATTTTACATCAACAAGCAGTTGCCGCCTCTCTAAATCTACGGCAGCCAAGTCATTCTGTACTTCTATTTGTGTTCCAATTTTTGTTTTTTGCCCTCTTGTTGTTTGTGAAGATGTTTGTGGTCAGAATCTCTGCATCTGAGATGTGAGCGGCAGTTTAGGATTATGTTGTATACTTCATACCTCAGTTTGATCTAAAAAGAGCATATTTTATCTTGAGATATTCTGCCCAAGGTATTAGAAGTTGAAAACATGAAAGGTATTTCTACATAGATTTATTTGAAGATTTGAGCCTTCTTTTGATGAGATGGGGGTAATTTCTTTTTGTCTTTTTCTTTTTCTTTTCTTTCTTTCTTTTTTCTCTTTTGTTGTTGTTGCTTTGTTGGTGAGGAAACATGTTCAGTTGACATTGTCTCGCTACTTTGCTAGGCCGGTGTGAGGAATGAGGTTAGATGCTATGTGGAGTCGCATTTGTCAAGCTTCAAAGCCGCCTAAGTGGATTATGCTTGGTTACGCAGACTTATGTACAGGTCACCTCCAAATAACCCGGACAAGAATTACAATCTGAATACCACAGCCGCGTGCATTGGAGAGAAAAGGAGAATGGGTGGGCTGTGACCGCACATGTGGGAAGAAGGAAAAAATTTTGAGAGTTGGACAGAGAGAGAGGAAAAGAAAAAAGGGTCCTTCAAGCTGGCGGCCGTCTGAGACTCAGAAAACATGGGCCGTCCGAGACTCAGAAAACATGAGCTCTACAGGAGGTGCTTGTCAACGCATCGTCAAACCCCTGCCTCCTCTGTCTTAGGGGACGGCATTCGGTATCCTCGTCCATCTCAGTATTCCTCTTTCTTTCAGGTTCTTGGCTCAATTTATTCTATCGTAGTTGCTTGAATATTTTCTTTTTCATATAATTTTCTAAAATTCTTCCTCTCCTTTTTTGGTTTTTTCTCCGATAGGTTTTTGCAGCTCTCTCTCGTTACGTCTCCCTCCCTCCCTCGCTAACTTCTCCTTTCGGTGCTCCTCAAGCCAGTGAAAAATTATTTTTTCAGACATAATTTTATTTTATTTTTCTGCTCATTTTTAGAGTGTTCAATGGTATGATAGCTGATGCCAAGCTCAGATTTCTTCGACAAATCGTGCTGCAGTTCATGTGGACATCAAGCTTAGTCTCGGGTTATTCGTTACATTAAAGCCAGTATGGTTAGGTGTTCTGTAACTAACATCATTGGTACCTTTTGTTTTCTTAGCTAATGCGCAAAAATAGGTTATTTAAATTTTTCTATTGAAATAATAGAGAAAAAAAAAATTAAAATGCAAACTTGGATCTCTTTTTCTTTCCACAAATGCCCTATGTATGCGTAAAACATATTTTAGTAGAAAAATCATAAATTAAAGCATTCAGTTCACCGAGTAAAAGTTTTTCAGTTCTAAAAAAATTAAAAAATTATTTTAAATTTTTCACTGAACAGTAATATATTACCTAAAAATATTTTTGGATTCTAGAGAGCATCTTAACTCCCTCCAACAGCAATCCTCCATGGGACCTAAATGTGTTTCATTTTATGCTTATTTTATTTTCTCAACCTACATGACAATTGAAATATTTGATAGTTGGATGGACCATATATATATATATATATATATATATATATATTTTTTTTTTTTTTTTTGACTGCTTGAAAAATTATTGATTAGAACTGTTCTACCACATGTATCTTGATATCTTGAATCATCCAATAAAAAAAACTTTTACATTATTCATTGTCAAAAAAGATATATTATTATCTAAATTTGGTTAAAAATTTGGGATGAAAAAAAAAATTGATAATTTTTATTGTTTTGGATGAAAAAAAAGATTAGTATCTAGGATGGTATGATAGATTTTTGAGTCAGACACCTCCGAAGCCAATCATAGGTCGAAAACTGGCACAAATGATTGAAAACGACATGGATTACTTAATTTGGTGTTTTCTCGGGTTTAAAGCCCGTTCGATCTTCGAAGAGGGGGAAAAAAGAAAAAAACTGGCGAACCAATTCCCATGGCCCTTCGAGGCTCCTCTGCCGCTAAAATGAACATTGAACGAAGACAATGATCTGCTGCGACATATTTTTCCTCTCCCTTTTCCTGAATTTCTTTACAACCAACCACAATCTCGAATTGGCAAATAGATTCGACTGCCAAATATACACCCTCAAGTGTTCCAATTTTCAAATTTTCTGACATGACCGTTAAGCTCAGGAACGTTATTCCCATCTTCTCTAGCAAACAACCCCTCCAAACCCCAAAAACAGTCTCTCCAACCTACTCTAATCACCCAATCATATGGAAACTTAAGAAATGCAGTGCACCGCAGGACCTCCAATCCATCCACGCCTCCATGATCAAAACCAATTCTCACCAACACCCTTTCTTCATGAACCAATTTCTCACCACCTGTTGCCGGCTCCACGAGATCGATTACGCCTTCCTGACCTTCACCGACGTGGCCGATCCCAATGTATTCGTGTACAATGCCATGCTTGGCGGTCTCGTTGGCCATTCCCAACCGATCAGAGCCCTTCGATTATATGTAGACATGTCGAGATCCCATGTACTCCCCACAGGATATACCTTCTCCTATTTGATCAAGGCCTGCATGCAAATACCAGCTCTTGGGCTCGGGGAAGCTGTTCATGGGAAGATCTGGAGGTTTGGCTTCAGTTCCCAGCTCATAATTCAGACTGGAATGGTAGATTTCTACTCAAGTCTAGATAAGATTGAGGAATCGAAGAGAGTGTTTGATGAAATGTCTGAAAGAGATGTTGTATCATCAACAGTGATGTTGTTAGGTTATGCGCGTGCTGGGGATATGGACTCTGCGAGGAGACTCTTTGAAGAGATGCCGCAGAGGAGCACTGTGTCGTGGAATACTATGATAGGAGGGTATGCAAGGGCCAGGGATGTGGAGTCGGCTGCTTCCTTATTCGATGAGATGCCCAACAAGGACTTGGTGTCATGGACCACCATGATCTCTTGTTACTCTCAAAACAAGCATTTCAAGGAGGCTGTCGAGACCTTTGGAGGAATGAAGGCTGCAGGGGTCAGCCCTGATGAGGTGACCATGGCCACTGTCATCTCAGCTTGTGCTCATTTAGGAGCCCTCGAGCTGGGAAGGGAGTTGCACCAGTATGCATTGCTCAATGGGTTTGATCTTGATGTTTATATGGGTTCGGCATTGATCGATATGTATGCAAAGAGTGGGAGCATAGAGAGAGCTCTAGTGGTTTTCTACAAGTTGGCAGAAAAGAATTTATTCTGTTGGAATTCTGTCATCGAGGGGCTGGCGATTCATGGGCATGGAAAGGAAGCACTTGATATGTTCCATAGGATGAAGAAGGCTGGGCGGATATTCCCAAACAGGGTAACCTTTGTGAGCGTTCTTAGTGCTTGTGCTCATGCTGGCTTCGTTGAAGAAGGCCGCAGGATGTTTGCCAGCATGATTAGGGACTATTCCATCTCTCCAGAGATGGAGCACTATGGCTGCATGGTGGATCTTCTAGGACGTGCTGGTCTTTTACAAGAGGCACTGGATTTGGTCCGGAGTATGGTTATGGAGCCGAATGCAGTCATCTGGGGTGCTCTACTGTCTGGGTGCAAAATCTATGGGAATTTGGAGATTGCAGAAGCTGCTGTGGAGAAGTTGATGGTTTTGGAACCAAACAACAGTGCGCATTATATGCTTCTAGTTAATATGTATGCTGAAGCAAATCGATGGGGTGAGGTTGCGATAGTGAGGGGGATGATGAAGGGCAGGGGAGTCCAGAAGAGGGGTCCAGGGTGTAGTTGGATTGAGATGGATGGGGTAGTCCATGAATTCGCTGCTTCAGAAATGTTTCATCCCTCAAGTAATGAGATTTGCTTGTTACTGTTTGGATTGGATGGGCAGCTGAAGCTTGCTGGCTATTCACTGGAATTGGATTTCAATTCATTATTGTAGTGTGAAATTTTTCTGGGAAACATATTTTTCTGTGCAAAGACAAGCCCTTATAGTGCAGTGGCTTGCCAAATTTCCCAATGCCCTCTCTCTGGTATAAAGATACAAAATTCACACCGGTGGTTATTGGGGTGATACTGGCAAATTACTTCATCACAGTACAACTGGTTTTCTCCTCTCCAATCAGTATGTTGAATACTTTCAGGGCTTTTCATTCTCTTAAGATAATGAAGAGTGTCTTCAATAAACCCTCAGGTCCAAATGTGTAATGAAATGAACAAATAACATGAACATATGGATAACCAAAAATAACACAGTACAGGCATTCTGCTTGGTGGTCATCTGATAGCAACAGCAGTGCCAAAGTTATCTTTAATTAGAGTTGAGTCTTTCTGAACAAAGTCCTTCCGAAAAACACTGCTGCTCAAGTCATAATATCATACATTGACAACCAAGAAAGAAAAGGGAATGCCGTTCATCGACATCCTCATTCATGACCGCGGTATCAGATACATGGACACATTAAAGTGTCAGGTTTTAATTCATCTTCTTTCATAAGAACAAAAACCCTAAGATCACAGGTGTTATGGCCAATCGCCTCATCGTCCGATCGCCGGGGAACGTGCACCTGCAAAACGAGAAGTCCACACTGACCGGAGGCGGCTCTGGCGGGGATCCTCCGACGGTCAAGTCAGAGAGGTGACTGGGCAACAGTGAAATGAAGACAGAGAGCTCAATCGAGGGAGAGAGGGAGAGAGGTGCGAGCCTGTGGTCTCCAAGTCGAGAAGTGGAGAGAGAGAGCCCCTTGCACTGTTGCCTTCCCCGATTTATATAGTGGAGCACGGTATGGCGCCGTCATTAATGGCGCAGACAAATGAGGAATTGTCAACTCACTGTAGACTGTATGAGTCGCCGTGAAAGTGTCATGTCGCCGTGGGGCTGTCAAATCATTAGGGTTGACAATGCCCTCGGCAGGACAATGCCCCTAGGTGGCCGTGCCGCATGCGGCTGTCAGAACTGACAAGCCCTGGCGGCTGTACGACGATTGGAGAAGCCGATCGACCTTAGGTCGGTGGCCAGCTGAGTGGCGTCGGGCCCCTCCGTTGGTCGGCGAGCCTTGCGTGAGTCGGCCATCAGACTTCTAGGTTCAGTCGGTCGGAAAAAGCATGCCCGGCCGACACATCCTCAGTCGGTTGTAGGCCGTTAATTGGCCGGTGATGGCGCCCGTCGGTCGGTCCCTCCGTCGGTCGGTCGGTCGGCCCTCCGTCCGTCAGTCGATCGGTCGGTCCCTCCGTCCGTCGGTCGGTCGGTCCTTCCGTCCGTTAGTCGGTCGGTCGGTCGGTCCCTCCGTCCGTCGGTCGGTCGGTGGGTGGGTATTCCCCAATAGTTGCCCCCTCCACTCCTGAGTCGGACGGTGAGCTGGCCGATGTTTTTATTTGGGCAGCAACCCTGGGCGAACAGGAGTGGATTCGTCGTATGCAAAAATCCGACCGTACCGTGAGTTGATCCGATGTCAGGCATCTCATAAATGCCGGGCGATTCGCCGGCGTCAGACGTCAAGTCGGTGTCAGATGGTCAGGTGCCGGACGATTCGGTGTCAGATGATCGGATATCCGGCGCCTTCTAGGAACGCAGACCGTCGCGGTGCGCTGTCAGGCATCCCATCGGGAACGCGAATCGGCGCAGGCGCCTTAATGCGGAACCACGGCCCCGCTTGCCACGTGTCGGAGGTGGTTGGGCCGGTGCCCCCTGCATTTAATGAGGGCGGTGCGGCCGTCCTGGGATGGGCGCGCCGAATCATCAGGCCACCCGGAAGCCGTCACGTGTCGCACATCCGTGAGGCTTCGGTCGGCGCGGAGATATCTCGGCCGTCGGACGGCCCTATATATATAGGACCATCCGGACCCAGAACTCCATTGTTGACATTTTGCTGCAGAAACTCTGTCTGGGCGATTCCTCAGTCGTCGCGGGCAGAGCCCTCCCTCCTGCTTCCAGAAGGGGTTTTCTTCCGGTTCGTGGTCTTCCTTTCCTCCTCTTCTTCTTCCTCTTCGCTTCTTCTTCTGCATCCATGGCTAGGACGTCCCCACGAGGTGGTCGATCGGGAGAGCTGACCGACGACACCCGGTCGACCCCAGAGGTGGAGGTTTCTTCACTTTCGGGGCCGAACGTCGATCGGCTCCGGGAGCAATACCGCATCCTGGAGCAGTTCCGACTGTTCGCCCCTGGCGTCGATGGTCGGGTTAACAGCCCGCCTGAGGGCCAGGTGGCCTTTTACTTGGAGGACCTTCGGGCCGGCCTTCGATTCCCGGTTCCGGAGTTCGTCCGAAATATCTTCGACTATTACGGGCTGTGCCCGGCACAACTCACGCCGAACTCGGTTCGGCTGATAGTCAGTTTTGCACTTTTGTGTCGGCTTTTGTCGACCGAACCTCGGATCTCCCTTTTTCGAGTTTTCTTCGTCCTTCGACCCCACCCTAAAGCTCGAGGGTGGTGGTACTTTGTTCCTCGGAAAGGGCTCTCCTTCATTACTGGTCTTCCATCGTCCATTCACGGATGGAAGAACCAGTTTTTCTTTGTGTCGTCTTCCGCTCCTTGGGGGTTTTCCGTCCGTTGGGGGAATCCCCGAACCGAGCCGAATGAGAACAGTCGGATGGAGGCTGAAGATCGGGAGGACTTCCACTGGCTGAAGGATATCTCGGTGCCGAAGCAGAGCGAGCTTGTCACCGAGCAGGCCCTGTATGACACCGGCCTTAGCCCGGTCCCCCGTTTAGGTCGGTTTTTCATTTTTCCGACCCCTCTTTCTTCTTTTTGTTTTTCCTTTTCGATACTGACCATTTATCATCCTTTTCAGATATGCCGCCGAGGACACGGCTGACGGCAGCCGACGTACGTCAGTATGCCGTAAGGAAGAGGCCGGCGCAAATCGTCGGGCCATCGCAGCCTCCCAAGAGGCCCCGTGCGCCTCCGCCGAGCGAACCGACTGGGTCGGAGGCGGAGCCGGTGATTGCACTGTCAGCGCCGACAGTGCTCGTCGATGTCCCGTCCGAGGGACCGTCGGTCGAGGGCGCCGCTTCACCCGACAGACGGGCTGCTGAGTCCGTAGATGGCGCACCGATCACTCAGCAGGCTTCAGAAGTTCGGGAGGAGGCCCGCGAACCCGAGCGACCGACGCCTGCTACCGCCGCACCGTCGGTCGAGACTCGGTCGGGCTCAAGCCTGCCGTCAATCTCCGACGTCAGGGCCTGGGCAACTAGCCGAGGCAAGGCCCCCATGGCGTCGGGCGACGAAGGTCGGTCGGCTGGTGGAGGATCGGCCGACTTCCCGCTTTCCGAAGGTGCGTCGGGCCTGGCCAGCCACGACTTGGCCAGAAAATTGTGCCAGGCGCTCCTCCTTCCCGCCGACATCGACGCAATGAAGAACCAGCGTGTTTCTGACATACTGTCTTCATTTTATCCGATGATGATCCGGGTGAGTTTCTCTTTCCTTTGCTTTTTAATGCAGTTTCTCACAGATCTGCTTTCTTATCGGTCGGTTTCACCTTGTGCAGCTGGTCTTCAATATCTCTGAGCTGGAGGCCGGATATCGGAAGTTCGGCGAGATGCGCGCGGCGTGGAGGGACAAGGTCGGAGCCCTTGAAGCCGACAAAGTCATCCTCGTCGATCAGCTGCAGCAGTCGGTCGACCGGGAGGGCCGACTTGAGGGGGAGGTCTCCCGACTCTCGGAGGAGGTCTCCCGACTCAAGGGGGCTTTGGCGTCGTCAGAGTCGGAACTTCAGTCGGCCAAGGACGACGCGAAGAAGAAGTCCCGGACCATCCGTCGGCTCCGGCACGAGCGAGACGGCGTCGCCAAGGAGCTGGAGGCCGAACGCGAGCAACTCCGAGTAAGTCTCGAAAACCTCGCCAAGGCCGAAGAAGGCTTGTCCATCGCCCAGGCCGACGCAGACATCGCGAAGGCCGAGGCTGAGTCGGCGAAGGAGGCTCTGAGTCGGGCCGTCGAAGTCTTCCGGGACTCAGAAGAGTACCAAGAAGAACTTCTGGAGAGCGGCTTCCTCTCGTACCGGGTCGGGTACGAGGATGCTCGGGAAGCTGTTCGAGGCTTGTACCCGGAACTGGATCTCAGCGGCATAGTTCTGCCAGAGTCGGAGGCCCCAGCTGCGGAGGAAACGGCCGAACCAGTGTCGGAAGGCCTTTCCACCAGGGCGGAAGCCGAAGAGAACGCAGAGCCGGCTATCGAAGATCAGTCGGCCCCGACTGCAGAAGTCAGAGCGGGTCCGCCGACCATCTCCAATCGCCGTCCAGTGGAGGAGGTCGACTCCGACGATTAGCCGATTTTGTTTTTCCTTTTTGTTTTTGCTCTGGCTTGTAATCGGGCTTCGGCCTTCCTTTATAAATCTTATTTTGATTTTTCAATGAAATCAAAGTTTTTGGACTTAACCTTTTCTCTGCTTATTTTTCTTTGTGCGTTGTAGAATGTCTTCATGAGTCGCTAACTCATATAGGTCGGTTAGGACGTTCGGCAACTCGTGCCGCCACGAAGGTAGAATAAGTCCCGACTTTGGATCGGCCTTTGATAGTCAAGGTCGCCACTCGGGCGCGTCTGTTGAGTCGGGAGCCGACCGACCGTGGTAAAGGTTCGGTAGTCGGGTCCCCCTCTGACGCGTTCAGCCGAATGTCGTCCGGCGCATTCGGTCGAGGGAGCACTGATAAGTCGGACCCCGATACCCTTGTGCCGGGTATATTTACTGCGCCTCGCGATATACGGTGGCAAGCCGAATATCCTTCGACCGGCCGTAGCTCGGTCGGGAGTCGCGACGTTGGTCGCGTAGGCGTTTCGCCTTTCCTTGGTCGGAGCCCGATCGGTATGTCGGCCGATGGTCTGGCCCGAAAGTTCGACCGTAGAAGGAGTGTCAACTCCCGTTAGTACAGATGCATCGATCCTTGTAAGGGTCCGATGTGTCGTCGAAGGTCGAAGGAGTGTCGACTCCCGTCAATACAGATGCATCGGTCCTTGTAAGGGTCCGATGTGTCGTCGAAGGTCGAAGGAGTGTCGACTCCCGTCAATCCAGATGCATCGGTCCTTGTAAGGGTCCGATGTGTCGTCGAAGGTCGAAGGAGTGTCGACTCCCGTCAATACAGATGCATCGGTCCTTGTAAGGGTCCGATGTGTCGTCGAAGGTCGAAGGAGTGTCGACTCCCGTCAATACAGATGCATCGGTCCTTGTAAGGGTCCGATGTGTCGTCGAAGGTCGAAGGAGTATCGACTCCCGTCAATACAGATGCATCGATCCTTATAAGGGTCCGATGTTTCACCGACGATAGGGTCGTCGGTTTCAGGCGGATACTAAGCCCAAGTCGGCATGTCGGGGCTTGAGCTTGGTGAGCGCCGATCGTTAGTCGAAGAGTTAAAACTCCGAGATTTCAAACCGAACTTGTATTCTGATTGAACAATTACAAAGTTCATTGGTAATACAACTTCAAGTTGTCGGCGTTCCAAGTTCGGGGAATGGGTTTCCCTTCAAGGGTCTCCAGTCGATAGGCTCTCGGACCATAGGTGTCTGCTACCTTGTAGGGCCCTTCCCAATTTGGAGCCAACTTTTTCTGGTCCAGGGGCTTCGAGACCTCTGCCTTCCTCAGGACTAAGTCACCAGGCCTGAAAAGCTTTGGTCTGACCTTGACGTTGTAATACCGAGCGACCTTCTGTCGGTACGAAGCCATGCGAATTTGAGCCTCGTCTCGTAGTTCGGAGAGGAGGTCTAGATCGGCCCTCCGACACTCGGAGTTGTCCGGCTCTTGATACCGCTCGACTCTTGAAGACGGCAGTCCAATCTCGAGCAGGATCATTGCCTCCGTCCCGTAGGCCAGGCTGAAAGGCGACTCCCCGATCGGAACGCGGGGGGTCGTTCGGTAAGCCCACAGAACGGAGCCTAGCTCGTCGACCCAGAGGCCTTTGGCTTCGTTTAGTCGGGTCTTGAGTCCGTGGAGCAAGGTCCGATTGGTCACCTCGACTTCGCCGTTGGACTGGGGGTGCCCGACTAAAGTCAGTCGGTGTGTGATGTGGAACCTGGCGCAGAAGTCCTTGAAGTCTTGGTTGTCGAATTGCCGTCCATTGTCGGTGATGATCGTATGCGGCAATCCGAACCTGAAGATGATGGACTTTTGGATGAAGTCCTCCATCTTTCGCTCGGTGATCCGCGCCAGGGGCTCGGCCTCCACCCATTTGGTGAAGTAGTCGATGGCGACAACTATGAACCTTCTTTGATCCGACGCTGGGGGAAAAGGGTCGAGAATATCGACCCCCCACTGAGCGAAGGGCCATGGAGCGACAATAGGAGCAATTTGACTGGCCGGTTGGTGTTGAACGTTGGCGTACTTTTGACACGGTTCGCACCTCCAGACCAACTCGGCTGCGTCCTTCCTCATGGTAGGCCAGTAGTAGCCCTGTCGCAGGACTTTGTAGGCCAGGGACTTGCCCCCCAAGTGATTTTCGTAAATTCCTTCGTGCACCTCTCGGAGGGCGTAGTCGGCATCGGTCGATCCCAAACACCTGAGCAAGGGGAGGGAGAACGACCTCTTGTAGAGTCGGTCGTCCAGATGTGTCTGATCGGCGCAATATCGCCCTCAGGGGCTGGTTGGTGAGAACCACTATGGCATGAGCCTGGAAGTATGGACGGAGTCGTTGTGCGGAGACGGTCAGGGTGAAGATCATCTTTTTCGTCTCCGAATATCTGGCTTCGGCGCCGTGGAGCACCTTACTGATGTAGTAGATAGGCTGATGGGTTCGGTTCTCGTTTTCTCGGACAAGCACCGAACTGATCGCCTCAGAAGATGTGGCCAAGTAAAGATACAAGGTCTCCCCGACTTGCGGCTTTACAAGCAGCGGCGGGGAAGCCAAGTACTTCTTCAGGTCTTCGAAGGCCCGTTGGCACTCATCCGACCAAGAAAAATCATTTGCCTGACGCAAAGTTTTGAAAAACGGGAGGCACCTTTCAGCTGATCGAGAAATGAATCGGCTAAGAGCGACGATTTTTCCGTTCAGCTGTTGGACTTCCTTCTTGGTGTTCGGATGACGCATGTCGAGGATTGCCTTTATTTTCTCAGGGTTGGCCTCAATCCCTCTCTGAGAAATGAGGAACCCGAGGAACTTCCCTGAGGTCACCCCAAAAGCGTACTTGGTCGGGTTGAGCTTCATTCTGTGTCGTCGTAGGGTGCGGAAGGTCTCCTCGAGATTCTGAACATGATCCGGGATCTGTGCACTTTTCACCAGCATGTCGTCCACGTACACCTCCATGTTGCGCCCGATCTGATCTTTAAAGACCTTATTGATGAGTCGCTGGTAGGTGGCGCCAGCGTTCTTCAGTCCAAAGGGCATCACCCGATAACAATAGAGGCCCTTGGGAGTCACGAAGGCGGTATGCTCCTCGTCTTCAGGCGCCATCCGGATCTGGTTGTATCCGACGAAGGCGTCCATGAAGCTGAGCAGTCGAAATCCGGACGTCGCGTCCACCAGCTGGTCGATCTTTGGAAGTGAAAAGCTATCTTTTGGACAGGCTCGGTTCAGGTCGGTATAGTCGATGCAAATCCTCCACTTCCTGTTGGCTTTTTTGACCATGACAACATTGGCGAGCCAATCGGGATACGTGGATTCTCGGATGAAGTCCGCTTCGAGTAGCTTGTCCACTTCTTCGTCGATGGCCCTCTGCCTTTCTGGAGCGAAGGACCTTTTCTTCTGCCTCACCGGCCTCATCGTCGGGTCGATGTTGAGTCGGTGGGTTATTGTCTCCGGGGGGATGCCCGACATATCTGCTGCCGACCAAGCAAATATGTCGGCATTAGCCGTCAGCAGCTTCGTCAATCATCGTCGTTCGGGGTCGGACAGTTGAGACCCGACCCAAACCTTCCGATCCGGGTTTTCCGCTATCGGGACCGCCACGAGCTGCTCGGCCGGCGAACCTCGTTCTTCCTCCTCCCGTTGGTCCAGCTTGTCGATCGTCAAGGAGCCCTTCGACTCGTCGTTTTGAGCGGAGATCTGGAAGCATCGTCGGGCGAGCTGTTGGTCCCCGTGCATCTCTCCGACCCCGTTTTTGGTTGGGAACCGAACGAGGAGATGGTACGTCGAGACGATTGCCTTGAGGGCGTTCAATCCGGGCCGTCCAAGTATGGCGTTGTAGGCCGAAGGAACTTAGACGACCGCAAAAGTTAAGTGGACCGTGCTTTGTCATGGTTCGGTGCCGGCCGTCACGGGCAGGGTAATTTCTCCCTCTGTCGTGACAGCGTCTTCGGCAAAGCCGATCAAAGGCATGGAGACCCTCTTAAGTCGGTCAGTTGACAGTTGCATCCGGGAGAAGGTCGAGTAAAACAAAACATTTGTCGAACTTTCATTATCAACAAAAATTCTTTTTACATCATAATTTGCTATTGTTGCCGAAACAATAACGGCATCATCGTGGGGAGTTTGGATGCCCCGAACGTCTTCCTCCGCAAAAGTGATTACGTCGTCCGGGCGCGGCTTTTTCATCGACTCCCCTCCCGCAGACGTCCCCGGGCCCAGCCGCTTGGAGATCATGTTGATGACTCCGACCGTCGGCTGATTAGTCACCGCTTCTTCAGTCGGCTTGGGTCGTCGATCGACAACTGGTTGAGTCGGCGGGCCCTTCTGAAATTTACCGAGATACCCCCGGCGAATGAGGGCTTCAATCTCATCCTTGAGCTGGATGCACTGCTCGGTGTTATGGCCGTGGCCTCGGTGAAATCGGCAGTACTTCCGACGGTCGAGGCCTTTTGCCTTCAGAGGCGGAGGCCGTCGCAGGTATTCCTCCCCCTCGATCTCCATTAGAATCTGCGCACGAGGGATGGAGAGAGGAGTGTAGGAGTCATATCTGGGGCGTGCCGGCCTTGGAGTCTGTTGCCGGGATGACTTTTGGATTCGTCGGGGTGGCGAGATCCGACTATCGGTCGGGGGCCTGCTGGGTTCGACGGGTTCCCGACCCTTCCTCCGCTTCTCCTTCGGGCCTCTGGGCTCGGCCAAGCGTCGGTCAGAAGCTCCTTCGTCCGCGCACATGTACTTGTATGCGCACTCCAGTAGCTCGGCATACGTCCGGGGGAGGATCTTGTCCAGAGAGTAGGTGAATCGGGACGCCCTCAGCCCCCGTTTCATGACTGAGATAGCCATGTCTTCGTTGAGGTCTCGGACCTCAAGCGTGACCGTGTTGAATCGCGCCACGAAGTGTCGGAGCGTCTCATTTTCTCCCTGTTTGAGGGAGAAAAGGCTGTCCGACGTTCGCGGTGGCTTCCGACTGGTGCTGAAGTGGGCCACGAACGAGTGCTCGAGCTGCCCGAAGGAGTGGATACTTCCCGATCGAAGACCGGAGTACCAGGCCCTGGCAGCCTTGCGGAGTGTGGCGGAGAAGCCGATGCAAAAAAGAGCGTCGGTTGCCCCTTGGATCGTCATGAGAGCTTTGTAGCTCTCAAGGTGGTCGATCGGATCGGTGGAGCCGTGGTATGGCTCCACGTGCGGCATCTTGAACCGACTGAAAATCGATTCGTCGAGAACTAATCGGGAGAGAGGTTGGATGGTCTGAAAGTCGACGTCGTTCGAAGACTTCTGGCCGTCCACCTGCAACTGCGCGAGCCGGCGGTCGATCTCCTCGAATCGGCGCTCGTAGTCGTCCGTCTGTCGGTGCTGGGAGACCCCAGGAGTGGAGTCTCCAGAAGATTTCGAAGGGGAGGCGGACGGCGTTCGCGGCCGCTTCTCCTTCCTCGCCCGTTCCAGCAGAGAAGGAGAGGGCTGCTGGGACCGTCGGTCATCGCGCCATGGCCGTCCCTCCTCCTCTCCGTGGGATCGCTGTTGAGGGCGCTCGCGCGGAGGCGATGGGGACCGACGCGGTCGTCGGCGGCTGCTCCTGGAGGGCATCGGACGGGCTGCCGGTTGTTGCTGGAGGCTCTTGACTGCGTCCGTCAGTACGGTCATCTGCCGTACGATGACCGCGATCTGCGCCTCCGTGGTCACTGCGGGGCGTGGAGAGCTAGGCTCCGCCGCCGACGGTGGCGGGGAGGCCTCTTCCCGGCGGGAAGAGCGCCTCGCCGACCCGGTGATCCTCGATCGTTGGGCTCTTGTCTTTGTCATCATTTTTCCGTCCCCTTCCTGGCGCGCCAATCTGTTGTGGCCAATCGCCTCGTCGTCCGATCGCCGGGGAACGTGCACCTGCAAAACGAGAAGTCCACACTGACCGGAGGTGGCTCCGACGGGGACCCTCCGATGGAAGTCAGAGAGGTGACTGGGCAACAGTGAAATGAAGACAGAGAGCTCAATCGAGGGAGAGAGGGAGAGAGGTGCGAGCCTGTGGTCTCCAAGTCGAAAAGTGGAGAGAGAGAGCCCCTTACACTGTTGCCTTCCCCGATTTATATAGTGGAGCACGGTATGGCGCCGTCATTAATGGCGCAGACAAGTGAGAAATTGTCAACTCACTGTAGACTGTATGAGTCACCGTGAAAGTGTCATGTCGCCGTAGGGCTGTCAAATCACTAGGGTTGACAATGCCCTCGACGGGACAATGCCCCTAGGTGGCCGTGCCGCATGCGGCTGTCAGAACTGACAAGCCCTGACGGCTGTACGGCGATTGGAGGAGCCGACCGACCCTAGGTCGGTGGCCAGCTGAGTGGCGTCGGGCCCCTCCATTGGTCGGCGAGCCTTGCGTGAGTCGGCCATCAGACTTCTAGGTTCAGTCGGTCGGGAAAAGCATGCCCGACCGACACATCCTCAGTCGGTTGTAGGTCGTTAATTGGTCGGTGATGGCGCCCGTCGGTCGGTCCCTCCGTCCGTCGGTCGGTCGGTCCCTCCGTCCGTCAGTCGGTCGGTCGGTCGGTCGGTCGGTCCCTCCGTCCGTCAGTCGGTCGGTCGGTGGGTATTCCCCAACAACAGGGTTCATAAAAATCTTATTACACACTATTTGAAACATCCAGTAACCCAAACTGCATATCAACCTCTAGTTACAAAAATCAAATTTCTGTGATCTGTGCGGTCGTTGATCACCACCAACAAAGAAGTCCTTCCACTTTCGGAACCCACGACCTCCATTGCCAGCACTACACTGTAACTATTGATAACCTTCCCAAACACCAGATGTTTTCCATCCAACCATGGAGTCTTCTCAGTGCAGATGTAACTAGGATCCATTAGGGTTGGGACCAGCATTTGCCATCAGTAGCATACAGGACCAGTTGCTTCTTCTTGAAGTTCTGATTCTCAAACTCGAAGTTGTATATAGATTCACCACCAGTTACACTGCCCCTGGTGAAGTCCCCACCCTGTCACACGAAGTTTGGGATGAAACAACGAAAGGTAGAGCCTTTGAAATGCGATGGCTTGGCTGACATCCCTATCCCCTTCTCTCCAATGCAGAGACCAGAAAGTCTCAGCAGTTTTTGGGGCAACATTGGCGAACAGCTCCATCACAATGCGACCAGCTTTTGCCTTTACAATCAGTATATCAAAGAAATACTTTGGGATTGGCCATTCTCTGGCAAGAGAGGAGAATCCCTCGAATAAATCTCTGTCCAAGTGAACAGAAAAAGTAAGATCACCGATAACATTCTGCTTTATGAAATAATTAAGAATCAAATAGTTGAAAAGTTGCCAAATTCCTGAACCATATTTACCGATAAAAGACCAAAAAGAAATTACTTAACCATGAGAATGAAATGAAAATAAGGGATCATTTTAGTAATATGTACAATTAGCAAATACTTTAAATCAAAAAATCTTCCCAGAAAAAAAAAACTGGGTGCAAAATCTGCTTATATACTTAGATGAAGTGCTTAAATCAGTAATATT
This sequence comes from Elaeis guineensis, assembly GCF_000442705.2. Classification (NCBI taxonomy): domain Eukaryota; kingdom Viridiplantae; phylum Streptophyta; class Magnoliopsida; order Arecales; family Arecaceae; genus Elaeis; species Elaeis guineensis. The sequence goes on from NC_026004.2 coordinate 4,169,081, forward strand.
TGAGGTCCTTTTCTCAATATGAAGCAATAGATTGAAGTAAAATGGTTACCAAGAGAACACCTAATCATAGACAATATTAGCTCTAACAACACCAACCACACACACACACACGCAAACACACAAAACAACAAAAAAGGGAGATAAGAATTACTTAAAATATGAGAAGAAAGGGAGAACGAATTCCTCCCATATTGCGTGGATCAGCATGTATGTTAATTCTGAAAAATTATTAGTAATTTGGTGAAACTCTGATTACAACCTCGCAAAAGTCAATAAAAATCAGCATTTATTAGAAATTCTTGGCAACCATTTGCTGATGAAACTATTAATTGAGGCAAAAGATTATAGCAAAAAATGCATGACACTGTTCCACAACATCAAATTAAAGGGCATAAAATTTGAAGAACAGAGGAAACAAAAATGTGATCTTTTCAATCCTTGTTCGGAGAAAACATGAAATTTATGCTAATGATTAAAAGATTTCCATCTTCCTCCAATGACTTCCAAGAAAAAAATTGGGCTTGGAAGAGGATATTTGATGGGAGAGAATTCTATATCGCACAAATTTTGAGCTCAACAGGCGCCTAATTTCGCCTCCAAGCCTTCGATATGTGCTCTCTCTCCTCGTCTGTTCTTAATTCTAGATTTCTAAAAATATATGAAGAAATTGAGAAATTTGAAGGATTCACCAATGGTGCGAAGGATCATTTTTTTTTTAATCAAATTGAATGGATCGAAATAGACATTCAGATAGAATCCGTAGTGTAGCGCAGAAGAAATGAGAGAAGAAAATAAAAATAAAAATCTAACCTTGTCGGGGAAGGAGAAGGTAGGCTCCCCTAGGGTTAGGATTTAGGGGGTGGAAAACGTTATGCTTGGAGCTGGGCAACGGTTTCTAGGGTTAAGGTGGATGAATTGACGAAAAACTCCTGGTCTTAGATTAGGGTTTGGTGGGCACTTGACGCCCGCCGAACCAGTTTAAGAGCCCGCCCAAGAGACGCTGGATTGAACCGACCCAGCTATGCTCACAGGCCGAGCTCATCTCCACGGGCTCTCTCGTCGATTTAAGCCACCCAATGACCCAAACCAGGCCACTGTCTTGAATCCTCATCGCTCCTTGCGACAATAGAAGATAAATCGCCCTGGCCCCTGAGGCATAAACAGAGGATTCCTTTCTGACTTGAATTCCAACTAAGTAATAACATACAATCTAGGGCTTTCATTCCAACCTGCAAAGATATGGCTAACTCGGACCTGATCTGGATCCTAGACCCAAACCCGACCTGTTAATGAATGGATTAGGTGTGGTCCAAAAAATCACATCCATTAAAATCCCGGCCTGAGCAAGTGAAAATTTGATTCTTCAAATGTGTGCTCGATCATTGGTAATCTTCCAAAGAGCAAGATTAGTTTCAAAATTGAGGTTCGGATTGAATCTTTCACCCAAAAAATGATTCATCTTTCGTGATGTAAATCATTGGATTGTGCGATAGCTACTTCAAGATCTATATATAGATGGATGAAAGAAAGAGATGAGAATGCTTTCGAGACCTATACAAGGTGCAATCCAATAATTATGTCATGAGAGAAGATCCATCATTTTTTCACATGAAAGATACAATCGGAACCAGTTTCAAATTCTTTGCATAGTCTTTATACATTGGAGCTCATGTGCCATGGATACAAGTTGAAACCTATATCATCGTATTTTTTTTTTGGATATAAATCTAGGGATCAAACACCTCATTAAATAACAAAAAATAAATTTCATGAACAAAATAGTAAATCACAACAAACTACATTCCCCAACACATGCGTGATATCGAGTCAGGCGGCAAACTTTCAATTTTCATCATTAAAGCGAATTCTTAGATGCGACCATCAGTTTAGAGACATGGACAGGAACCCCACAATGAGCCATGAAGCCTAATCATGTTCCAGTTCCAGGTCATGAGCCGCTTCATGGTATGACTCATTGACTGCACGTAGTAGCCGACCAGTCTAAAAGTGCAGAACAGATTGGAGTCTTAACTCTTTTTTCACTCCTACGCGTTTCTTGAGCCGCTCAACAAAATCAAAGGTAGAGACCAAACTCTCTTTACTCATTACATCCCCCCATGGGTCAGAGACCTACAAATAGGTTCCCACACCTCCAGCTCATTACTTCTCGGACTAGTTTCCGCGTGTAGAAAGACTAGCTCGGAGTCTTGGCTCTAAGCTTCTCCAAGGCCCCACTCAAAGATTTCAAGTTAAGGAAGAAACAATCTCAAACATCTCCATCACTCCCCTTCTTGGAGGAGCTTTTCATATAGACGCTAATGCATTAAATTTAGTCAAGGGTCCTACGCTTAGAAAATCTGCCTTCATGTGAGACAACACGTCCACATCTGATCCAAATGTAACCACCATCTTGCCACACCTAAAACCCTAGTATATTACAATTCCACGGGTCTGAAAGCGAGGCAATCTTGTCATGTCCCATGACCCTCAGGCAGCACCCGTCGTGTGGCCATCGGTGTCCCCGGGGTTCGGAGACCGCCATGGCTGACGAGAAGAGTGAACTAATGAGGTTGGGGGGGTGGAGATCTAACACAATTGTGACCGCATAACTACCTCCATGGTCTCAGCAGGAACGATAAGGACCCAAGACCTAAACCAAGTCGAATCCCATGCAATTTGGTCCTTGCTGTTCCACTTGTTGGTGATCATGTATCCTGTTATGAGCTTGTAAACAAATGCATGGAGTAGCGAGGTCTTTTCTTTTCCTCTTATTTATTTCCTCAATGCATGCTGAGAAGCACCAAAATAAACTCCTGAAAGTGATTGGTAGAAGCATTGGGAACACACTAGTCGAGAAGTAGAAGCCTTATAGCGTCAGCCTCTGGAAAATTTGAGCTAATAAAGACTTTGTTATGGCGTTTGGTGGTTCACCTCAGATGACAGGCTAAAGAACCCTAGAATCTACAGTCATCCAGCACGTGCATGGTGGACCCGCATGCAAGTTATCTGTCGGTTTGGTGGGTCTAAAAAGACTTACGTGAGAGCTATTGTTGTTTACGGTTTACACCACCCCTTTCGTTTGGTTGGATCCCCCTAACCCTGCCAAATTTGACCATCAACCAAACTGCCTTGCAATCAGTAACATTATTCATTTGATCGTTCTATGTGATGAGGGTGACCTTCTTGGCAAGGCCCACAAAAAAAAAAAAAAAAAAACAGGGAGTATAAGCATGGTTGGTAAACAAGATTTTCAAGAACAAGTAATTTTCAGGTTGTCGTCATAGCGACGAAACAAAAACAATTCTTCTGTCCGATTTGGAAATGCATGCATGAGTTGGCGAAGATGGTGGAGTGAGATCTCAATGCTAATCTGCGTGATATGTATGGCTTGATCTCTTATTAATTTGAAGGAAAAAGCACGGTGTAATTATCACTCAAATTAAGCACTTGAGATCTAATACAGTTTATTTTTCGAGTTATTTAGTACAGTAACTTCCAAATCTTTCAAATTGAATGATAAATTAATCCTGGTCAGATAAGTCTATATATGTTAAAGTTATTAGGCATATGAATAATGATTCAATGACTCTTAATTTGTCTTGATGTAAGTATAAAATAAATTGGCCTCATACTGTAAATTAGATATTCCAGACCAAAAAATTATTGCAATAATTTATATTTTGGTTGCCTAGACCATACCCACGGTGCTTACGAAATCATGTCTCCTGTTGGAAACTCTTAGCTCTGTATGGGCTTCACATGCAAGTATTTGTCACTTTAAAGTACCACAACATATAACAAAAAAAAATTAATAAAGATGTTTGGTATTGAGGATAATATAAAATGTACTTGAGGACGAGATTAGGCAAATTTTATGCCGAGTACCAATCTAACATCAACTCTCCAATAGATTGTTTCAATTGTTATGAAATGAGTTTTAGTTACGGTCAGTTGGTGTAATAATAGATAACCTCTCACCTAATTATGAAACTCCAAACCTTGACAGCTTAATTTCTAGTGATTCCCTTCTACTTTATTGGATTTTCTCCTCTATAGCAATCTTCCCACTCCACCCCCACTTCATTTGATTTGCCACACGTCAGGCCAATTAAGCGTGAGATTCTTGAACAGACTAGAATTCGGCGAGCACATTCCTTCCGTAATCCGAGAGCCCATTTGCCAGTAGAATAGACGAGAGCAGTGCCTTTTGATTGCAATCTATGTTTGTTTTTGTTGGTACACGCGTACGGGATTCCCCAGAGCACAAGATTCTGGGGTACAAAAGACCTTTGCCCTTTCATCTCTTGTTGAGCTCCCCACAGCCATCACAAATACAAAGCTAGTTTTTGATACGATCCACGGTTTTAAATATAGTATCGACATTTACACCCACCTGTGATTTGATATAGTTTTAACTATGCTAATAGAGTATTGACTCCATGGCGACGCAGGAAGATAAAAATCCTTCATACAAAGAGCCTGGGACCAGTTCACTACGGCACTTTGTTGGCATATTTGGTTGGAAAGGAACTCTCAATTTTTTTTTTTGAAAAAAAAAAATTCTTTCATTAATGTGATTCTTCACAAGGCCCTCCAAAATTTTTATCCCTGGGAAAATTAATGTTGTACGAAAGCAATGTCTTCAAGAGCTACTGAAATCCCTCACCCCTTTGATGCTTAGGATTAGCAACTATTGCCTCTTGTCTTTCCAGCTCTTATCTCCCATTCTTGTACATATACACTCTGATCATTAATATAATTGGGGGAAGTATGTCACTTCCTCCTTTCTTCTCTGAAAAAAAAAACTTTATATGTATCTTATATTAGAAAAATTGGATACATCAAACGGTTTACAAAAAGAAAATAAGGTGCTTTCTACCAGCTCTATTCATAAAATGGCAGTCAAATCAGCAGGGTTTGCTACACATATTAAAAGTCTTTTGGTAATTGAATTATTGATTTGATGAGCTATTCAAGATAACATTTTTGTTGGAGTGATGCATAACTTGAACCATTACTTCTCACTCCCTTTTTTCCCACTCTCTTTTTTTCCCCCCCGACAACCCCTCTTTTTTTCTTTTGATGGAGAAATTCTTATTGCGTTCAGTAATGAGAAAATAAACGAGGGCAGGAAGAACCTTCCACCATGACAGAGTTTGCTAGAATAGATTCCTGACACAGGAGCTATTCCATTTGCACCTCAAAAGATGGACATCAGATATTAATCAACTAAAAAAAAAAAGATGGACATCAGAAAGTCTGAAACACATCTAGTTGTATTTGTTGGTACTGCACCTTGGCATAGGACATTTTTGATGGCAGATCATATCTACTTTCAAAAGCCAAGTAGAAAGAGATAGGTGGAGGCAGTTGATAGGCTCCTTTTATTTTTCCTTTTCTCCTGCTTCTTTTGCCCTTTCTAAACTATCACCATTTGGAAAGTAACAGTTCTCTTTACAAGTGTTTCCGGTATGCTCCGCCTACTTGTAACCTGCACTAATGGTGCAAATAACCATTTTTTTTATAAGTAGCTGAACGGATTTGCCTTTGCTGTCTCCAAAACCAGCCATTCCTCTGTGGTTAAGTGGCCAACAACCATCCATGACCAAAACCATGCAAAGGTGGGAGAGTAATGACTTCCAGGGAGGCTAATGCCATGCATATATGAAGCCGTCGCCTCTTCTGATTATTCCACAAAATGGCAGACCACCGTGGTCCCAAAGATTCCAATTCACCACTTGCTTCCAATTTGAATCGCAAGTACATTAACCTCAACAATCCCAGAGAAAATTCGATGGTGTTTGTTCATCGAATTTATCTTTTCACCATGAATCAATTTACAAAGCATGTCATTCTAGTTTGAGTGGTAGGGAGTCTGTGTACTTATTTACCAGACTGGTGGTAAGGCCATCTCTTAGAGATAGGCTATATGAGCTTCGAAAGACAGGTTACATGATCATCATTGACAAATTACAAAACCTTTAAAGGTAAAATATATAGGAGCACTTTTAAACCCCGGTGACCAGTATGGTAGGTTTATTTCTTGATGTCTTCATCCTTGGAAAGATGCTAGGGTTGGAATAATATGAAACTGAGCATGCTAGGTGGTAGTAGGCAGGCTAGCAAGTTAGGGTGCACATCATTGCAAGGTCCACATGTCAATGCTAATAAGCGGCACGCAAGATTGATTGAAAGCGATTAATGAGCATGAGCATGCCATGGTTCTACCGCAGCGAGGGACTTGGCTATGCGACATGGGCCCAAAAACAAGCACGCATGTGAATCTAAATTTATGTGTGACATACTCGCGTTCATGTCCTCTTGTTCCACTGCCTTTTGCTCCATTTCTAGAAACATGCACCTCTCGTGATAGGATCGCCGGTGCAGATTTATTTCACAAGTTAAACAAGCGTAAATTTACCCTTTAATACACAAGGGGCCAAGGCATCGCCACGCAAAACAAGTAGAACGCCCAAGCAATCAGAAATGGGTTGGGTCAGTGTTACCTCCTTTGTCTTTTGGGTCTCTTTGAATGGAATCTCTAATTAGTATAGAATTGGAGATGAGGTGAAAAGAGGGCCATGCACTGCAAAAAATAATGAAAAATGTAGCCCATTAAGGAGACCAAGGCAAATTAAAAAATCCTTATAGTATGATCCACCCCCTTCTCATTCTAGTGTTTATAAGCAAAGGGATGATTCACTCCATAGGCATAGATGCAAGCAAGAGAGAGAGAGGGAGAGGGAGAAAAAAAACACCAGCAAACCTCAAAGACCAAGATGACAGGGTTTGGCTCTCCTTGTGGAGCATGCAAGTTCCTCAGGAGGAAGTGTGTGAGGGGCTGCATCTTTGCCCCATACTTCTGCCATGAACAAGGTGCTGCCCATTTTGCAGCCATTCACAAAGTCTTCGGAGCGAGCAATGTCTCGAAGCTCCTCATGCACCTTCCGGTCACCGACCGGTGCGAGGCGGCGGTCACCATCTCCTACGAGGCTCAGGCGAGGCTCCAAGATCCTATATATGGCTGTGTTGCTCACATTTTCACTCTCCAACAACAAGTGAGTATTCCATTAATCTCAAAAACAAAGAGAACTCTGCAATCTATATGAGGAATTCAATCATCACCATATCCAAACACCACGTCATGTCCTCAAGGACATGCCACAGCAGGACGTTCCCCGAGTGTCTCACTAACACTAATCCTATCAGCTTTCGTAATATACTTGAAGATGGTTTTCCCTTCTTTTGGAAAGAAAAGAGGAGAAATCCTTTCGTCTTAGAAGATCGACTTCACAAGCTGCCAAGTTTGTCGCTGCAATTGGCAAAAAATCTTCTCCAAAATGGATTGGATGAAATTGTTCTTCCAGATTTGAGCACTTGCCACAAAAGACGGACACTAGCTAATTTATTTTCCACCCAGTGTTTCACCTTGAGAAATGAACAGCCTTGTTCACCAATTCTGTTCACATCTCACATCCTAGTCGATTGATGGAAATAATTCAGCACTGTAGGGAATTAAAGCATTTGGTTTCTTGTCGCTGATATTACTCCTTGTTTTGTATAGGTTGTGAATCTGCAAGCACAGCTGGCTTCTCTCAAGGCCCAAGCAGCGGCTCAAAGCTGTGCCAGTGCCTCCACTTCGACTTCCAGAGAAGAGAAGTTGAACAACAAATTCCCACCTTACCAACAAGATGGGCAGGGTTTCTTTCAGGGTGGTGACTTGAGGACGAGCCAACCTTTGGTTTCAGAGCCAGTGATGAATCCCGAAACCATGTTAGGCTTTGACAATGGGCTTCTCAACCCTAATTCCTTTCAGTCTTCTCAAGAATATTACCCTCGTTCATATATGACTGAAGATCCTATCTCCTTCTCCTCCGACGACAATTACTCTTGTGCTGTGGCCTCTCCTGACATGCAACCGAACACCCGAAGACCGGCATATCACGACATGGAGGACCTCCAATCGGTAACCTTCGCCTATCTTCATCATGCATGAGAAGGCAGTGCATTTGAAAGAAGATGATCCAAGGAAACCTATCATCAAAAATTTTGTTATTAGTTACATCAGAAATGTATCGACCTCCCGGTACAAACTACAAATGCACCAAATTTATATGAGAAAGCAAATTCCATGCGACGGTTGATAATGTGTGCTAATGTACTATAATTTTGTAAAAATAAGAAGACCAGGGTTCATTCATGTCTATTATCTAGATATTTTGGACTTAATGATCAAACCCCAATAAAGCCTTAGGATTGAATACCCTAGCATTTGAATGCTCGTAACTTCGTTATATCTACTTTCTAGGGGACATACATAATGGGATCCAACAAAAAAATTAAGCACTTATGTTTTTAAAATGTGGATTATATATTAGATATTGAATAGCTAGCATTGTTTTTGGGGATGAGCTTGGTGCGATGGTAATTATAAGGTTGCTCCATTGTGATATGATGGTCATGGATTCAAAACATGAAAACAACCTCTCTGCACGCAGCGCAAATTTATTTGTATTTGGCCCTCCCTAGATCCCGTATGTGATGGATCCAGTGATACCTTGTTTACTCTCTGCTAAGCTTACATCTCCGTTTTGTTTTGAAGTGAAAACTGGAGAATGTTACCACTCCCGTGCAACCTAGACCAAGTTAAGGAAAAAGGAGAACTCAGTAAATAGTTCTATTCGAACTTTCTCGGAAAGCAACAAGATAAGTTTGCGTCCGAGGCTTCTGTTTGGGTCTAGTTCCATGGATTGTGGTGGGGTATTAATTCAGGTCTCTTCAGCTGGCATCTTTAACTTTCCCATCACATGGAATATGGAACCCCACTAGCAAGCACAAGGTCTGAGCAAGTCTTTGTTACCTTGGTCAACTTACAAGGATTTTCCCGATGTTAACTCACAAAAACTGTGAGAAAAAATTTTAGAATGCTGTGAAGTGAGTGTAAGTGGAAAATTATCCTTCCTAGTGGATTTCACTTACCCCAAGTTTGTGTTGCAAGTTACATATAGAACAATATGAAAGGATTGCCATTGTAAATTTTCCTAGAACAACACTATGTAGATCAGAGCAATTATACTCTTGTAGATTAGCTGCCACATTACAAGGTGCATTTAATTTTTTTCTGCATCATTTGGAAGCCTGAGTTTGCCCTCTATCAATATAGTCAATTTTCTCTTTCTTCTTTTGGAGCAAGAGTTGGGCTAGACCTAACCAACTTTTATTGTGAAATGTCAATCAAAAGGCAATGAATGTTGTTTGTGATTATGTTGTTGCAACTCTAAAGATCAACTGTTTTCTCTGGTTGTGTCTGGAAAGAAAGTTTTTTTTCAAAGAAGAGAAAAGAAAGTTGAACACTCATGACAATCTCAGTAAGAAACTCGGAAGGAACCTAGGAGGTTGTTGTTTCCATGGGAATCGGGCTCCTCAATGATTGGTCTTCTTTGCAATCCCAAGATGCTGCTGGGTTTCTCTATGCCTTGAATGTTGATTAAAGCAACCCCGTCCCTTCTCTAAGACCATTGTTTTTTATTTCTAATCAGCCTGCCTTTTTTTCCTTTCCAATCAGCCTGCTCTTTTATCTCTTCTTTTTTGCTTGAAGCATCAAATTTAGATGTCACAACCACTTGAAGTAGCTTGTTTTCAGCTCCCAAATTATCAAGCCTTCTAAACTTATTATTTGTTATAGTTGATCTGAACCTATTAAATCAATTTTAATAATCTTTTCTCAAAAAAAAAAAAAACATTTTAGAAAAACTCTTTAGTTCTTTGAATGCAGATATGTATACTCCTTCCAAATATATTTCAATGGCTTATAGTATGGATATAATTCTATATGATTTTTAATAACCCTTTCCTTCTCTTCCTGTAAATTAGCTGGCATGTTCATCGTTGTTGCCAACATAAGCCACATGCTATAATAAATATGACTTCAGAATCACGTAGACATTTTTCATTATATTTTGGCTTGTTGATATCTTGAGAATTTGTATTCTCAAAAACAAAAAAGATAAAATCAAAAAGAAATCTTGTGAATGGTTGATGGATTTCTACCCCCAGAATCCATATGATAGGCTAAAGCGCAAATGATTGGATCAGTCTCAACTATTGGGCCTCTTGCGTTGCACCTGGTAAGCTCATGATTATGTTACAAGGCTGGGCCTTGTGTGCATTTACCACGAGAGCAAATGCAAAGAAAACTTGTCCAAAAAATTATCATTTCTTAAATTCTAATATTTTATATTTTTATTTCAATTAGATAAATTTAAAATATTTTATAACTAAATTTTTTGGTCATGTAGCTTATGTCATGTATCTTAATAATAGGAATTTCCTTGGTACTAGGACATATATTGATATGTTAACACCAAGGAGGTGGTAGGGAGTACTGATCAACTATGTGCAATCAGACGGCCAAGGACTCGCATGATGATTTTGTATAGGAAAAAAAAAAAAAAAAAGGTGTGCATTACTTTATCTCTGATAACATGTACTCACGTTTCTCAAATAAAGATAACATGTACTCACGTGTCTCACGTCTGCCATTATTGTCTCTAAATAAAATAAAATAAAATGGGTCAATATGTTGTCACGGTTGGAGGGACGGTGGCCATTAATCCAATGGCTGAGATCTTACCAAGAGGCACAGATCATGCTCGGCTTTCGGCCTTCACTTAAACGAAAAAAAGGGGGGAGAAAGATGAAAGAGCTCGAAGTGCTTTGAGCTTTCAAGAAGAGGCGACTTTCTTTCCGACTTTTTGAACGAACCGCTTGAAGTTCTCTAATATTTTAAGCAGGACAACCGACAAATAAATTCTTTAAAATAAAATGCAATGAGGTGGCAATGGATGGAACATCCCATGGAGAGACAAACTACTGTTTGGCAGCATGCGCATATTGATTTGTTTGGTTTACGATCGAAATCAGAATTAAAAAATATAATTGATTGAAGAGAGTTAGATCATGAAACAAGAATGTATGGCTTTCATTTTAACTATTTTATTAAAAAAATATTATTTTAATTTTAATTTTAGAAAGAAAAAAAAAAAGACTATCTCAATTTTTTAAAATCTAATCTCAATATTTTTTTTACTATTTAAATCTCACTGTGATTTCAATTCTGATTTTAGTTTCAAATTAATTGCATTGGAAAATATGATCATTCCATTCCAATTCCAACCTATTCCAATTCTAGCTCAGATCATATATCAAGCACATCCTAAAATCAAAATTAGAATAGTATGGAATAAGAATTAAAATGATTATAATATTTTTTGATTTATTTGATATGTAAATATAATCAGAATTAGAAACAGAATGAAATTTAAATACCAAAGTAAAATCTGAATTCTTAAAGCATTAGAGTATTCCTATCCTCCTCTAGAATTAAAACTAGAATGGGACTTTTTCATACCAAACAACAAAGTAACTCATTTTTGTTCTTATTTCATGTTCCAACTCCTCCCAACCAAATATGTAATTAATTATATTATATAAAAATAATAATAATTAGACTTATCCCATATGATGCTTTTTAGTATATTTCTTTAACAACAAAAATATGAAAAAAAAAAAATTACCTATCAGAAAACAAAAATATGAGATGAGCGGGCCTATATTCCTTCTTAGCAAGCATAAAGAAATTTTCCTCTTAAATGCCATCTACATACACAATATTATTGTTGGATTTGAGCAAAGTATATGCGAAAAGTTTTGAATAGGCTTAACCAATCTTGTATCACTAGGTGAAGTTGTTGATATTCCTACTTTTGACCCAACAGCATTGGGGGGGGGGGGGGGGGGGGATCATATATTGCCTGAACATGGTAATATATAAGTCCTGGACACCTTCAAATGCATAAGTTTGTAATTTCTTTTTCTATACAAATTTCTTTGGTGTCTATATTGCTTTTGGTCTCTCTTTGCATATCATATGTTATTGGTCATAGGAATGAGTGGGTGGCAGTGGACTTGAATGGAACATCATACTTGGGTGTTGGTTATGTGCAGGGAACGAAGGGTAAGCATGAACAATTAAAATATCCAGACACCTTTCTTTCGTGTCTATTACTCTATTTTGCTTTTACTCTCTTCTTGCTCATCACATGTTATTGGTCATACCAAAAAAAAAAAATGATAGCAATGGACTTGAATATATTATCATAAACTAGTGTTGGTTATGTGTAGTGCACTGAGAGTAAGCCTGAATAATTGTTAACTTCCAATCACCTTGCAATTTTTTATTAATTTTTATCATATATAACTTGATGAAGGTGCATATTGGACTTGTCCACTATTCTTTTTTCTCATCTTTAGAGAGAGAATAAGAAATGGATATAAAAATAGTGTATTATTGAGGATGAGAATATTTATTTGACTTATGAACAAGATAATCCAAGCCGCTAATTTGTTTCATATATATTTTTTTTATTTCATCATAATTGTTGCCCCTCCTTCTTCTTTTTTTTTTCACCCTATTGGCTCTCTAAAAAGCCGATGGCGCTCCTTAAAAGAGAAAATGGAAGGAAATGAAAATAATATCATAATCCAACAAGTCGACGATAAAAAGTTCGAGTCTTCAATGATGGTGACTCGGCATTATAATATTAGAGACTCGTAGTTGAGGAATAAAGCTATAATCCAGCAAGAAAAAAATATAAGCATGGCTGTGTTCACTCTTTTTTTTTTTTTTTTTTTTTTTTTTTGCAAGTTTCTAGTCTTCAATATTATATTGTACTGATGAGGTTGGATCCATCTCCATCATAATTGTCTTTAAGCACTACCCACGTTCATTCAAGCTCTTTTCTTGAGCCATTTTTGTTTTGTTTTCTTTAGAAAGAAGAGTGTTTCTTTTATTACCTTCATTGGTCTCATTTACTTTTTCCAACGGGCGACCTTTTATTGATCCCCAAGCAGCAACAATGATGGATGAAAAAAGTATGGGTTTCCACATGGTCCACGCCCTCAATAAAAAAGAAAGAAATAAAGAAAGAACCAAAGCACAATTAAGTTTGGCAATTGGCATGGCCCTCTTGATTGATCAATGTTGTGATGACCTTACTTTTCCTAGAGGTTTTTTTTTTTTTTTTTGGTAAGAAACTTTTCCTAGAGGGTTGTTGACCCATTTGATGGTCTTACACTTTAAACACCACATTCCAAAGTGCACCGGTCAAGCCATAGGAAACAGCAAAAGCTGTAGGCCAGAGGTTATCAATACAATAAGCACACCCTATGTAATTAGTCTTCTTTTTTCTTATAAAAGAATTCAAAATCTATTAAGTTTTGGGATTACATGGATAATATAATACTAAGGCTTAGCTTAACGATACCTTTTTGTATTTGTTAGAAAATAAAAGATTAATCGAAAGATATTATTTAGATTTTGTTAATCTAGTATAAGCATCCAAAAATTATAGAGAACATAAAGGTGCTTTGCGTGGAAGCTCTCGAATTAAGGGCAGTAATATTTTATACTTAATAATATTTTATAACCTATTGATGTATATATTCATGCCTCGAGGAATAGGGCTAGGAATGGGTCAGACTTGAGATAAAGACAAGCAATTAAATCCCAATTACTCAGAAGGGAAAGCCTAGATGTCCAATTCGAACTAGTATGGAACAGAAGCTACCTATTTTCCAAATGTTGCCTGGTATGTTGTAGCTCACTCGAACACACAAGATAGGTCTCAAGATTCAGTATCTTTTTTCTCCCTCAGGCCTGGAACCTGAAGTCTCCTCAAAGATATCCATGCTTTTTACGATCAAGCACCCTAGACAAAAAGAACCCTATATTGAGAGATCAAAGGGACAATAAAAGATCATAGATCTGGAAGTGAGAATCTAAAAAATCCTTTCTTTTTGATCGATAAGTAAAGGACCCATAGACGTAGTTCAGGACTTTGGATATAATGTGCCATTGCATGTGCCTGTATTTATTATGTTAAATAAGAACGTGGTAGTGTAATCCATAGCACTATCTGATTCTTCCTTCCATATCACTATTTTTTGAAAAAATCAAACAACTCAATTTCTTATTTGTTCCCACATGCTCCACCTCTTTCTCGCCGTGCACGTAAGGCCAATAGTGGGACCACAATTTTTTTGGTAAACTGGTATTATTAAATAAATCTCAAAAAAATACATCCATGACAATCCAAAATAAAATATTGAAAAGCTCGTAAGGGATACCAATCTTAGCCATCTATAAGCCATCCAATCTGCAATACTGTTAATAGGTTACGGATTTTCAAACATAACTTTTTTCAACTATAATTTAAATCCAATAGCTCCAAGCATGGGAATGAATAGAGGAGATCGTATAGAAGATAAGGGATCAACGATGATAGAATAATCCAAAATTTCATTTATGTCCATGCTTCATGTGATGCTTAAATTGCACTTCTAATCAAACCATCTTGATAAGAGATGATTGCCATTAAACAAATGTTGCTTCCTGTATAATATATAATCTGGAGTAGTTTATTGTAATAGCTACACCACAGCACATCTGGTCAAGGTTCCCATAGCCTTTCTAAATACATGTGACAGTAGATATGTGTGGAAAATTTAAATACTATTTCCTTTTAGAAATCAGCATTTCACCCATTTATACTGCCTTGTCTATAAGATTGGCCTATGGCTATCTGCACGCTTCCCATATTCCATCTCTTCAACAAAACTACAGAGTGTTCAGAGCTAATCTATTGGGTGTTTGTCATGATACCCTAGCGGGGCTTCTGGGTAATGACTAATGAGTAGTCATCTATAAGGCATTCTTCTGCCCCACTTCACAATAGCACCTTTCATTGATCTGATCATGTCCCTCGTCACATCAGCCTCAGAATAGAAGATCTTTCATGAGATTGGCAAGGTCTTAGACTGCAAAGAAAGAGTAGCCTAGCGTACAAATATTGCATGCTTTCGATCAAGAAGACACATAAGGGACATACTAGGGCAAGTTCTAAACTTATTTGTTAATTCTATGTGCATGGTAGGGTCATTATATCGCTCCGTTAAAATTTTAATAGAAATATGTGGCGTAAGTTTGTACTTCAAAAATCTGGGCCTTGAGTGCTTGAAAGTCTAGAGTCTTTAATAAAATAAAATAAAATAATAATAATAATATAGAAAAGAAAATTAAGCTCAACTGTGAAGCTAATGATGCAGGAGGAACTAAAATCCTTGGAGCTTGATGCTTTCTGTTTCTTAAACACAGAATAGAAACATTTAAGTTGTTCACATGTATTACTGTTAAATTGCCACTTACTATAGCATTTAACTTGGGTAAAACCTGGAAGGCATGCCAAATAACTAGCAACATCCTGATTCCATTACTATTCATCACAGAAAAATGGATGTAAATCCACTACACATCAACTTTGAAGGACCCATTCATGTCGAGCCGACTCCAAAGAATCATTATTGGAGAAAGACCTAATCTTGGAAAGTTGAGAACAAGGAGCTTTGAAGGTTGGAAGATATCTAAACAGCAACATTAGATTCTCCATTCGAACCACCCTATATTACTTAAGATTTATGTACACTAAGCAGTTAAGCAGTAAGCACTTCTTATCACATCATGCGAATGAGGATCAGCTCCCCATGATCCTGAGAGCCAAAGCTTGAAGTTCCCCTAACTCATTGTGCGGTGCCCTCCTCTTGGTGCAATGCTGGGTAGGGAGATCCTCCTCAGAGCCCATCTCTTGCATGACCATTCCATCAGAACTATAATCCACGCAATCGAAAGACCTCTTGGGATACAGGGTCTGCATATTTGAGTATGCTTGGAGACGTGGATTGGCGATGTTCCCTTGCCACTGATCACCTGACAATTGTGACCCTGCAATTGTATGAGCCAATTGTGCTTTCAGTTGCATTAGCTGTGCTTCCAAGATTGCTACCTGTCAATTTGAACAAGAACAACAAGAAATTCATATGCTAAAGCAAACTTATGTAGCTGAACTCATAACTAAAGTTACCAATCAAACACATCCCTGACATTTTTAATGGGCTTGATGCTTCATACAAAGACCTTAGTGTAGATTGATGCAACCAACCTTATGTTACCAGAGGGAAAAAAACAAAAGGACTTGGGAGGAAATTAAAATTGTTCAAAAGTTCTAGAAT
Source organism: Elaeis guineensis (assembly GCF_000442705.2). Taxonomy (NCBI): domain Eukaryota; kingdom Viridiplantae; phylum Streptophyta; class Magnoliopsida; order Arecales; family Arecaceae; genus Elaeis; species Elaeis guineensis. The sequence goes on from NC_026004.2 coordinate 4,185,206, forward strand.
GAAATGCTATTTCTTCCTCACATGGACTTATGTCTAACGACAAGATCAAGTTCATTACAGACAGAAGGAACTACATAGATAACACAGAACAAAGAGCACCTGTTGTTGGAGAGCAAAGATGTGTGCAACACAACCATAGACAGGGTCTCTGATCCTGGCCTGGGCCTCGTAAGCAATGGTAACAACAGCTTCACATCGGTCAGGAAGAGGTACATGCAACAAGAGCTTGGACACATTGCTGGCACCGAATATCTTATGGATAGCTGCAAACCGGGCTGGGCCTTGGTCAGAGTTGAAATATGGAGCAAAGATGCAGTCCGATGCACACTTCCGGCGGAGGAACTTGCATGCACCGCAGGGAGAGCCAGCTCCAGAGGCCATGTCAAGAGATTATGGAATAGAGCCACTCAAGATAACCGGGAAAAAAAAAAAAATGGGGCTTGGTCTAAGGGGTGAAAGGAGGGGGGACTCGGGCTTTTGGGGTGTGAAGAGAATTGTGTACAGGAGTTTATAAAACTGGTATGGGTGGGACACATTGAAGGTATGGATGTAGGGTTTTAAGGGAACAGTGCATTAATGGTGGATTGAAGATGGGTGTCTTCTTTCAAATATTTTGAAGGTAGAGTGGCTTTAATATTACCCCCAAGGATTGGGTTGGAATAGTATTTTATAGAGGTTCGATGAAAGTGAGCTCCTATAAACTATGTATTTTCCGCCGAATGCCGCACTCGGGGACTGTCTGATGTGGGTGATGCTTTCTTTCAGGAATGGGTTACCATGACCTACTAATGATCTTTTCTTCAGTTGCTGACTAGTGCTTTGTTTTTTCAAGTTATTTTACTGGGGAAGGAGACAGTGTCAGGCCTATACAAAGTAAATGTTTTGTATAGTAAATATCTTTCCGGAGGAGTTTCATTATCAGACCATCCCACTGGTCCTACCAGGCTTAAGATTATGCTAGTCTGTCACAGGGTCTTCCTATGAGCACCTATAAAAAATTTGGGTCAAATATTCTCTAGAAAACTCTATCCTGTGTGCTGAAAGATCTATTAGTTTATGGCTGAGAATAGATATAAACAGCCTGAATGCCTACTGAGCAGAACGGTTCCAACAATCTAATCCAGAAGTATTTCTGTGACGTATCACAAAGAAACGTGAAAACAGGGATAGGCATATCAAAAGACTTGAGCAATTCAAGCAAAAAAATAGTGAAATAATATGATGGCATACAGATGTGGTGAGAAAATGTATTGTAATAAATGCTGAGCTTCTCAAGTTTACAAAAAAGACGGGTTAATTTGCAATAATCCAGTTGAAATGAGGTGAAAGCACCATGGTCTCCAAAAGTGAATTAAGAAAAGGACTCAAGGACCAACAAGAAAATACAATAGGAAAAAGAAAAACTAGAAATTGGAAGCACTATATTAGTTTGACTTTACATGCAGCTAACTCATTAGGTAAATAATTAATGTTGAGTATGAAGTTTGAAATTGAGCTACAAGAGGACCCTTTCAAGGAGATAGGTAATACCATGGTTCTTGTTTCTTCCTTCCTCCTGCCAATCTAATTCTCAAAGTCAACTAAGAAATGGCAATCGTTATTAAGAAATTTGGTCATCGAAATCTGATACATATTTTTGGAGCAAAAAGGTAGATTACTCAACCTGTTTAGGGTTTCGATTTTTTACACTGCTTTTGCCTAAGTGTGTCCTGTCTGCAATCATCAAAATCACCAATATTATCAATAAAAACACTAGCAGACATTAGGAAAACGATCCTTTCAAGCCTTATGTACATTACAAAATGGGAAAAATATAATGGAACAAAAATTTTCAAGCATTTACTGATGATTACAATCAAATTTTAGCAAATGAGACTGCCAAGAAAAAAATGAATTCATGTCATTTTGTTAAATGGAAACTATATGAAGTACAAGAGGTGGAAATTTATCACCAATGGTCTCCACATGAGCAGACACCATCTTTAACATGATGAAATCTCTTCGAATCTCTCATTATTATTCTCCCTCTTTGTAATCAAAGACACAATCTTACTTGCAGTGTGGCAATCTCCACAAACTCTCAAGTTTTTTGTTATCCTAAAGGGCATCCTATCTCTAGTTTTCAGAAGCCCAAAAGCTATTGCCATCTTTTCGCTATGACCACCAAGCATCTCCTCTTTTGCCTCATCATCCACATCATGAAGTATAAAGGATAGATCTGGTACATAACCTAGTTCTTTCATTTGATTAGTTAGCACATGCCAAAGCTCTATAATCCTTGTATGCTGGCGGTCCCTTCCATTCATAGCATTAAATAAATAAACCCTTTTATCAACTTCAATTGTGCTGAAACCAACTGTTTTCTGCAATCCCCTCTCATTTATCATCTCTCTTGTCTTCCTCACCATATCCCACATCTCAGCTGCAGCATAGATATTTGAAAGCAATATATGGGCACCTGGCCGATCAGGCTCCAAAGCAAAGAGTTTGTTGGCCACTTGCTCAGCTAATTCCACCCGTTTATGAATTCTACAGGCACCCAGTAAAGCTCCCCACACACTAGCACTAGGCTCCTGTGGCATTTCCTTGATCAACGACTCAGCTTCCTCGATTAGCCCTGCTCGGCCTAAGAGATCAACCATACATGAGTAATGCTCATTCTTTGGAGTAATTTTATAGTCCTTATACATGGACTCAAAGTACAACTGCCCTTCTTGGACCTTACCTGAATGGCCACATGCAGATAGTACTGAGACAAATGTTACAGAATTGGGCACAAGATTCCCAGACCTCATTTCATCAAAAAGAGCAAGCGCTTTCTTGCACATTCCATGCATCCCAAACCCTCCAATCATCGCACTCCAAGAAAAGACATTCCTTTCAGGCATTGCATTAAACACTTTGCATGCCAAGTCCATAGATCCACATTTAGCATACATGTCAAGGAGAGCTGTGTTAGTCACAACATCCAATTCAACCTCATTTCTGACCATGTATGCATGGACGCTCTTCCCTTGCTGCAAGGCTCCCAAGTGCGAGCAACCCAAAAGAACGCTGGCAAGAGTCACCTCATTCGGCACCATCAAGTTTCCCAGCATGTCTTGAAAAACCAACAGAGACTCATGCGCTCTCCCAGATTGAGCCAGACCAGCAATCATTGAGCTCCAAGACACGACATCCTTGTGAGGCATTTCATCGAACAATCTCCGTGCAAAATCCATGAAACCACTCTTCCCGTACATATCAACAAGTGAGGTCTGCATATAGACATTAGAATCCAAAAAGTTCTTTTTAATGCAGAAGCTATGAATCACTCGTCCCTCTTTAGCAGCGCCAACATTTCCGCAAGCCCGAGCCAGACATATTGCCGAACAAGGGTCTAATCCGATTCCCAACTCCTTCATCCTATCAAATAAACCAAACACCTCAACTTCCATGGACTCCCTCAAGTACCCTTTCATCATGAGACCCCAAACAAGGGAAATCCCAACAGGAACTCGATCAAAGACTTTCTCGGCTTCTTCCAAATAACCAAATTCAAGGTACATATCGATGAGAGGAGGGGAGACGAATTCATCCGTCTCCAGACCTGATCGTATGGCTTCCAAGTGAATTGACCTCCCCAGTTCAAGAACAGAGAGTCCCATGCAAGCCCGTACAGCAAAGGCCAAACTGAAGCTGTCCGGCCTGCTACCCTCGGCGCGAGAGAGCTTGTAAAGCTGCAGCACTTCGGAGAGGTTGTGGGTTTTGGAGTAGCCGGAGAGCATAGTGTTCCAGGAATGGGGTGTCTTGGCGAGGATTTGGTCGAATGCCCGGCGGGCATCCTGCGGGGAGCCGGTGGCGAAGTAGGCGTGGGCGAGGCGGGAGCCGAAGAAGACGGAGAGGTGAAGGCCATGGAGGAGGATCCGAGTGTGAACCTGCCGGAGGAGGCGGAGAGAATGGCAGAGAGGGAACAGGGAATTCAAATGTTTGGAAGTCGGGGTGGCGATGGCGGGAATGGTAGCGGCATCGTCGCGCATCAGGAACCGCCCGCCGTTTTGATTGCCTCATTGGGCTGGAGATCGGGGCTCCGGACATAAATAGACCGGCGCCGCCTGACACAACTCTCAAAGTCTGATGTGTATCACACTCTCCTGGGAAATAGTCTTGCTTGCGTCCATACTTTTTCAAGCATTCGCTTCACAGCACTAAATCCTAAAGTTTCAATCAATCTTGCTGTTTGTTTTCACGAGCCTGGGGCAGAAGTGCAAATTTAAACATTAACTACATTTGGTTGCTGGCTTAAGGAGAATTAAATGCAATAAAAATTTCTTTACTCCAACAGAAAAATGCTGAACATCAGGTCATTTATTTCAAAAATAATTTTTTTTAAATAAATATTTTTTTTAAAAAAAATTTAACTGGTAATGAACTACTTATGGTATAACTTATTTTGCAGTAAAGAGAGATAGAAACAGGTTGACCCATTTTACTCGGAATTGACTTATTCAGCAACACAATGATTATAACTTCGGTTTCAGAGGATTAGCTCATGGGTCTGCCATGGAAGGAATCACATTCATAACCGGGAGCAGAGTCAGATGCAAAGGAAGGCTAAGCACGAAGACATTTGATCTGGCTGATACATGCACTAAGCAACTTAACATAGGCAAGGAGGAGAAGCTGCAATTCCAACCATCATCCTGAGAACCTAGCTAAGACCCGAATAGTAAAGTTTGCACGAGATTGTTACCACTTCCATTGATCTGGCAAAGCATCCTGTTGGCAAAGATGGTGGTAAAAATTTGAAATTTCTCTTTAGTTCAAACAATGAGTAACACAAGTATATACGAAAATAGTTTTGATCTTAAAACAAATGGAGATGCTCCATTTGGTTTCCCATAAACCCATGTCTAGGCATAGAAACAGTTAACCAAGCCACTGCTCAGCACGGCGTTCCCCGCCACCTCCAACAGCATGTCGAATGCTGATCTTCTGATGGGCATACTTCTCCTGAAGCCACTCAAAAGCATTCATGTCAAGTTTTCCAGTGACAGATTTCCCCTGCTTCCTTCTGACATGCTGTTCCTTTATTGAAGCCCAGAGATTCTCAATTGCATCTCTTTGTTGAGATGTGAACCTGTCTACGTTGTCAAATGCATGCTTGACCAATATGTCAATCACAGTTTGGGCCCTGACATGGACAAAATTAACACAAATGATGAAAATAATGTTAGTGAAAGTGTGAAACAGAATGAACCCAAAACAAGTAGCAAAACATCGAAGGGAATCAGTGAGAATGTGATAATCCGACCAGGGTACTTTATAACGTTTTGCAGCAATCTCCAAACATAATAGTAAAACTTCTCTCTGAGACTTGATAAATCTCTTGGATTCTTCTTCTTCTGCCATGCTGTTTCCAGCTGTTACCTCCTTTACTTTAGATCTTTCATCCTTCTTAGATGTACTTGGGAGCAGAGCATCTAATCCAAAAGGATCGGATGCTCCTTTATTTGATTCAGACAAATCAAGTGATGTAGTTTTCTGCTGACAATTGTTAATGCCAACGGCCTTATTTTCAGCTAGTGCCAGTGCTGCCGCTTCATCATTGTCATCATCCGTGGTGGCGGGAGGGAGGCTAGAAATGGCTTCTTTGATTTTTCCTGCTGCTTTTGAATACTGAAATAGTAACAACACTCGGTAAAGGCAAAGGCACAAAACATGATAAAAGATGCATTATAAACACTTATTTCTGAGAAATATGTAATATTAATATGGTTTTGGAGAACATCTAGACCTTCTCATGTCGAAAGACAAGAAAGTAATTACTAATGAATTCTGTTACATCCACAAAAGAGCCTCACAAGTATTAAGCCTGTCAAGCTTGAGCATTTTATCATGATCATCTAATAACTGGATGCATTTATACTATATTACAACTAAACACAGAGTATCAATGGGAATATGATTCTAAATATGTCCGGTTTTATATCCCATACAGTGAGTGAAACCTCCAAACTTAACAGCAAGCTCAACATCGGATATAACGAAAATAAATCTTTGAATTAGTGCATCTTTTATGCTTTTGCTTTGTCAACCCACCAAGTCAAAATCCAAATCACTACTCATGTAGAGCAAAGGTGATTTATTTATTTATTTTTGGAGCAATGGCAGGGGGAAAAAAAATTGCCTCACAACCCACTTCCACTTTGTGAATACATTTCACCTATTACTGTTTAAAAAAAAAAAAAAAGAATCCTTACGCTGAAAAGGCCATTACTCTTAGTGAAAATAATTGTATGATTCAACTTAAAATAAGTCCCTCCTGTCAGAACAAGTTGATGAAACTAGAGCTTACAGATCTTGTAATTTTTTTATATCAATTCAGGGAAGAACATGATGGTTAAGTGTGAATGACGGTACCATATCAAATGGTTTTCTGTCAACAATAACTACTAAAGCACAATCATGCTTTCTTTCATTTATTAGAGGTTAAACGGTTAAAGAAGTGAGACAAATATTTTGCAAGAAATTTAATTTGCTAGGAAGAATGGTATTAGCTTAAACATGCACGGAAATAAAATATTGATAATATTGAAAGTAATAAGTAAATAATATTTAAATAAAGAGGACTCAATAAGAAGTTGCCAATATTTTATATAGAGTAACAATAAAACTAGAGTAACAATATAACTATGGTTCGCCGTACTAGTACATACCGCCCTATACCGAACTTACCATACCATACCAGTACAAAACCAAGACTCTGTATGTGGGGCATATAGAGTCTCGGTATGCTACATCGACCTCATACTGGGTGTACCAACATTGTACCAGCATGATAACTGTATGGGGTTCCATACTGAGTTGGTGAACATTGATATAAACCTAGAAAAATAATGAGTGCATTCTCAATAGAATATCTCTAGTTGTCTGAGTTCAATAATTTACCAAACAAAAAAGATATAGTGATAATTAAAAGACAGCATCTCAGTGAAGTGACCAAATGTGCAATTGATTCAACAGAGCAGACAGATAAAGCAGACTTGTTTGCCATGGTTTAATGATCTCAGAAACAATACACTTTGAGACAACATGACATATAATTTTCCTTGCCTTGTAAAACAAGAATACCATATGATGTTATTCAATGAGCATTATTATTAAATTACAAAAGTAGAACAATTTTCTATTAAGAAGACACTGTATTTCATTGACATGAGCGTGTAGAAAATTCCAAATGTGTTCCCACTAGCATGTGCAATTAAAACTGACGTTCTTGCAACAGAGTGTTAGGGCATATGACATATTAACACTTGTTTCCCAGTGGTACAACCATATAGCATATATGATCAATCAAATATTATTGGATGAAGAGTTCATTTCTTTGTTAAATCTACTGACTAATCTAATGATCCACCACATATAAGTAAGAAAACCAATTATTCGTACCACAAAGCTGTCATCAGTGTAAAGATCATTTGCCACCACCGCCCGCAATGTCCATGTTATTAATAGATTTTTCTGCTGCTTATTGAAGCACTGCACATCAGGAGGAGGAGGAAAAAGGAAGGTAAGGTCAATCTCCACAAGCACAATGTTTCTGCTATCAAGGAGACAACCGAATATGAAAAGAAAATATAACAATGCAGTTGCAAAGGTCATCTTCAAATCACAGCCGACAGATCAAAAATAGGCTAGCTATGACAGCTTGGCAACACTGATAGCCTGCTGGATAATGACACACTATTTCTAGATCTGATGTGGCCAATTCCTCACAGATTCTCAATTCAACTACTATCAAATGGCTATAACCAACAACATGACAATTCATAACCAACCCTTTATCAAATATATTGTAGAACTTACAAGAATTTTCAAAACCTCACCTCTGTAACATCTTGAACTGCAGAGAACAGGGCCTGATAATCTGCTCTTAGTGCAGGGTCATTACAAGCTGTTGGTGGAGACATTGCAGCCTCCAATACAGCAAAGAAGTGATCACTAGTCCCTGGCTTCACACTTCCAGCCTGGATTAGTTGCATAGCAAGCTTTGACGCCTTGCTGAACTTCAAAGGATTCTTTATATGTGATGCTATCTTTTGCATTGCTTCTATAATCTGTGTTTCTGTTGCATCAACACTTGTTTTGAATCTCAATTTCTTCTGGGGTGCTGTTGGACACATCAAGTAACTTAATTTAAAAATAAAAATTATCTTTCACAATGAAATACTGTCTGATTAGCTGAAATAATAGCATTCAAACAAAAAAGAAATGAAAGTTAACCGTTTTAAGTACAAAAACAGGTGCATTTCTACAGATATTTGATTTAGATGCAATACACAGTCACAGAAAAACAATCTTGTACCTCAATTCAGATGCTTCTAGCAAACAGGTCAGCCTAGTCAATAAGCAAGCCAGCAGCAGGTGTTCCAAATTTGCTAAATCAGAGAGCTTACTTCGTCTATCCAGTACTGGAGGACACTAAACTAGGTCAAACTGCAACAGTTTTCACTGCTAAACTATAATTCCAGATTTAAACAGGCAGCGATCAAAATATAAGATCAATCAACTATATGAGATATCAACAAAACTAATAGAGAGAATAAAAAGGATTGGTCGCTCAGATCGAGAATTGGTTATCCACAAGCGGCCTGATAACCTAGTCTTAAAATAAGACAACAGTATCAATCCAATAAATCAACTACCTCTAATATCTAGGCATTTAAATATGTTGTCAGTTCCTCTATCTTCTTGCAAGAGAGGTTTCAAGATGTTAGTGTGGTGATAGGTTTATGGCCCATGTATTATGATGGGGGCTTCAGCTGCAATTGTCTTGTGAAAGAAAATAATCGTGGGTGAAGCATGCCCTTGTGACTATGAAAACCAGAAGTCATTTGAGTCAGTTCTGATTGAGATACAACAGTTATGCAAATAATGAGGGATCATAACTTGAATGGGTAGTGTTTTAACTAATTCACAGTGATCATTGCTCGGACCTTTCTTAAAATCCATACCTCCTTAATCTGTGATCACTCCTCCATTATCTCCCATATAATTCCTGTTCCCCGTGGGAAAAGCTGTTTCAGGTATGACTTCTAGTTTAGTCTCTCTATCTCTTTCCTCTGACAATTATAAACATATTTCCTTGCATTATAAACTCCCTTAAACTTCCGAAAAACCATTTTTTTTTCCCACTCACAAACTTGGCCACCTTCAATAAGATCCAATCACTGATTAAATTGGAGAAATTTAATCGGAATCATACAATTATCTAAATATTTCAAGGAATTCCCCTAAATTCAATACCATGCTCGAAATCCAGTGAAAGATAGAGACAAATAACGGACAGCAGACAAATTCCCACAAACCCTAAAGTCGCAGTAGATGGAAAGCGCACCAAAGAGAAATCAGATAATACCCTAGGATTTAGCGCGCACCTAAGTCGTGGGACTCGGGGGGCTTATCTCGCTTGAGGGCGCTCTTGAGGGGAGAAGGCGGGGCGGCGGCGGCGGCGGAGGAGGGAGCCGGAGATGGATCTCTCTTGACAGAAGTTGGGGGCTGCTCTGGGGCCGCTGGAGGCGTCGCGGAGGGAGGAGGGAGACCCTGGAATAGGTTATCCGCCATGGATTTGGGAGGGCAGAAACTAGCGAAGCTCCTCTCTTCTCTATCTTCCTCTCGGTCGTTCACCTTTCTTCTAGCGACCACGCACTTTGAGGTCGGAAAACTCGGCGTTCAAGAGTCGTATTTCTGCCGGGTCAGCCAGAAATCAAGCCCCCCACGCCTCGTCCTCATCGAAAAGAAAAGATTTTTTTTTTTTTTCTATTATACAAAGATAATTTTAGTATTACAATCTATTGATTTTTAATGCATGTGTATGTGTATTTACATATATAATCATGATTATTAATAACATAAGCCAATACTATCATCAATATAGAATTCTAACAAGCTTTATAAGAATGAATTTAAATCATGATAAACCTCCAAGTTCATATGTCACAACTCAGGTTTCTTGGCTTTGCCTTAATTGAGAAAATCATAGGATAAAAAATATCAATACCCCTAATTGTGTGACTTATTGCTTTATGGTCTCTAAGTGATTAATTTTATGACAATGTTGATTGATTTTGAAAATATATTATAGATCCCTAAGTGAATTTTTGATTATTTACCATTACCAAACCTACAACATTCATTAGGATGGAATGTGCACGTATGTATATATGTATCTATCTATCAATTTATGAATTCACAAAGAAATAAAAAAATAAATATAAATACTTATAGCCCTCAAAACTACATGATTTTACTAAAGAAGTATTGCTTTATTAATTGATTTTAAGTATAGTAACATAGTCACACACCGAATGAATAAAATAGATGCCATGTGGACTTGTTAGCTTCAACTAATCTTCCTAACAATCTAAGTTTTTGGACTATGAAGTCCGTGACAAATGTTATCAAAGTCAGATCCATTATGCATCACATATTTTATTAGTCATGTAAACTTCTTACTAATAGATTCTAGAGTAGGACCAACCATGGATGGGCCTTCTTTTCTTAAAGGAAGAACAAATTGTGATGAGGGCATCATGAGATTAGATGGGGAAGAATGGCATAGTTCTATATAGATTAATAAAAAAAAGGTGCAACATAAGTTTATTAGCTTGAATCGATCGTCCTTTTAACAGTTTAAGCTTCTGAACTATGATTCCATGACAAAACAAAGCGTGTGCTTGTGCTAGTTGATCCTGCACATCCATCCCTATTGTTGCAATATTATAATTATGTCCACAAACCCTACGTATTCATCCATATAAATCATAAATCATACATAAGATGCCTTTGGTAAGCAGCCTTAAAGTTAGAATTAATTACACACAACGTCTATGTGAAGGTTTTGTAAGGCAGAATAGAGTAGAAAATAAATGAGGGAGAAAAGGAGAGGTGTAAGACTAGTTCAATCTAATTGAGGAGAAGGGAAGGCAAAAAAATGCTAGATATGAGAAAAAATACAAGAGATTAAGAAGGGTTTGGAGACTTTTCTCTCGCATCCTGATGAAAATTTTTAAGTTTTCTTCTTTACCCCTCCTTGATTTCTATCTAAATAAAAGAAAATGAGCTTCTCCTCTCGCCTAATCTTCTCCTAATCTAACAGTGATTACCCTCCCATTTTCTTCACTGTTTCTCTCAATACAAAGAGAGGGATATGCACGGGTTTGTACAAGCAGGACTTGTAAAAGAAAAGGCCAGCCAGTTTAATTCCATTAAAACCAAAACAGATGACCCCATACTTCTTGTTCTATCATCCTAAGGCATCTCTGATATCGCCGGCTACAATTTAATCCCCTAGTCTTACATCTTGTATTCATTATTTGTCGTGTGCCCCCCACCTTCAACTAAATACTTGAGCACCTGGACCAACGACCACATGACACCATACTTGCCATGGGTGAAAGATATCGGAGCATCTTACAAGAACCTTAAACAATGAACATTACTAATCGAGGAAGCATAAGAGGTAGATTACAGCATGCTTTCATGCTTAGATTAACATTTAAACATCTTTGCTCTGACGGCACTGACTTGTGCCCTCAATACGTACTTTCTGAGAAATGGAGGATGACTGCATCATACATGTTACATGAGCCAAAAGAGTAGGTTAACCATGGGCATACACACGCTAATGCAAGACATTCTGGAGGAAGATTATATACTAATGAGCACATGTTAGAAGTGGCCGTGTTTGTGACACGTGTAGATATCGGATCACTTAAAAGAGGGATCATTCCATCATATGGGTATGCATCAACTTAATATTAACCATCAAAAGGGAAAAAAAGGACATATTTCATAAATTGAGGTATAGAGAAGCAGTCTTATCAACTCATCTTTTGACAATACACTACCTCGTCCTGAAAGTTGACCATGGTACATTTTCAGAGAAACTAATAAGCAACAGAACCAGATATTGAGCCAATCTGCAAATACAAATGTTTCACTTGGAGGCCCTAATGCACTAGTGCTAGTCTTTTCATTTTCAAATCCAATCTTCTAATGTGTGACAGACAAAATCGGATGCAAAGCATTGTGGATGAGAGACTACTGCACTTGAGGTGTCTGCAAGAAAAGATACTGCATGGAGAGGACACAGGTCAAAAGTTTTTATCAACACAGTACTGCACAAAGGCACTGCATTCTTTGACTCCCTTACCTCAAACGACTTGCCCGAATTTTCATATTCGAGCATGCTAAGGGCTACTTCGCAGCTTTGGGAGACTATAGGTTCACGGTCCACTGCGAATTCCTTCAGAAGTGCCACACTTTCACTATCTAAAACAATGACAAAAAGTGAGACAACAAGTATATCTGAAAAACACCAAGTTCATTGACTTGAAAAAACAGAGATAATATAGCAAGACATCGTTCGACTTCTGTTTAAAGATATAAGATATCATAAGAAACTTGACCAATCAAAAAAGAAAAAGAAAAAGGAAGGGGAGGATGATGAAATCAGTAAAGCTAGAATGCCTAAGGCAATGGAAGCAAGAGGACAACATCAGCTCTTAACATAGAATCATGAGGATTATCAGTCTGGCGGTCACAGATCAACGAACTTACTAAGTGCACAATGTGATGAGACTTTGAAGGTTCCAAACAGGTACCTGGTTTGTTATACAAAGTCACTGTCCATTTGGATAATTTAATGTCGCTCTCTCCTTTTTTTATGGTAACTAATGTCACTCTTTCTTGTTTTTATGGTAACTAATGTCACTCTCTCAAGGGAAGCTGTGATATGACAAAACAAATAATATATTTGAGCAGGTTTAAAATATCCTCTTAAGCAAATAATGCATGTGAAAACACAAGTTCATGATATAATAAAATGGAACCATAGTACCAATATCAGATCAAACACACCATCTTTAAAGTACCTGCAATGGATCCAAGGGCTTCAGCAGCTTCATGTCTAACCATTGGATGCTCATTCACATTTCTGAGGATCTCAGAAAGTGCAGCAGAAGCAGCTTTATTTTGTAATTGACCTAACACATAAGCGACCTGCACAATAAGTTAGAATAAAAATATTTTCAGTTCTAAGACCATGATAAGGCAGCAAGAAGATCACACAATAGAACAGAAGACAGGTTCTTCATGCAAAACTGCATTCATGAAATTTGAAATTAGACAATAACTAATTATGTGCTAGAAGCATAAAGGACCATCTGATTCTGGTTTATATTAGCTAAAAGCAACTCCTTCACCAATGATAATCCGTGAGTTCAAGAAAGTACATGCATAAAAGAAATGAAGCTCAGGAAGTCAGGTGACAATCACATGGCAACTATCAAACAGAAAAGCCCAGTATTCCGAATACTGAAGTTTTCTGAATGTTATTAGAGTTAAAGGCTGTCTTAGACTGAAAGCATCAGCTGAATATCAATTCCCAGTAGGCAGATAATTGTAGAAACACTTGCATTGTCTAGATAGTTCCTAGCAAGTACATTAAAAAAGAAAAGAAGGAAACTTGATGGAACTTATAAATCTTATAACAAGTTTACCAAGTTCAAAGGCTAAATAGCACTACCAAAACCCTTCTAAATATTTTAGCTTATTTAATAAAATCAGCAGACATTACAAAGAAACCACTGGCTGCTACATAAGCATACACCTGTCATTAACTAATAAAATGCATTGTCCAAAAATAACAGCAAAAGTTATAACCATACCTACCAGGCATCATTAACAAAACAACTCAAATCAGGCACTCATCCTGTCTGGGTAATGGAGAACACAAATGGCATGAAGGAAGAACAACATGATCAAGCCTCCTAATAGAAAACCCTCAAAAGCTCAAACTGTTGATTGAAAGATTTCCATCACAGGTCCAATACTTATCTGACGAGGCTATTTGACAGCACAGATGGATGGATGGATGGGGGAAGAGAGAGAGAGAGAGAGAGAGATGGAGATGATGATGATGAATGGATTCAATGTTTCCTTACTGCAGGCCATGACCCCTTCTTTTTCAATAGAATGAAGGAATCCTGGTACAATATGTGCACTCTGAGAATCAGAATAATGAAGTTGGCGTATGGTCCATAGCACCAATAACTCATAAGGATCAAATAATATAGTACCTAGAATTTCTTGAATAATATCAACTATACTAAGAAAAAAGAATCTACTATCTGATAGAATTTGTTTATAATGTTCCTTACTAAAATGCCAAGAACAGTAACCTTTGTAATAGAAATGCCAATATCACAGTCATTATTTTCTGATCCCTCAATTTTCAGTTTCCATAAGCTACATAATCTCATCTAATTGTATAAACGTTTAATGTTTTTTCATATATCTCATGACAACCACCATCTTTAACAACTCCATCTATACAATGGGTAGTATTAGTTTCGAGCAGGTTAAGGATCATAACAAATGCCACCAAGCCAACACCAATTTGGAAAAAAGATAAATTGCAAAAACAAATTCTACAACCTATGAAATGTCCAATCTCCAATTAAGGATCACAAGGTCCAGCTCACAACGTTTTATACCGAATGCCATATATACAGAAAGCATTTACAGTAAATAGTTCATGAAAAGTGAACCAAGCTAACCACTGCAACAGAAGGTATTGATACACATTATTCATGTCCTTCACCATATAAACCAACCAGTCTCTTTTTTTTCTGGAGGACAATCTAACTAGTCTTTAATAAAGAATATCATGTTTAGAGCAAAGGACAACCACAGATTTATTGATCGAAAAGAGTTGGCAGACCTCATGTCGTAGGAGCGCACTTCTAGCATTTAATGATGCAATTATAGCATTGACAGCAGCATCTTCACCAGCATTCCTAAGTGCAAAGAGAGCTGCATACCGCTCATACATGCCCTCTTCTTCATTCAGGAGAACTTCCCTTGAACAGGAGACTCAAAATTTATCAATAATTTGTCTACATGCATGGTAAGAAGTTTAGGAATTCATATCTTGCTAAAATGTACACCTTAGCTGATCCACTGAAGAATTAAGGGAAGCAGGCATGGCTGGATCAACTGACAGGAAAGGTGAAACTTTTACAGATGCTCCATCACCACTGCTAATGTTCTTTTGTTCTTGTATACGTCTAAGAGCTAGTTCACATGTTTCCTGCACCTCCTGAGCAGGATCAGTTGCTAAACTCTCTTCCAACAGGGGAATAATGCCCTCCAAACCAATTGCTCCAAGAGCTTCTGCTGCCTGGTATACATAATCATTGCCATGAACAAAACAAAAGAAACAGCAGTAAATCAATGCTAAATTAACAACATTGAAGAAAAATGACCTCATGACGAACAATTGGATGTAATGAAAGATCTCTGAGAGCTGCCTCTAAAGCAGGAACAGCTTCAACATCCTGCATTTGACCTAGAGCAAATGCTGCCTCATGTGCAAGCAAATTTGAAGAATCCCTTGTAGCTGAAAGCAACGTGGGAAATAAAACATAAGCGACATCGAACTAAAAATTTATATATTCATGAAGTTATAAGAGCAAAAAATATCACGCATCACTTTTATGAAGGATGTACTTCAAGAGGTTAATTAAGGAACAATTTGATTACACAGGTAGTGTAAAACATACACATAAAGAGGTATATGTTGACATTAACCTGAATTTTTGTCATTAAACTGAATAAAACAAGGGTTTTTTGCCCATCTCCTGGTCTAAGTTCTTTGTTGTTCAACCAACTGACATTGCATAGACATAAATAGGTATCTTCAGTTTGAGCATAACATGATTGTGGAAAACCCTGGTGATATATCTTTGGCTTAAAGTGAACCACTTGATGTAAGATTTTCTTTGGCTTAAAGTGAGGATCTATTTCGAAGTTTCCCACGCCAAATTACTGATATAAGAGAATTTTGGGACAAACGGCTTAAAATACAGGCAATATGTCTCACATGTGTCCGTAGCATGTATGATTGTGCACCATTCACCTGGTTAGCATATTTCCCTCAT
The DNA here is from genome assembly GCF_000442705.2 of Elaeis guineensis. NCBI lineage: Eukaryota > Viridiplantae > Streptophyta > Magnoliopsida > Arecales > Arecaceae > Elaeis > Elaeis guineensis. Next base: position 4,201,192 of record NC_026004.2, read on the forward strand.
TCAAACACCAAATGAAGTGAAATTGGGATCTCTCAAATCAGCTTCCAAGTGATACCCTTTTAATCAAAACCCCATATAGTTTGAGAGTTGCTTGTTTCTAGTATCACTCTGACTTCAGGCACATCTATTAGAATTTTTAGCTACTCGGCCCAGATTACTAGCAAGTTCAACTTGGTCAATCATTCAGGACAAACCCTTTTCATCAGTAATACCAATGCACAAGCAACAGAACATCAGGCACTAGGGCATGCAATTGAATGATTAAGAGTCAAAAAAAAGAAAAAAAAAAAGAACAAACTCAAGTTTTTGACATGGGTTTAGAATTCTAGGATTCAGTTTCTGGCATTAGATTAGGGCATGCGCTCCAATGAGATGTTTCTTAGTCCAGATTACTACCAAGTTTAACCAGGTTAATCATTCAGGAAAAGGCACTGTGCTGCAATCCGATGTTTAAAACAAAAAACCGATAAATTCAACATTTTGACTATGTTTAGGGTTCGGCTCTCTGGAGTTACATGGGTGCATGCATTCCAATGACTTTTAAAGAAAAAAAAAAAAACCAATAACGTCAAAGTTTTGACACAATTTTAGGACATCATGGTTTAGCGTTTGATCAGGGAATGCAATCCAAAGACAAGAAACCCGGATAAAAACATAGATTTTGACAAGGGTTTAGGGAATTTGGTTACAGCTCTGATCAAATCCAACAAATAAACAAAAATCAAGAATCCAGGATGATATTTACCAAGAAAACTAACGGAAAAAGTAGAAATCAATCAAGAACGCGATCGAGATCGAAGCATACCGCGAATGAGGGCCTCCCGTGGGCCAGGGCCCCGGAGATTCCGAAGGGAGAAGAGAGCCCTAAACCGCTCGGAGATTGGCTGGCTCTGATCGATAAGCCTCTCGCAGAGAAATCTCTCCATCTCCGGCGAGGACTGGAATAAATTCTCATAACCCATCGCCGGGCAGAGGAAGGAGAAGGTGCCGGGGCAGGGAAGGGAAGCCACGGCTTGCACTGCCGCTGGGGCGCGGCAGGCGGGGATTATATAGGGTCTCGAGAATCGGAAATGTCCCCGAAATTTGTTAAAATTACATCTTTGCCGATCGAGCCCACAGTGAAAACCTTACGCGTCGGATTTCAACATTCGTGCTTTGCGTCGTTCAAACGCGCTCCGTGGGCTCACGGATATCTCTTACGGGCTGCGGCAGAACCCACCGAATTTTGGATTCCGTCGTGCACACACCGATCACCAGCGTCCTGTTTTGGCACCCACTTCTAATCCTTTGGTGCAAAGGAGGTTTAAAACGGAATACCAGAGACAGGACAAGATATTGTTGATGTGAATCGAATGGTATTAATTATTTGATGATTTGTTAAATTATATATTTACTGGTTGCTGATGCGTGGGTTGGACCAATGTAAATTCTCAGATCTGTTTGTTGAATAATTTATTGTTAATAATTTCCAACGGGTGCTGTGCGCTAGATTATTAGAAAACTGAAGTACATCTTCTTTTTGGAAATCTAGAGATTGGAACATGGATGACAGAAATGTTCACTTTAGACAAAACTATGTTGACGTTCATGGTTTTTGGTTCCGGTCTGCATCTTGCAAGCAAATGCACGCAGATATTGATGGAAAAGAAGGGTGATAAAAACAATGGACGACTTGAGTTGGATTGTGATATTTTGCAGAAAATTTTTCTTTAGAATAAGAAAAATAAATCTAGCATTAATATACTCAAAACAACCAATATAAACAAAGAAAAGGAACAAAATCAAACTTTTGAATAAGCCAGCTCATGTAGTCTATAGGACAATGCAAACCCGGCATAATAACTATCCACCGAACTAAGTAGCGGAACCAGAGATCCAAGATGTGCATGGATCGGATCAATTTGGAGATATACCCAAAATCAAATCAATTTAAACATATTTTCTAAGATCGAATCGAAACAGAATCAATTTAATCTCATTTATTTCATTACAAATAACTAGGTAGAAAATAAATCAAATTTAGACCCATATTGACCATCAAAACCTATATCAAGAATTCTCAATACAGGAGATAAAAGAGAACATAATACTATATTCATAATAGAGAAAAATTTGTTAACTTATCAAGAAAAAGTTATAATAATTTGGGATTATCAGATAAATTACCGAGTAAAATCATGCATTGCATTTTTGTGCCAAATATGTAGGGCATGATACCCTTAAATACCATGATATTTCATAAGAAGTTGTTATTTTCAAAAAAATCTTAACTATTTAAAATTATAAAGATATTGGGACAAGTATATCATATTTTTCAAATAAATCCAACGTATTCTGAAAAAACTTTGCAGCAATCCAAGAGTTAATGGATGTATCTTTTGATTATAATAAATTTTCTATATATATTCAGTAATTAGCTAAACAAAAAGTACCAGAAAAACAATGGTGACCTTTTCTTGGCGTGGGGTGTTTGACGTGCGGTGAAACCTCAGGTGCCAGCAAACTGTATCGCCCTTAAAAACCCTGGGCGTTACTGCGCTGCACCTCTCTTCCGCTTTGCAGCTTCATCTCAAAAAAAAAAAAAAGAAAAAAAAAAAATCCCCTTCCCAGCTTCGCCTTGGGGCGAGATCACCGAGCTCCAAGAACCCCTGGTTCTACTTCTCGTTTTCGTTCTTGGTCGTGAATGCTAGTTTTCTTACCTGATCACCTGATCATCTACCGATAGTTTATTTTTGGATTCCAGAATTAGCCTTTTCTTCAAGAATTGGGTTAGGGTTTTTGGGTTCTTCGATGATCTGGATATGTTATGTATTCATCGTGTCTTGTTTACTTATTTTTCGATTTCTGCTAATAATTCGTTCTCTTTTTCCTTTTTCCCCCTTCGAGATTCTCGCATGAGATTTTGGTAGGGAATGAATTATTTTGGAACCTGATAATTTTTGATTCGTTGGTCTCTTTTCTGTAAGCTTGAATGATTTTGATCGATTTCGTCTGAGGTTGCAAAAATTTAGTTAATGTATATGAAATCGGTTGCAAGAATTCAATTCGATGAACTCGGAATTTTTTGGCCTATTTGCGCGCGGACGTATTTAATGTTAATGATGATTTCTCGGATGTATATCCAGGGTAGAATAGCGAGAGGGAACTTTCTGCATTGCTCTTATCCAAAAAAGCTGATTGTGACGTAAAACGGAGAAAGATTTGGAGAAAAGTTCAAAAAAGGGGAAGGAAAACCTTCAAATTCGCTTAAATCAGTGGAGTCATGAATTTGAGAAGGTACATGTCCAAATCGTCCTCCATAAACTTTATTGCTAGATTATAGGATGGTAGCTCGATGACTTATAAGCTTGACGTTTCATGGTTATCCATGAAGGAACGCAAAATCTATTCCTTTGGTTTATCTTAATGTTTAACAGAATAGCAGTTAATTTTGTTTATGGTGATAATTGAAGAAATTGTCTTCTGTTTTGTGCCCAAGTTCTTGGTTTTTGAGTTGAATTGACACTTGAAGAACATGCTCATGTGGATCTGAATCTGATTCATATGAGCAATTTGGGATCTACTGTAAATGAGAGTAATGGGATTGCAATGGAAACCTGGATTGGAAAATCATGAGATTTGAGCCCTAGCCCGAAACTAATTCTATTCTGTATCTGGATTTAGGTACTGATCCATATCTTTTCTGTCTCTTTAATTTGCATTGTGCATATTTACATGTTAAATCAGGTGTTTGGTTCTAACTCCAAAATGATCTGAATGCCATCCAATAAAAAACATGGATTTTATCAGACTCAAACATGAAATTATGGAGCTTGGGGTCATATTTTCTGAATTCAAATCCAAAATTTTTTGTTCGGAATTACTTTGTCATATAAAACCACAATCCCGGCCTAAAGGATATCTTGCTTTTGCATATTTAACTTTAATGATTCACACCCCAATATAATATTCTCAAGACATGCTTTTCTTGCCAAGTTTTGAGAGAGTAATCTGACAAGTTTTCTGTCTTAGTAGCATTTTTATGCTGTCATTATCCTGATTATGTAGTTGAATTGTCTAATGTTGACATAAATAATCAATCGTAGATAATATTTTTCTTGGTTCACTATCTTCATTATTTATTTGTCAAAAGGCTTGTTTGCTATTATTACCGTTATGGAATTAGAGAGTTCTCTATGATACTTGATTTTTTGTCTTAACTTTGATAGCTATTATCTCATGGAGATTTGTATGTGCATGTGAAGTTTGGTATACACCAAAACTTTTAAAATTGGACTAGACAACAACACAGCAAGTTGTCTAGTTCCTAGGTCGACCAGTTAGACCAATCGATCGGTGATGTCAGCATGATGTCATTATGACATCATAATTATAGTTTTTTCATAAAATTTTAAAAATCGAAAAAAGGGGAGGAAGGGAGGGTGACCTATGGCTGGAGGGTGGCGGTGGTTGGAGGGCCACGGTTAGTAGTGACTACAGGCGGTGATGAATGGTTGGCAATGGTGGCGGTAGGCTAAGAAACAGGGATGGAAAGATGGTATATTGGCTTAGGTCAATCTGGGTTCCAACTTGCTCACCGACGGTTGGGGTTTTTACCTCGGCCATGGGACATCAAGGAGTAGCCGAGGGTCCCAATGACAAGCGTCAGTAATAGTGACAGTCGGAAGAATTAAAAAAAGAAAAACAAGGCTGATAATAGGGTCAGAATTTTGATAAGATTTTCAGTGATTCCTAATTGAAATTCTACTAGTAAAGGCTTAACCAAAAAGAGGAAGAGTAGGGTAAGAAAAATAAATAGCATTGAGGGCTTCTTACCCTGTCTCCAGTGAGGATTTGCAGCAGCCATAGTGAACCCATGTCATCGGCTCTTGAGAGGAAGGAGAGAATGAGGTAGAGTTGAGGAAGAAAGTGATTGTTCCATGATAGAGACAAGGCATCTACATTCAAATCGGGGAAGATGCCAAGCTAGGGGCTAGCCAAGAGAGAGGCAAAGATTACTCACCATGTTGTAGGCATGGAGGAGATCTCCTTGGTCAATTGAGACGATGGGCTTCCAGTCCATTGATGAGCTTTTGAGGCACTGATCTATGGCATCTGCTCCTCTTTGATGTCAGCCAGGGCCACGAGCTTCTGGTCCAGCAATGCAGCTAGGACTGTGGCCGGGGTTTGACATGGAAAGAAAAAACAAAGGTGGAGAAGATAGAGAGCACAGGTTGCCAGGTGGGTGGAGGATTTGAGGGAAGTTTGAAACCGGTTTTGGCCACCAATCGGGTGGTGGATTCTGGCGGTGGAGGAGAGAGGGTGAGATCAAGAGAGCTTTGGGAGGCGGACAGTGATTAGTCGAAGGAGAGAAGAGGAATTAAGGTTAGGGGCCCCAATTAGTTGATTACATCAGCCCCAGGGCAGACCCAAAAAAAAAAAGTGAGAACTAGACTGGACCAACTGTTCTGACCAGTTCGTTTGATTCTTCTAGGATTGACCGAGTTTTGACAACATTAAAAATATCCTTTGAATCAGACTGGACAGGTGAATGGTTCACAATTCAATCGGTTGAAGTGGCCAATTCATTCCAGTTTTAAAAACATTAGTATGCACATGAAACATCTTTTGCAATAACTATAGGCTATTAGTGGTTTACTCATCATTAGTGATTGTTTCACAGCAATCATACATCTTGGTTCAACTACTGCATCATATGCTAAAAGATATTAAAACTCGATTACTGACATATGTTGAGAATGGGAAAATGACGTGTCTTGCTTTCGTCATAGTTTTCGGATGGCAATTTAAATTTTGATTATGATATTAAAATCATCCTTTTTTGACCAGCCACCTTTTGAAGCATTAAATGAATTCTTAGTTTAGTTGTTTTGCACCGTATTCTTCAAAATAAAGAGAAATTTGGAAAAAGTATAGTTGGTACCAATCTTGGAAAATTGGATATCTAATTAATTTTCATATTTTCAAAAGTGAAATTTTGTTGATATATGTGGTGAATGATCATGTTTCAATGTTTTAAAATTAAACATCATGCTACAAACATTGGACCCTCAGCTGACTAAAAAAAAGTGCAATACCGAAGGAGTTTACTTTTTGGTTATTTCAAGTAAAAACATAAATATCTTGACATTACCTTTTTTTTTTACGCCACATAAGCAAGTACAGTTCTATCTGACTAGAATAGGTTGAGTTTCCACCCAATTGAACACTTTCTTTCTTTCTTTCTTTTCTTTTCTTTTTATCTGCTGAGTCAGGGCTATTGAGTTACTAAAAGAGCATTGTTTCCTGCAAGATTATATAGCTGTTACTTATTGTGGAATTTGATTGAGTACAGGGATTATCGTAGCACCAGAGCTGCTCTCTTTGATGGCATTGAAGAGGGTGGAATCCAAGCTTCATCCTACAGCTCTCATGAAATTGATGAACATGAAAATGATCGAACTATTGAAGGACTACAGGGCAGAGTAAATATTCTAAAGAGTGTAAGTCATAATCCACCAAGTGAGTGCATGTTCTATAGGTTGATAGTCTGAACTTGAGAAAATTAATCTGCTTCTTTGAATAATTCTGAATGTTATGTTACAATTAGCTTGCTAAGTATGGTTGCATATTTTATTCTATTTCAACACATTAATTTACCCAAGAACAAGTATTGGTTAAAAGTCCTTCTGTTGGCTCAGACATAACATTTGTCATTTTTCTACATTTATGAATTACTTATAGATTTTATTTCAGTGCAGAGTTTGTCTTTTATGAAACAAACTCGTCTATCTTGTAATGTTTCATCTAGAATAGTGAACATTTTCTATTGCATTGCTGTGGCATGAACTTTTATTCCCTTATCATGGAATTTCTGTAGCCTGGTTGGTCTGGTTCGAGCTAAATTCAAGTTGAATTTGATGGCAGATGCCTGGGCAATTTGGGCAAATATTGATATGGTTTATAACTATGAACTGGAGTTTTTAAGGCTTGCCTGAGAGCTTCTCTTTAATGGGTTTTATGAAGTCATGGTGAGGGTTACTCATAGATTTGATGATATGATAGGGATGCATCTGAGTCAGTTGAAGCAGATGGAGATGCGCTGTAGAATGCAGAACTGAGTTCACTGTTGCATGTAGTGGATTTCTATACTCTCTGTTGCACATAAATGCAAGGAGAACAGTTTCATTGGTGAACTTGGTATACTTGTGAACCTTTGCTTAGATAATTATTTTGATAGGTTTAATGCGTACTCAATGATATCTGAGCAGAACTGTGTGAATTATAGATACACAATAATGCTAGAAAATTTGGTATTATATAGGATTTAGTTTGGCTATTTTTACTCAGCAGATAGTGTAAGCATACTAGGTTATAACTGGAATTACTATGATGGATTTAGTGAAGTTTATTTTTTACCATGGTAGTGTTTTAGCTGGCTGAAGTTCAAAGGCTCTGTGAGGCTGGCTAGATCAGTGCTTCATGAGTTTACCAGTGTCACTGGACTTTGAGTCTTTCCATTTCTGGATGATTACCAAAACAACTATATGCTTCTTTATTCTTGCATTGTTAGTTTTCCTTGCTTCCTAAATTCTTTACTACTTGTTTATCCGACCAAAAAAATATATTAGCTAGACTACGTTAATTAGTATTCAATAATGAAGTGGAAGACCATCCAAGATTTGGGTTCAAAGATCCTATCATGACTCATTGAGGATCCATTTTTTGGAGATGTTGAAGCTTATCAACAAGAAAAGTCTGGGTGCTTGGGCTTGGATGGTAATAGGTAGATGTGGTGTTTAAAAGGAATAGGCAGATTAATTTTGTGCTTGATGAATGATCAAAACCTTTTCCTTCCCAATATCAGTTAACTTGTTTTCTTCAATATATGGAATCAGGAGGTATGGCTTGAGGTCCGTTGTCCACCTAACCGTATTTGTTCCATTGGTTAATAGCTTGGTCTGACATGAGATTAGGGAAGCAAAGAAAACCTTTAAAAGTTCATGTTCTTTTTTATCTCTTCTTTTTGACCAGAGTGTGAAAGCTCAATACACATGGTAGTATGGTTAACATGCTATGGGCCTAGAACAAGGTTCGTCAAATCAGTACCAGAGGGTGTACTAGCCGGTGACTAGTTCGGCACGGTATGGATCTGTATTGTGTTGTTCCGGGACACATCGAAACAAGGATAGAGGGTTAGGGTTTCTACATGGTGGAGAGGCGAATGAAGCGAACAGCTGAAAATGGACCAGAGGTGGTGAGGAGGGGTTGCAGCGAAGGGGAGGTTCGGCTGCTGACTTACCGAGAAGAGAGGGCTATAGATGAATGACTGAATGAAGATTTTGAAGGCCGAGAGAGTGAACCAATTATATAATCTGATCCATGCTGGTAACAGATTGGTCTGGTTTGGTATGTTTTGAACCAGCCGGTTTGGCACAGTTCGGCAAACTGTGGCCCAAAGGTTTGGCTTGTGTGTAGATTGTACCAAACATAACATTATCCTGAAAGGATGGTGCATGATTTCATGAGGCTAGACAGTGAAACAGACTTCAAGGTTGCAATGCTGGGATCCCTTTTTGGCATGAAAACAAAACAATTTCTTTGTCATCTTTGATATCATTTTGATTGAATTTTCAGCAGACATTTCTGTGGCATCTTTTTGGTCCAATACAGTAATCTACTAGTTTCTTCAGAGGTAGAAGACAAGGACACTTCGATTTTGGGTGGACAGGTCCTGACAGATGAGTAATTACTAGTACTTGTGTTTGATTTATGTGATTCCAGCAACCTGATGATCTTGTTCTAATCCAATGAATCTGTTCTATGATTTATCTGGAAGCCATAAGTAGTCGTATCTTGCTGATTCTTGTGGGGCTTGGATCATTACTCTCAATGCATGACTTAGCATACTACATATTTGGTGCGCCCTAAAACTTAAGCTTCATCAGCTGTTATCAATATGGGTTTTGGGGGCCTTAGCTTTACGTTGATCCTGATCCTGTGTGCTTGTGAAGGTCGGTATAGTTAGCTTTGCTTCAAGCATCACCTTTTGCACCCATGAAGTTCGGGACAATGCATAGTTGTTTGGCAACTGATCTGTTTTAATTCTTGCTTTTTATATGTTATACAACAGTGATTAATGGAGTACTGTTTTTCCCTTTTTGACAGTTGACAGGTGACATACATGAAGAGGTTGAGAGTCATAATCGTATGCTTGACCGAATGGTACATATTTTATGGCTATTTCTGCTTACGCACGCGCATGCATGTGCACACGTTGCACGACCATGACAAGGAAACGTCTTGCTAGTATTTGTTTTGTGCATTCAGGGCAATGATATGGATGCATCTAGGGGAATCCTCTCTGGGACAATGGATCGATTCAAGATGGTATTTTAGTTAAAACTTACTCTTTCCTCTTTTCTTGTTATATTTTTGCTGATTTTGTTGAGCTGTATCTATCAGATTTTTGAGACCAAATCAAGTCGCAGAATGGCTACCCTTGTGGCATCTTTTGTAGCTCTCTTCCTGCTCGTATATTACTTGACCAAATAGCTACCCGAGCTTTTCTGTTAAGCTAAGACAATTAGCTTTGTCAAGAACTTGAAAACATACCCTTAATTCTCTGCCTATGCTGTAATTCTTATGACAATGTATCAGTGTGTATAGTATTTCCCTTGCAACATGTTAACGTATAAGACCTAATGTACCTCGAGGATCCATTTTTCTCATCATTTGCTGTAATCATATAGCGGTGCATGAGCTCGTGCAATCTTATCGTTGCTGTGCCAAAAAGGTTTTAAAAGCATTCAGCTGCAATCAATCATGATTTTCATGATGGGTCTTTTGAAAATGTTATCAATTATCCTTGTGGCGATTGCGTATTGTTATTGTTTGTTTGTCTGCACGATCATGGGGCGGTTCGCTGATGTGCTCCTGTCAGCTAGTGCTCAGATCACCAAGGAAAAATAGTTACAACGCAAGGCACAAGATGAATGGTCAGCAACTTCAAAGTTTTTGGAGCTTAGTTAGAAGAGCCCAGCCAGGTTTGAATCCCATGGCATTGGTTGTGTCATCTTTTTGCATATGCTGTCCTCTTTTCATGCGCCCGCCTCTTACCTGTACTCCTCTTGTGCCACTTGGGTGTCATAAGATGGCCCTTTTCCAGCCCAAGTTAGGAATGTCACGCATACCACCATCCATTAAGTTTGACGAAGATTAGGTTATCCATTTCATAAAAGCTGTACCACTAATTTAAGCTAGCTGTTCTTTATTTTCTCCTTGGGTTATGGGTGGAGGACGGCAAGTGGAAATTTAATAGCTAAGCATGTGAGAGGATCTTTTAGTTGGGGAGCCGTTGTACTTGCAAGTCGTGCCGTGGACCACCGTTTTAGGAATCTCTAAATTGTATATTGTGAACGTCTTCCCGTGAGGCGTTATTCCGTTGGCATGGCTACGCTTCCGTCCTGTCTAAACCTTCCCCGCCTAACGAAGGTTTGTCTTTGGCCGTTACTGTGGTTTGGGGTGATCGGTTTGAGCTGCCAGTAATGAAGCTAACTTTCCTACCAAAAAAATAAAAAAAAAAAGCATTATTCTGTTTCACGCAATATGCTACGCTTTGTGGGGCCATAAGATACTCGAATAAATGGGTGGGTGAAGGAAGTTTTAGAAAGTTTCAACGAAGAGGCTCGGCTAGATATTCGTGTATATTTTATCGCCAGCCATCAGCTTGATGTACCTTCTATATTTTATGGCCAACCATCCTGGTCATTGGTTAATGTGAAGGGACCGAGGTTTTAAAATTTTTTAGAATTTTCATACAAATATTTATTCCAATTAATTAATGTTTAAACATATATAATAAATCATAGAAAGTTGGCAAAATGCTACATTTGCATTCTGTAAAACAATTTATTGGGCTTCCACCTGATGGACCCATAACATTTTGGTTGAGGATGTAAAAAGAAAAAAAAAAAAATGTATTGAACGTTCATATGCACCAAAGGGTTCTAGGCGGTAGATTGTCTGGGACCCAGCCTATAGAAAATTTCTATAGGTTGGGTGCATGTCTTGTTTCAATTAGCTAAAGCTAGATGTTGTAAATTAGCAAACTATTTTTTTACTCATTGGAGCCCATCTATGTTGGTTGAATTAGGAGTGAAGGTGGATGAAATAATATCAATCTGGATTTATTTTTATATCCAAATCTATTTGAATATGGATAAAAATCAGAGCATCCAAATAATATATGCATCTGTATTCATATCCATCGAAAAAAAGCAAATATGGATATGGATAAACAACTACCCAATACATATCCGAATATCATTTTATTTGTATCCTTTTTAATTTTAAACAGTACTCATGAATTTTTAAAAAAAATATATAACCATATAAGTATGATATTATCTTGATTTGCTATTTAGTTAATAATATCTTTGATTTTATGGTCATAAAGTCTCAGTGTCTGACTTACATCTATATCTATATCCATACTTCAAGTCACCAATTTATATTGGTATTTATTTAAAATAGATATAGCTAGATGTGAATTATTATATCTAATTAATATCTTTATATATATCTATATTTATCAAATAAAATAAATATAAATATGAATATATTAATATCTGATTTGTATCCAATCTGATTTTAGCCTTTACGTTGAATTAAATGACAACTTAAAATTATGCTATGACATACAAATCAGAGCTTGCTGGATGCACGTCTATAGGGGATTGGCATTCATACAACTCAATCTTGACAAGAACATGGTTGGACATTCTTATTTATCTAGAAACCTAGTAGATTTCATTTCGATCGCCCAACTTTGATTCGCATTTAATTAACCAGAGATGCTTGCGGCATCATTTCGGCCAGAGAGATTCTGCCATGTAGCGCGAGGGGATTGGTTTAAATCGGAAGAACTGCTACCAAAAAATAAAATTGGAAGAATTGATGTGATAGAGGGAGGTGGTTTAAGTAAATTGCTAGACGTCTCCATCAAAATAAATTAATAAATAAATAAATTGCCAGACGTTGCCAGGCAAGCCTTGGTGGGCCCAAGAAAACTTTTCGTGTGCATGTAAAGGATGCCAGTGTATTTTTCATTCACTAGGGCTTAGTTTTAGATGGAACAAACTTCATGTAATTTCTTAGCCCATCAAAATCTGCCATGTATATAACCATACAGGAAAGTCTTAAAACTTTGTAAGGGATTTCTGCTGTTCATGTTGTTTGAGTACAAATTTATTTTCGCATCATATCCATGTATATGATTATAGTGCTGTAAAAATGTAATCGATCTTTTTCTTTGAGACTTGCAATCCAACGCTTTGCAACTCTAGAGGGACTCCCTACTTCAAGCTGTTACACGATGTCAATGCGTTAATCATAGCTCCTCTTGATGATTGTTCTCCCAAGTGATAGGCAATCCTTCTCATTCAATAATTCTACCTCTCAGTATATTGCCTATAAGTTTATGTATTGTGAGCTTACTGATATAATCTTACGCTCTTTTTTTTGTTAATAAAATCTTGTGCATTATATATTTTGTAAGGGATTCATTTTATATGGTATCTGCTAGGGTAAATCATTTCACAAGTTGATATGAGGGGGAAGCTATTAATGCATAAAAGGTGAAGATGTGAGGAGTAATATTACTGGACAAGTACAGTTAACGTAGATGAAGGGGTAAGGTTGATGCAAAATCACCTGCAGCTTAGAAATTCTTTTATTGGTTCAAGTAGCAATTAAAAAATGAAGAAAATTATCTATAGATCTCTGGATGAATCTGAAATTACATTTAAGTCTTGGAACTTTTCAAGTTGAATAAAAAGTTTCTGAAATGCTAAGAAGTTATTTTTAAGTCCCTGCCGTCCATACAGATTGGTTACACAGATTCATGTTCAGGTTACACAGATTTATATTCAAGTTATACAGATTTATGTTCAGGTTACGCAGGTTATCTAATTTCAATATCTAGTTATTCACATTCATGTTCTGGTTATACAGATATGTATCTTGGTTATACAGAAATAACTCGTTAGCATTTCAAAAAAATTTTATTCAACTTAAAAAATTTAAAAATTTAAAAATAAATTCGGATCCACCTAGTGATCTATAGATAATTTTTCCTAATAAATGCCAACTTTGATCAGATTCTTCTATACGATTACTTGTGACCAAACTATCAATTTGCAGTTGAGATAGAATAACATATGTTATTTAAAAGAAAGTAGAATAGTGTATGATCTAGACATCTCCCCCTTCACCTTTTTTTTTTTTTTTTTTTCCTCCTTCAAGTCTTGGTCTCACATGGCTCTTCACTGAACCTAGTACTGATTATTCAAGAACGACAAGCTAGCTCCATTTCTGCACTATCCTTTCAAAAGTATTATAGCCTTTATTACATAAACAACTACAACATATATAATTGAAGAATCATTGGAAACGATAGGTATATAAAATATATTTTTTTATTATATATAGGAAACTTTAAGTATCACAACTCTAGGTTCTCTCTCTCTCTCTCACTCTCTCTCTCTCACCCACACACACAGAGAGAGAGACACACACACGTACATAGATAAAGAAGTGTACGTGATGAATACTTCAGACTTTCTTAGTACTATCCTCCTAAGGCTGTTCCCATGGAGGGGATAGGAGATCAGAAGAGCCAGGAGGGTTTGCTCTCTGATGGGTTAAAAGAAGTAGGAACACTAGAAAGCAAGCAGACAAATAGTCCCTGTGTGTGCGCGCGCGTTAGTGTGGTTGGGATGTCGAAGTTTGAGAAAGGGACGTGCTCTCCACCTGCCCACTGGCACGCGTTTCTACAAGAAACCCTAATTTCCACCAGACTCCCCTCTTCTCACATTCAACCTTGGATCCAAGTTCATAGCACCCACCCACCTCCTCATCACAACTCAACTCTAAAGGGTCAAGGATATCTCTAAACAATGATCTATCCGTCTGGGGTTACTTTCTTCGGTCCACTTGGCTTGTATTTTAGTGTTGAACAAGAGCACAGAAAAGAATACCCTCCTCCTGCACCACCTGCTTCCGTGTCTCCCAGAAATATACCATTGGCTAACCCAAAATATTAAAGGAAAACAATCCTTTTCCTTGGTCTCCTATGATGGTAGGTCTTTCTGGTTGTTAAACTTCTCTCCATATATAATATAACCCATGGATAATATATAACCCTTCTTCTCTTAGCTCTTCCTCCTCAAGTTCTCCTCTAGCCAAAAGCTAATAAAGCTACCTTCTTTCTTTTCCCCCATGTTTCCTCCACAAGGCTTTCTTTCCTCAAGATTTGATTCATGTGCACATGCTTAGAGAGACAAAAGTTCGATTAGCAGGAACAGAAGGAAAATAGAAGTAAAAGAAGTAGACTGGAATAAAATCGCTATAAAAGGAGGAAGAGGACAAGAAGCAGCAGGAGAAGAAGAAGAAGAAGAAGAAGAAGAGGCTCTCTATATTCCGACAAGCTGGCGAACCGTTGGTGGTCTGGCCACTTGGGCCTCCCTGGAGACGAACCGGCCTCCAGCTCCCCTGGTCCCAGGAGCCAGGAGACACCCCCGCCGAACGAAGCCGATCCTCGTGGCAGCGCTGCTGTTCCTAACGACGACGAGGAGAGGGACAACAGCAGTGAGCCAAAGGAGGGCGCCATCGTCTCCGGCACCCGCCGGCCCCGTGGCCGGCCCCCAGGTTCCAAGAACAAGCCCAAGCCCCCCATCTTCGTCACCCGGGACAGCCCCAACGCGCTCCGCAGTCATGTCATGGAGGTCGCAGGTGGTGCAGACGTCGCGGACGCCATCGCCCACTTCTCTCGCCGCCGCCAGCGAGGCGTCTGCGTCCTCAGCGGCGCCGGCACCGTCGCCAACGTAGCGCTCCGCCAGCCAGCAGCTCCGGGCGCGGTGGTCGCCCTCCACGGCCGGTTCGAGATCCTGTCCCTCACCGGCACGTTCCTGCCCGGCCCTTCGCCGCCTGGGTCCACCGGGCTGACCGTGTACCTGGCCGGCGGGCAAGGGCAGGTGGTGGGGGGCAGCGTGGTGGGCTCCCTAATCGCTGCAGGGCCCGTGATGGTGGTCGCCTCGACGTTCGCGAACGCAACCTACGAGAGGTTGCCATTAGAGGGAGGGGATCACGAGGAGGAGGGGGGTCCAGGGGAAGGAGGGCCAGGGCCCCTGCCGGGGGAATCGGTGCCGGGGATGGCCGGAGGTGGAGGTCCGGGGGGCCTTCCGGACCCGTCGGCTCTGCCCATGTTTAATCTGCCGCCGAATTTGGCACTCGGCGGTGCGCAGTTGGGCCACGACGCCTTCGCATGGGCTCATGCGCGGCCGCCGTACTAAGCGAAGGAGACGACACCGATAAGGGAGGAAGCATAAAATATCAGAGGAGGAATTCGAGCAGTCATGGCCATGAACACAAGTAGAAGGATGGAGTGCGCAGGGTGAGCTCTTATTTACGTTCTCATAAGAAATAGACTATAGATGTGGTATTAATGATTGATCGATGACTTTTTAGTAGTTTACCTTGTACTCTTAACAAAGGTTACATGCAGCACATTGATGTTGTCATGATGATTTAGAGGTTTTGTTTTGATGGAGGGGAGTGTAGGGGACGTCAAGAAAACTTCCAAAAGCATCAATTATGTTGTTAATCATCCTGATCTAATTTCTGCTCCCTATTGGAAATTTGCTTTTGTTACAAAGAATAGATATGTAACATCTATCTTAAACTAGAAAGGCGAGAACTACAAAAGATATTCAGGTACATGCAAAATCCCTTTTCCAATTCATGCTTCAGATCTTCAGGTCATTTGATTTGTTTAGTGTTACCAATTCATAAAGCTTTGAATAATTTAGAATATTTTGGAAATTCAAGAGTTTTTTTTTCTCTCGTGGTCCAGACTAGACTGATAAAATTTGCTCAAAACACTAACTGGCAAAAGATCAGGGCTTGTTAAGCTGCATCATAGCTGATTGAAGCTTATACAGGGCTAGGTTCTTTCTTGACATCACTCTTTCGTTGTTTTTTAAATAGTGTTACATAGATTTTTTTTTGCTTCTTCAACCACTGTGGCCTTGTAGACATTTATATAATGCATCAGATGGAGTTAAGCATACTTAAATTTTCTTGAAAAAGTAATGTTCAGAATCTGGTGTTGAGAATACTATACTGTACACAAAGCAATGTAAAATACATAAAGCAATCTTAAACAAACGTCCAGCTTGCCAGGGAAAGAAACAAACAATCAAGTCAAAAATAAATGTAAAACTAACAGTACATAGTTCTAGATGTGTAGCAAGGATCGCCAAGGACCGGAAAAATCCCATATATGAACTACGTTGTAACAAATGCAATTTTTTTTTTTTTTTTTTTTGCTGGAAGTAACAGATGCAAAATTAAAAGCACATGTTTTCAGTAGATTGTTTCGTCCCACTTTTTATGGAATTAATTTTCAAGTAGTAGTAACATCATGCACATGTCTTCCCTCTACCAGTCGTGCAATATATATATATGTGATGCTTCCCCCACATGGTTCAAGATCCAAGCACAAACTGAGAATGATCACATAGAAGGTGAGTTTAGGATGGACGCAAATACTTATTATCTTTTTTATAAAAAAAAAATTAACCTTTTTTGAAGATTTTATCTGGTTTTAGTTGATAATAAATTAAAAGATAAAGAGATGCAGGTCAGCCTAGCAAAAAGAAACAAACTTAATTTCTTCTTACAGATATGTGATGCGCAGATATTAAGTATCTTTGCTGATATGCACTCCTAAAATGAAACAAACCAGCAGTCAACATGCATAACGATTACAAAATTATACTGTGCTCAGATATAGTTCAGTTTAGAAAGACAAATCCTGTACGTCCTAAAATTTGCCATATATAGTTCTATTATTCTTCCATCCTGCAAGTATTAGTCCTACGTTTTTTAACCTCCTCATGTTCACTACAGACAAATCATGTTTACAAATTACAAAGAAAGGTTGGATTAATTTATTTATAGCATGCACTCTGAATTACTTCTCGCATTATGAAATGGCAATGTACTATAGAAGATTAAGTTAAACTTATTAGGGTCTGTGGCGTAGTGTAAGAAGGAGGTCTACTCCTTCAACTGCTTGTGCGTCCTTTTTTGCCGCTATTTTATTTCTAGGCTTCTTACAGCTTGACATCTGCCTTGTCCACCTTCTAATTAAGGAGTCATCTACCACCTACTATCTTTTGATGTTTCTGTACATTTTAATATATGATGCACCACCTATTATGGCCTTCTTCCAATGGGTGAAATCTTGCTTTGTTATTTCTTCTTCAAAAACAATTATGAGTAAATTACTTCAGAAATCATGTTTTCTAGACAGCCTTATGTATATTATCATGTTAGAGTTTTGGTTTGGTTTCGCGTGCTCATTTTTTTCAAGACTTTGGAAACTTGGAGAGATCACCTATATATTAGTGTTTTGACAACTTTACGCAACCCAGTCCTGATTCAGTGATTAATTAAGAATAAATGTGAAAAAAGAAGTCCATCACTTTTAGACTGAACTGTACAATTTTCACCCTTTTCTTGTGAAATATATATATATATAATATTTCACTGTTAGACGTTAATTTTCTTATCTTTGTTTAGACATCCAGTGATCTTCTGTCATCACCCCTCCTTTATAATTTGAATGTCTTGCAATCTGCAAATATGACTAAGGCTCAGCATACTTCAAGTATGCAAGATTAAGCTTCTCACATGCCGGAGTCCAAAATCGTGTATGATAAGAACCTTTTAGTCAGGTAGGCTTCTCAGAGGTGCATTAGGTTTTATCTTCCAAGAGCAATAAAAATATCAACAAATTACCAATTGCTTCTCATGGATTGCAAACTAATAACAAATTATCAATGGATATTAATGAAATAGGTGCACTTGTTTCTCAAAAGAAATCACAAACAACCTCCCCACCCCCACCACAACGCCACTCCTCCATAATGCAGTTATCATTCTTCTCCCTTGTAGTAAGAAGTGTAGATTATTGACACATTCAAAATATGCTAGTGTCACGGATAGTATTGCCTAGGCTGAGAAATGTCAATCAAATCTATTGACTTTGACGAGATCATGATTTGTTCTCATGATACTGCTTGATATGTTAAAATTGTTGGACAGTGAAAGTGAGAGTGATTGAATAATAATTTAAAGCTTGGAGTGCATCACATCACTTTCTTTCTCTGTCGAGAGGGTGCGTGGTAACAACAAATTTCGTCACTAGATAGATTATTGGTGTTTTTCTTGGAGGGTAAGGAGTATTGCTTGACTTCTTAACCTGGATCTCACATGGCATGAAGAGAATGTTTAATGTCGGTCTTCTTTGAGATTATTTCATGACCTAATGATCATCTGTCTCTGGGTTGCCGTTGTCCTACGCAGGTGACAAAGGTGCAATTTCCAATTGGACAACTAAATTTCTAAATCGATTGTATCATCAAAATTGCGTTATATAATGGGTGGAGAGTTTTAGAATAAAAGGGAACGAAGAACAACGTGCGTATACTCTATTTTTAGGGAATCAAAAGTCTAATATGGTAGGCTTTTTTTCGTTTGAATAACCTCAACCCTCCAAAAGTCATGCCTCAAGTCGAGTTCTATGATGTATTGGTGTTCAAGATTTGCTAATTTTTACATAATAAGCTAGTTATAGGTTAGTGATTCCAGTAATCAATTGGTTATTCACGTCCACTGCACCATTTTCTGAGATTGACCGACGCCCTTTTCCCATTTAATTTGACACTTGAAAGATCAAAATAGTTTACTCGAAAAAAAATTGTTCCAACACCTAATAGAGTTCATCTTGCAAGAATTCTTCAATTAGAATGCTGAACTTGAAGCATAATTAAATTTAGTTCTTGGACACTAGAATAGTTCAAAGTCATCCGTAAAATCTAGTAGGCTTACGTTGTGGGTTTGTACAATGACCTAGTCCACGTCTGTCTCTACCCTGTGGGAAATTTTAAACGAAGCAAAGGAATACCTTATGGAAGTACATTTAGATGTTTTTTTTCCAATTACCATGTAACCTTGGTCAAATCCAAAGATTTCAAGATTGCACACGTTCAAAACTGAGGGGCTAACTAAGAAGATAGAAGGGGTTTGATTTCAGAATCTAAAGAATTAATCTGTCTACGGGACTAACTAGATAGAAGAAGTCATTTCTTTTGTTTTCTATGTACAATTAAAATATTCATTTTTGTGTGAAGTGTTGGAAACAGTTATCATTCATAGTCCGTGTTGGGGGATACCCGCTGACCGACCGACTGCCAGAGGGCCCGACCGATTGCTGGAGGGCCCGACAGACTGGAGGGCCCGACCGACCGGACGGCCCGACCGCCCCCGTCGGACGACTCTGACTGGCCGAAAGGCCGACCGATCGTCGGTCGACCGACTGACGGGAACCATCAGCGACTAATAACCGTCCATCCAACGGCCCATCGCCGACTGGGGGTATGTCGGGCGTATCCATCCCGACCGACCGAACCCCGAGGTTCGATGGCCGACTTACATGACGCTCGCCGACCAAAGGAGGGGCCCGACACCACTTCGCTGGCTACCGACGTTGGGTCGGTCAGCTTCTCCAATCGCCGTACAGCCGCCAGACGTTGTCAGCTCTGACACGGACATGCGGCACAGTTACCTAGGGGCATTGTCCCGCCCGGGGCCGGGTCAACCCTGGCGATTAGACGGCTACACGGCGACATGACATTTTCACGGCGGCTCTGACAGTCTACAGTGAGTTGACAGTTCCTCACTTGTCCGCGCCATTAATGACGGCGCCATACCGTGCTCCACTATATAAACCGGGGAAGGCAACAGTGCAAGGGGTCGATCCGCCCGTCTCTCCCACATACGCAGGCTCGCTCCTCTCTCTCTCTCCCTCTCTCCTTCTCAGAGCTCTCTGTCTGCATTTCACTGTTGCCCAGTCACCTCTCTGACTTGACCGTCGGAGGGTCCCCGCCGGAGCCGCCTCCGGTCAGTGCGGACTTCCTTTTACAGGTGCACGCTTCCCGGCGATCGGGCGACGAGGCGATTGGCCGCAACAGATTGGCGCGCCAGGAAGGGGAAACAGCATGACAAAGACAAGAGCTCAACGATCGAGAGTCACTGGGTCGGCCAGGCGCTCTTCCCGCTGGGAAGAAGCCTCCCCGCCACCACCGGCGGCGGAGCCTAGCTCTCCGCGCCCTGCAGTGACCACGGAGGCCCAGATTGCGGCCATCGTACGGCAGATGACCGTACTGACCGACGCAGTCAAAAGCCTCCAGCAACAACCGGCGGCCCGACCTATGCCTTCCAGGAGCAGCCGCCGACGGCCGCGCCGACCCCTGTCGCCTCCAGGCGAGCGCTCCCAACAGCGCTCCCACGGAGAGGAGGAGGGGCGACCACGGCGCGACGACCGACGCTCCCAGCGGCCCTCTCCTTCCCCGTTGGAACGGGCGAGGAAGGAAAAGCGGCCGCGCACACCGTCGGCCTCTCTTTCAGAATCCTCCAGAGGCTCCACCCCTGGGGTCTCCCAGCATCGACGAGCGGACGACTACGAGCGACGGTTCGAGGAGATCGACCGCCGACTCGCCCAACTGCAGATGGACGGCCAGAAGTCTTCGAACGACGTCGACTTCCAGACCACCCAGCCTCTCTCTTGACTGGTCCTCGATGAGCCGATTCCCAGCCGGTTCAAAATGCCGAACGTGGAGCCATACGACGGCTCCACCGACCCCGTCGACCACCTCGAGAGCTATAAAGCCCTCATGACGATTCAAGGGGCAACCGACGCTCTTTTTTGCATCGGCTTCCCCGCCACACTTCGCAAGGCTGCCAGGGCTTGGTACTCCGGTCTTCGATCGGGCAGTATCCATTCCTTCGCGCAGCTCGAGCACTCGTTCGTGGCCCATTTTAGCACCAGCCGAAAGCCGCCGCGAACGTCGGATAGCCTTTTCTCCCTCAAGCAGGGGGAAAACGAGACGCTCCGATACTTCGTGGCGCGATTCAACGCGGCCACGCTCGAGGTCCGGGACCTCAACGAAGACATGGCGGTTTCAGCCATGAAGCGGGGCCTGAGGTCGTCCCGATTTACTTATTCTCTGGACAAGACCCTCCCCCGAACATACGCCGAGCTACTGGAGCGCGCATACAAGTATATGCGCGTGGACGAAGGAGCGTCCGACCGACGCTTGGTCGAGCCCAGGGGTCCGAAGGAGAAGCGAAGAAAGGGTCGGGAGCCCGCCGAACCAAGCAGGCCCCCGGCCAATAGTCGGCTTTCTCCACCCCGACAGATCCAAAAATCACCCCGCCGACAGACTCCGAGGCCGGTGCGTCCCAGGTATGACTCCTACACTCCTCTCTCCGCTCCCCGTGCGCAGATCTTGATGGAGATCGAAGGGGAAGAATACCTGCGACGGCCTCCGCCTCTGAAGGCAAAGGGCCTCGACCATCGGAAGTACTGCCGGTTCCATCGGAGCCACGGCCACGACACCGAGCGATGCATCCAGTTGAAGGATGAGATCGAAAATCTCATCCGCCGGGGGTATCTCGGCAAATTTCGAAAGGGTCCGCCGACCCGACCGGCTGCCGATCGACACCCCCAGCCGACTGAAGAGGCTCCGACTAACCAGCCGACGGCTGGAGTCATCAACTTGATCTTTAAGCGACTGGGATCGGGGACGTCTACAGGGGGGAGCCGACGAAAAGGCCGCGCCCGGACGACGTGATTACCTTCTCAGAAGACGACGTTCGGGGCGTCCAGACTCCCCACGACGACGCTGTTGTTGTGTCGGCGACAATAGCCAATTATGATGTAAAATGAATTTTTATTGATAATGAAAGTTCGACAAATGTTTTGTTTTACTCGACCTTCTCCCGAATGCGACTACCGACTGATCGACTTAGTAGGGTCTCCACGCCCTTGATCGGCTTTGCCGGAGACACCGTCACGACAGAAGGAGAAATCACCCTGCCCGTGACGGTCGGTACCGAACCACGGCAAAGCACGGTCTCCCTCATTTTCGCGATCGTCCAAGTCCCTTCGGCCTACAACGCCATACTCGGGCGACCCGGATTGAACGCCCTCAGGGCGATCGTCTTGACGTACCATCTCCTTGTTCGATTCCCGACCAAAAACGGAGTCGGGGAGATGCGCGGAGATCAACAGCTCGCCCGACGATGCTTCCAAATCTCCGCTCAAAGCGACGAGACAAAGGATCCCCTGACAATCGACAAGCTGGATCAACGGGAGGAGGAAGAGCGGGGTTCGCCGGCCGGCAGAGCGGAAGTTCATCGTTGTCGCCATCGACTACTTCACGAAGTGGGTCGAGGCCGAGCCCTTGGCGCAGATCACCGAGCGGAAGATGGAGGACTTCATCCAAAAGTCCATCATCTTCAGGTTCGGATTGCCGCGCACCATCATCACCGACAACGGACGGCAATTCGACAACCAAGACTTCAAGGACTTCTGCGCCAGGTTCCACATCCGTCATCGACTAACTTCAGTCGGGCACCCACAGTCCAACGGTGAGGTTGAGGTGACGAACCGAACCCTGCTCCATGGACTCAAGACCCGACTGAACGAAGCCAAAGGTCTCTGGGTCGACGAGCTGGGCTCCGTCCTGTGGGCTTACCGAACGACCCCCCGCGTCCCGACCGGAGAGTCGCCGTTCAGTTTGGCCTACGGGACAGAAGCTATGATCCCGCTCGAGATTGGCCTGCCATCTTCAAGGGTCGAGCAGTACCGCGAGCCGGACAACTCCGAAAGCCGGAGGACCGACCTAGACCTTCTCCCCGAACTGCGAGATGAGGCTCAAATCCGAATGGCCTCATACCGACAGAGGGTCGCCCGGTACTACAACGCTAAGGTCAGACCAAAGCTCTTCAGGCATGGCGACCTAGTCTTGAGGAAGGCGGAAGTATCGAAGCCCTTGGACCAAGGGAAGTTGGCTCCCAACTGGGAAGGACCCTACAAGGTTGCTGACACCTTCGGGCCGAGGGCCTACCGGCTGGAGACCCTTGAGGGGAAGCCCATTCCCCAGACTTGGAACGCCGACAATTTGAAGCTGTATTACCAGTGAATTCTGTAATTCAATCGTCGGAATACAAGTTCAGTTTGAAAAATCGGAGTTCTAACTCTTCGACTACTGATCGGCGCTCAGCCCCGACGCATCGACGCGGACCTGGCACCGACGACACATCGGCCCCTTACACGGACCGATGCATCTACGATGACGGGAGTTCATACTCCTTCTACGGTCGAATTTTCGGGCATAATCCATCGGCCGACTGGCCGATCGGGCCCCGACCGAAGAAAGGCTAAAAGCCCACGCGGCTATTGCCGCGACTTCCGACCAGGCTACGGCCGGTCGAGGGATATTCGGCTTACCACCGTCTATCACATGACGCGACCTTAGTCGCACCCACTACTCGCCGACCGACCTACGGCCGGCTGAACGACACTCGGCTTGCCACCGTCTGTCAAAGGACATGAAACCCGACGCAAGAGCATGGGGACCCGACTTACTATCGTGCCCCCGACACTGCGCCGGACGATGATCGACTAAGTGCATCTACGGAGGTCCGGCTGCCGAACCTTGGCAGGTTCGGTCGGCTTCCGACTCAACAGATGGACCCGACTGGCAACTTCGACTACCCGAAGCCGACCTAAAGTCGGGACCCATTCCGCTTTCAGGGCTATGCAAGTTGTCGGAGTCCTACCGACTCACGCGAGTTAGTGGCTTACTTAAGTTAGCAACTAAAGTTCGACATCGCAGCAAGGGTCGGCATTACAAACAAGAAGGAAAAGAAGAAAATTTCATTCGTTGATAAAAGGAAATTAAATTACAGAGTCGGGACGAAGCCCGATTACATGTATTCTCAAAAAAGACAAAAATAAAGATGGTCGGCAGGGCCGATCACCCGTCCTGATCGATCTCTTCGACCGACGGAGGATCGGGGATGATCGGCGTCTCGGCCATAAGCGACGCTTGATCGGCCGCCGAGGGATGGGCTTCGGTCGACAAAGGAACTTCGGTCGGCACCTGCTCTGGGACGGCTTCCTCCACCACGATGACGCCTCCCGACGGCTGGTCGGCCATCTCCTCCGTTCCTTCTTCTTCGGCTCCTTCCTCGGCGAACGGCGGGACGACGCGGCTGACGTCCACCTCCGGGTACAAGGCATGGACGGCGTCCCGACCATCCTCGAACCCGACCCGGTATGAGGCGAAGCCCGATTCGAGCATCTCCTCCCGGTATCGGTCGGAGGACCGGAAGTCCTCCACCGCCCGTTCGGCCGACTCTCTCACCGACACTGCCTCGTCCTCAGCTCGGGCGAGCTCCTCCCTCGCCGACTCCGCCTCGGCCTTCGCCATTTCGGCGTCGATCTGGGCGATGGACAGCTCCTCTTCGGCTTCCGCGAGCTTCTCCAGGCTGGCCCGGAGTTGCTCGCGTTCCCCTTTGAGTTCGGCGGTTGCACCATCCCGTTCGTGTCGAAGGCGGCGTACGGCCCGACCTTTGTGCCTGGCCTCCTTTTTGGCCGACTGCAGTTCGGACCCAAGCCGGGAGACCTCGTCGACTAACTTGGCCTCCCGGTCGGCCGACTGCAGGAGTTGTTCGGCCAACATCGCCCTCTCTGCTTCGGCCGCCGCCGACCTCTCCTTGAAGGCTGCCCGAACGTTGCCGAACCTTCGGTACCCGGCCTCAAGTTCGGACATTGTGAAAATCAGCTGCCGATCAAAAAGCTTCGTCAGAATTGCATGATAAGCAAAAATTCCCAAGAAAAATCTCTAAGGAAGAGAGGACCCGAAGCTTACCTCGACCATCGTCGGGTAGAACCGAGACAACATCTCGGACACCTGCCGAGTTCGCAGCAACCCCACATCGGTTGGGAGGAGGATTCCTTGGCACAACCTCCTCGCGAGATCGTGGTCGGCCAACGCCGACGCACCCTCGGGGTAGTAGTTGCTTGGGGGCATCGACCGGCCCCCCGACCTATCCTCCTCCACGGGCTCCATCGGGGCTTTCCCCCGATCAGCTGCCCCGACCGACGGGACTGGCAGCGACGGGACGCTGGAGTTTGATCCGACGCCCCCGGTTGCGCCGACAGACGCCGCCGGACGATGTTCGGTTTCCCGAACGTCATCCGGCTCCACCCGCACAGGCGAAGACACCGATACTCCTTCGGCCGCCTCTTCAGTCAGCCCCTCCTCGACTTGGACCGCCGGAGCCGCGAGAGCTATGACCGGCTCCGACCGGTCGGTTGCCGACGACTCGACGATCGGCGGGGCTGGGGTTGGCTTCTTTACAGGACGCGAAGGGCCGGCCCCCGATGCAGGCCTCTTCCTCTTGGCGAACTGCCGAATCTCGGCATCAGTCGGCCTCATCCTCGGTGGTGTCCCTGCAATACCGACAAAAGAGTTAATGGCTGGACCAAAAGCCGACCAAAAGATGGATAAAAAAGAAAAGCCGGAGGATCGGGCGATACCTATTCGGGGGACCAGACTCAAGCCGGCGTCATAGAGAGCTTGTTCGGTAACAAGCTCCCTCTGCTTCGGTACCGACATGTCCTTCAGTCGGTGGAAGTCCTCCCGGTCGTCCGCATCCACCCGACTGTTTTCATTGGCCTCTGTTCGGGGTGTACCCCAACGAGAAGGAAAGCCCCAAGAGGAGGAAGAGAAAACAAAGAAAAACTGGTTCTTCCATCCATGAATGGACGATGGAAGACCGGTTATGAAGGCAAGACCCTTCCGGGGGTTGAAGAGCCACCACCCTCGGGCTTTAGGGTGGGGTCGGAGCACAAAAAATGCCCGGAAGAGGGAAACGCGAGGGTTGATCGGCAAGAGCTGACACAACAGCGCGAAAGAAATGATTAGCCGGACAGAGTTCGGCGCCAGTTGCGCCGGACAGAGTCCGTAGTAATCAAGCAGATTCCGGACGAACTCCGGAATCGGAAGTCGAAGACCCGCACGAAGGTCCTCAACATACAGCGCCAGGTCGCCAGGCGGAGGGTTGTTGACCCGACCGCCGGCCCCTGGAGCAGAGAGCCGAAACTGCTCCGGGATGCGATAGTGCTCCCGAAGCTGATCGACGTTCGGCCCCGAAAGCGAGGAGGCCTCATCTTCCGGAGCCGATCGGGTGTCGTCGGTCGGGTTCCCCGACCGAGCTCCCTGAGTCGGTTTCCTGGTCATTATGCAGGGACCGAAAGAGGAGAAAGAGAAGAAAGGAAGGAAGAAGGGGAAGGAGGACCACGAACCGGATCCGGATGGACCCTCCGCAGGCGGAGAAGAGCTCTGCCCGCGACGACTAAAAAATCGCCCGGACAGAGTTTCCCCAGCAAAATGTGGCAAATGTGGGTCAGGGTCCGGGAGGTCCTATATATATAGGGCCGACCGACGGCCGAGATCCTTCCGCGCCGACCGAAGACCTGCAGATGCGCGACGCGTGGCGCCCCCCGGTTGGCGGAAGATTCGACGCGCCCCGCCCCGGGACGGCCGCACCGCCCGCATTAAATGCCGGGGCGGGCGCCAGCCAACCACCTTGACACGCGGCGCGCGGGGCGCGGTCCCGCATTCACGCACCCACGCCGGTTCGCGTTCCCGATGGGACGCCTGACAGCGGCCCACTCTTCCGCAATCGGCGCCGAATATCCGATCGACTGACGCCGTATCGTCCGGAGCCCGATCTTCTGACACCGACGTGACGACTGACGGCGACAAGATGTGGCGTCTGACGCCCGACGCTGACGTGACCTCTGACATCGACTGGACGTCCGGATCGCTGAGCATTCATGAGGCATCTGACATCGGACCATCCGACAGTACGGTCGGATCTACACGTGTGACAAATCCACTCCCAGTCGTCCGGGATTGCTACCCGAATGGAAGCATCGTCCTGTCCACCACCCGACTTGGGAGTGGAGGGGGGCAACTGTTGGGGGATACCCGCTGACCGACCGACTACCAGAGGGCCCGACCGACTGCTGGAGGGCCCGACCGACTGCTGGAGGGCCCGACCGACTGGAGGGCCCGACCGACCGGACGGCCCGACCGCCCCCGTCGGACGACTCTGACTGGCCGAAAGGCCGACCGATCGTCGGTCGACCGACTGACGGAAACCATCAGCGACTAATAACCGTCCATCCAACGGCCCATCGCCGACTGGGGGTATGTCGGGCGTATCCATCCCGACCGACCGAACCCCGAGGTTCGATGGCCGACTTACATGACGCTCGCCGACCAATGGAGGGGCCCGACACCACTTCGCTGGCTACCGACGTTGGGTCGGTCGGCTCCTCCAATCGCCGTACAGCCGCCAGACGTTGTCAGCTCGGACACGGACATGCGGCACAGTTACCTAGGGGCATTGTCCCGCCCGGGGCCGGGTCAACCCTGGCGATTAGACGGCTACACGGCGACATGACATTTTCACGGCGGCTCTGACAGTCTACAGTGAGTTGACAGTTCCTCACTTGTCCGCGCCATTAATGACGGCGCCATACCGTGCTCCACTATATAAACCGGGGAAGGCAACAGTGCAAGGGGTCGATCCGCCCGTCTCTCCCACATACGCAGGCTCGCTCCTCTCTCTCTCTCCCTCTCTCCTTCTCAGAGCTCTCTGTCTGCATTTCACTGTTGCCCAGTCACCTCTCTGACTTGACCGTCGGAGGGTCCCCGCCGGAGCCGCCTCCGGTCAGTGCGGACTTCCTTTTGCATGTGCACGCTTCCCGGCGATCGGGCGACGAGGCGATTGGCCGCAACAGTCCGTATAACCATTTAGATACTTTGTAATCCCTCATGTTCCCTTCCTAACAAGCATTTCCTTGTTCGGTCAATGATGCGAGTAATGTTAGAATTTCATAGCCAGCAGAAAACTTTCTTTTTCACTAGATTCTCTTGTAGAATATTGTTCACCTTGCACTTGAAGGGTTTTTAGAGTACGAAGGACAACTCTTCAGATGGATCAAATACAAAATACCGTTATATAACTTTTTTGTTGGAGAAGGCAGTGCTAGTTTCGTGTAAAACTCTGATAGTAAAGCCTCAAATCCATGAATTCTTTTAGGAAGATATATCACCCTAATCGAACTAACTCCATCTCAAGACTCACAAATGATGATTCTTCATTCTGTATTTCTTTACATTCCATGGTTATGTTTGTAATTATCATCATTTTCAATATCTTGAGGATCGAATCAAAGCCTGAAAAAAGAATCCACCAAGCATGCATTAATAATCCATATTAAAGCCACTAGTTACATGTAGGTAGGGGACCATGCCTGACCCTAGTTTACCAACTAACCTTTGGATTAAAAATATTTAGGGGAAAGTGTGGAGCACCTGAGTTGTGTTTAGTGCGTAAAAGATGCTTATTATAAAAAATTTAGCGCCAACAGTGGCTTGGGAGACTCTTGGTTCCAAGTTGAAGCACTCATGGAAGCTGGAGTGCATCCACCAGATTGTTTTCGAAGGGAACATCTTAGCAAATGGTTCTCACTTTGGTATTCTAAGTACCTAGGATTCTAGCTAGGTAATTCATTCTTCATCAGAGTTAGGATTTTAATTAGTAATCTAAAATCCAATTTTGATTCCCTTTGAGGAGGATTCATGTAATGATGAAAACCATCGACCGTTAATTAATTCATCCATGCCCTACAAAAAAAAAAAGAAAAAAAGGGTTGATTGCTGATCATTTTAATATGTTGAGTACAGAGACTTCATCGAGGTCTGTATTCTTTCCATATTAGAAGGCCTTTACGAGATGTCTGATAGGATTTCACCAAAGTAATTTGTTTCCAACAGAGCAAAGCTTCAAGTGCATTTAAGAATAATGAGTTAGAATTGATTGGTGTTATCTTGAAAAACATTAGAATAGAGTGGTGGCATGCCAGATAGAGCATCAAAGTAGACTGTTGGACCAAAACTAAAATAACATGATTTGTTTCAATTCCTGTAAGTCCTGAGAACATACATAGAAAACGTACATTCTCACCACCTTGAAAAAGTGAAAGATACTTTCTTACATCAAAGAAAAGGAGATTGAGTTTTCTTTTTGCCACATGAACTAGCTCGTTTTTATATCCTTGTGTGTGTATGCATCAAAGAAGAGGGGACTGAGTTTTCTTGTTGCCACAAGCACTAGTTCGTTAATATATCTTTTATGTGTGTAGAGTGGTGGCATACCAGGTAGAGCATCAAAGGAGACTGTTGGACCAGAACCAAAATAACATGATTGTTAAATCAAGAATATATATTCCCACCACCTTGAATAGGAGAATGAGATTCCAAAGAGAGAGAGAGAGAGAGATTTCTTGCGTCAAAGAAAAGGGAATGAGTTTTCTTGTTGCCACAAACACTAGTTTGTTATTATATTCTATGTGTCTATTCTTGAACAATCTTGACAACATACATCAAGAATGTATACTCTCACCACCTGGAAAAGGAGAATGAGATTTTCTTGCATCAAAGGGAGAGGGAGTGATTTTTTTTTTTTTTTTCTGGTTGCCGCAAGCTCTAGTTCGTTATGATATTTTTTTTGCGCGAGAGAGAGAGAGAGAGAGAGAGAGAGAGAGAGTAGAAAGGGGCGCACTTCGTCGCTGGGAATCAAAACTTGGTCGAATATTGTGACCTTTCCCCATGGTCCGACGCCTACTCAAGATCCCTTGTCAATGTCGGTGTACATTCCTGCACAAATAATGTTGACCTAAAACGGTGCATTGGTTACACCGTATAGTGCTGTGCAGCACTTGATAGCAGCCATCCAAAAATCGACAGCTATTAATAATAACGTACCATATGTGATATGTATCTGATGGCCGTCCATCTCTTCGATGGCATCAAGTGCTGCATAGCATTCTACCGTATAAATCATGCATTGCAAAGCACAATAATATCTGTAAATAATTTAAATTTGATTAGTCATTAAAAAAATATTTTTTAATTTTTTAATTTTTAAAAAATAAAAATCAAAAAATAATATTTGATAATATCATAAAAAATTAAAATAAAAAAAAATAAAAATAATTACTTTATATGTAAATTGAAAATCTTTTGCTTTCTAAAATTTATTTTTCTATTTTTTTTTACTTCTACACATCTAAAACGTCAAACCAAAAAGTAAAAAGTCTGAATCTTTCTCCCTCGTCGAGCTCTTCATCTCTTCCTCCCTTTCTCCCTCCCTTTTTGAATCCTTCTCTCTCATTGAACTCTTCACCTATCATCCACAAACGTTGCTTTTTGCTTTATAACAATATAGTTACCAAATATATTTTTTATTTTTTTATTTTCATTCAATAATAAAAATCAAAAAAAATAAAAATATTTCATAAAAATCAAAAAGTGTAACTACATGCATCCTTGGTGGTTAAAATTGATAGATTTGGATAAGTATAATGGTGACTTTAAATTAAAGCAGGGAGCGTATTTTGACTTCGAATATAGTGATGCAATAGACGGCAAGGAGTAAGAAATTTTTCAAAGCAAGTGAAGATAAAGACGTCTGAATTGCCACAAAGCCAAGTTATTGAGGCTTTTGCAATGCTGTATACCATATAAAAATGTTTTTTTTTTCTACTTTTGGCAAAAAAGAAATATTTTTTATATAGTTATATTAACAAGCTCGCTGTGCCAATAGCACCAAAAAGAGCACATGATTGTAAATAATAATTGTAGAAGTGGAAACATTAAGGTTCATATGAAATCATAAAGGCATTATCCATCTAGGTTTCTTACCCCTGACCAAATTAATAACCTTTGTAGGTAAGCCGACATGAGCATGACATAGGTGAAGTTTAGGTGCATAAAAACTGTCAGCACATATTCATTCCATCTCATCACTCTACTTTTGACATATACTTTTATTTATTTTCTCTCTATATTTAGTAAGTCAATATATATTCATATTTATCCTGCACACCTATTTTTGGTTTCTCTTTGTTTAGCAATTCTACTTTTGGTTCTTTGGCCTTACTGAGTATGTAATCAAGATGTTCTTTTTTCTTGTAATTACTGTAATTGCTGGTATTGTAATCTACAAATACTCCTATTGAAGATCAATGAAATAAAAGTGTGAAAATAAAAAATTATCTTCAATAAAGAAATTATCATTGTCATGGTATCAGAGCCCTGAAGCTCCAACGAGCATCCTTTCTTCTTCCTCCTTCAGTGCTCTCTCATGGCCACCAGTTCATCTATCTCCACCTCCTCCAATCCCTCTTCTCCTTCTCCACCAATCACAACGACCCCTCTCACCTTTCCATCTGCACAGCATTTTCTATCCATCAAGTTGAATACCTCCAATTTTTTGATCTTGAGAAAATAAATTACTCCCTTCTTAAAATGTCAAGGCTTATTTGGGTTCCTCGATGGTTCTCACCCACAGCCCACCGATCCTATTGCCACTGCTGCCTGGCAACAATAAGATATCCAACTCATAAGCCTTCCCATTGCTTCATTATCTAAAGATTTGGTTCCCCTTCTTCTTGACAAAGAGATCAGTTTTGAGTGTTGGAGCACTCTTCATGAAGCCTTTGGTTCAGCATCTCCTACCCGACTCATGTTTCTGCATCTGGAGTTGAAGAATCTTCATTAAAAATCAGATGAGACCGTCACCTCTCTGCTCTGACATGCAAAAGCTATGGCTGATGAACTTGCTGCATCTGGTAATGCTCTCAAGCCTACTGAATTTAATCTATATGTGCTGCGTGCTTTATGTGATGATCTACAAGATGCGGTCCCTAGTATTCTTAATCGACATACTCTTCTGACATATACTAAACTTCATGGGCTATTACTTAGCCATGAAAGCATGCGGGCATTCAAAAAATTAACCATTGCTGATACAACTCCTTCTACTAATCCTATCGTCAATACCGCTCAACGGTCCCCCCATTCTTCTACTGACCCTAGGCCCTCTATTGGCCGTAGCTTTAATCGAGGTCGTGGGGGGCGTGGCAGGTTTGATCGAGGTCGTGGTCGTTTTGGTTCACCTGATGGTCGTGGTTCTCAATGGTGCTCCTTTTGCAATCGTAACAACCACTCTAATGCCACCTGCTTTTATCGTCCTCAGCAACCCTATCCATATTCACCACAATCCAATGCAAATTTCTCATATTCACCATACCCAAATCCAAATCCATCTCACCATCACCCTAATCCGCCACTTCTCCCTATCCCTCACCCATCCATCGCTCTCACCTGATACCCTGATACAGGAGCATCTCACCATGTTACTCCTAACATTCATTCTATATCTTCCTATGCTGAGTACACTGGTCCTGATCAGGTGTATGTAGGTAATGGTAAGGGATTACATATATCACATATTGGTTATGATTTTTTTTTTCCTCCTCACTCTTCTCTTTCTTTTCAATTATCTAACATCTTACACGTTCCCTTTATTTCTAAAAATTTACTTTCCGTGCAACAGTTTGCAAAAGATAATAATGTCTTTTTTGAATTTCATCCATATCATTTTCTTGTGAAGGATCGAACCACCAAGACCACAGTATTATCCGGTCCGAGGGAAAGAGGATTATACACTCTCCATTCCAGCCCTTCTTCTTTGTCCGCATTTGTTCACATGTCCGAGAGCACCACTCTTGATGGCTGGCACAACCGTTTGGGCCATCCTCATTATCGCTTGCTTCGCTCCATAGTGAAGACCAATAATCTCTCCTACAAGTCTACATATCTTCTTCCTCTTTGTCCCTCATGTCAGTTAGGCAAGTCCAGTAAGTTGCACTTATCTCCGTCCCATCGTCGTAGTCAATTTCCATTAGACCTCATTTATAGTGATGTTTGGGGTCCTTCTCCTACTCCATCTTTGTTAGGACATCGCTACTGTATAATTTTTGTGGATGATCACTGTAAATATATTTGATTCTATCCATTAATGCGCAAATCTGATGTGTTCTCCATTTTCTTACAATTTCAAGTTTTGGTTGAACAACATTTCTCTCGTACTATTAAATCAATCCAAACTGACTGGGGAGGAGAGTTTCACTCTCTTCCTCAATTTTTTAATAAAATTAGCATTACCCATCGTATCGCAGCTCCCCACACCCACAAGCAACAAGGGGCCGTTGAACATCGTCACTATCATATTACAAAAACCGGTCTGTTTCTTCTTGCTTATGCATTTGTACCCATGTTGTACTGGCACTATGCCTTTGAAACGACTGTATTTCTCATTAATAGGATGCCATCTAAAGTCTCTAGTGGTGTGTCCCCCTTCGAACTCGTTTACAATAAACCACCATCCTATGCCTTCCTATGAATTTTTGGATGTCTATGCTTTCCCTTTCTTCGTCCTTGCAATCGTCATAAAATGAAGTACCGCTCTCAACCGTGTATGTTTTTCGGCTATAGTCCCTCTCATAGTGCCTATCGTTGTCTTGATGTGAAAATAAATCGTACATATATCGCTAGACATGTTCGCTTTGACGAATCTATCTTTCCTTTTTAATCTCACTCTCCATTGGATTGTCCACCACCACCATCTTCCTCTTCCCTACCATGGGGTGTTACATCACTTCGACCTCTACAAGAGGCCAACCCTCCACCATCCATTCCTCCATCTCCTTTGCCCCAGTTGTCCACCTCACCATCGATTGTATCCCCCATGTCTCGGTCTGCCCCAGCACCTCCTTCCATGACCGTTCTTTCTTCCAGCCCCTCTAGTACTACAGACTCTGTATCTGTTCGGATCAGATTACTTACTGACCCCTATTGCAATTCTTTATTCACAAAGCCCTCCCTTCCCACATCTTCCCCCATAACAAGTTTCCAGCAAGACACAACCTCTTCTAAATAACCTACCCAACCCACCCGTACACATTCCACGGTGCTTCGACCCCATCCCAAACAACTATCTGCCCTCACTAGCACTATCCTCACCACAGAACCTACTTGTTATACTCAGGCATCTAAACACTCCGTGTGGCATGCTGCAATGACTGATGAGTTTAATGCTTTAGTTCGTAATGGTACGTGGTCTCTTGTTCCACGTTCATCTCAATAAAAAAATTTGGTTGGGTGTAAATGGGTGTACAGGATCAAGAGAAAGGCTGATGGCTCTCTCGAGCGTTATAAAGCGCGCTTAGTTGCAAAAGGATTCCACCAACATC
The DNA here is from genome assembly GCF_000442705.2 of Elaeis guineensis. Classification (NCBI taxonomy): domain Eukaryota; kingdom Viridiplantae; phylum Streptophyta; class Magnoliopsida; order Arecales; family Arecaceae; genus Elaeis; species Elaeis guineensis. Next base: position 4,235,327 of record NC_026004.2, read on the forward strand.
TTGGTCTTGATTACAATGAGACATTCAGTCCAGTTATCAAACCTACCACCATTCGGGCTGTTCTAAGTATTGCCATCTCTCAAAGTTGGTCCATCAAGCAATTAGATATTCATAACATTTTTCTGCATGGCAACCTAATAGAGGAAGTCTACATGTCACAACCTCCAGGATTTGAAGATCGTGACCATCTAGATTATGTCTACCATCTTCATAAATCTCTATACGGGTTAAAACAAGCACCCCATACCTGGTTTTACCGTCTCTCCGAGTTTCTTCTCAGACTAGGATTTGTTGCCAGCAAGACTGATCCTTCATTATTTATTTTGAGGACGAACTCTCATGTCCTCTATGTGCTCATCTATGTTGATGATATTTTGATAACTAGCAATGACTCTAGTCAGGTCTCTCTACTTCTTCGTCAGCTCGCTACAGAATTCTCCATTAAAGATCTTGGTGATCTTCATTTTTTCTTAGGAATTGAGGCTGCTCAAAACTCTACCAGATTATTATTATCTCAAACCCGCTATATTAGAGATTTTCTTTCAAGAGCAAGCATGGTTGATTGTAAACCTGTTCAGACCCCAATGGCCATGACACAGGGTTATGATTCAGGGGGTGCTCCTTATCCAGACCCTACATAGTATCGCTCCATTGTTGGAGTTCTTCAGTATGTTACATTGATACGCCCTGATATTTCCTTTGCGGTGAATAAAATATGTCAGTTTATACAGTCTCCTAGTTCTGATCACTAGGTTATGGTCAAGCGCATCTTACGGTACCTTCAAGCTACAGCTGATCATGGGTTACAAATTCAAAGATCAACCTCTCGCTCTCTTCAAGCCTCCTCCGATGCAGATTGGGCAAGTAGTGGGACTGATAGGCGTTCCACTGGGGGCTATGTAATTTTTTTTGGCCCCAATCTTATTTCATGGGCATCTCGTAAACAGAAGACAGTTGCTCGATCATCCACAGAATCTGAATACAAGGCCTTAGCAGATGCATCAGCTGAACTAATCTGGCTTGAGTTATTGTTTCAAGAACTTGGCTATCCCTTACATGGCCCCCCCATTCTATGGTGTGACAATATTGAGGCCACTTATCTCTCGGCCAATCCTGTCTTCCATGCTCGCACGAAGCATGTTGAAATTGATTTTCATTTCATTCGTGAGCATGTTGCACGACATCAACTATCTGTTCAGTTTATCTCCACCCAAGATCAGCTTGCCGATATTCTCACCAAGCCCTTGGGTACCTCACGTTTTAGGTTCCTAAGGGACAAGTTGAAGATTCGTGGTCCTGACTCTTCATCTTGAGGGGGTGTGTCAGCACATATTCATTCCACCTCATCGCTCTACTTTTGGCATATACTCTTATTTGTTTTCTCTCTATGTTTAGTAAGTCAACATATATTCATATTTAGTCTGCACATCTATTTTTGGTTTCTCTTTGTTTAGTAATTCTACTTTTGGTTCTTTGGCCTTACTGAGTATGTAATCAAGATGTTCCTTTTTCTTGTAATTACTGTAATTGCTGGCATTGTAATCTATAAATACACTCATTGGAGATCAATGAAATCAAGGTGTGAAAATCAAAAATTAATTTCAATAAAAAGGATAAAAGATATCTCGATTAAATTATGGAAGATTAAGTAACCTGTGAGATACACATATTACACGCGTTGAAACTAAATGCCTTCCTTGTGTCCGCTTGCACAGGGCACTCAGATCCAGGCCCGGAGAATCCAAGTTTATCTGGTCCGAAACTTTATAGGCTCAGCATAGCCTACGCGCAGCCCATCATGAGCCACCCAAACTAGCCCTAGACTTTCATGCTAAACTCAGGCTGGCTAAGGCGCCAGGAGGCTGCATTTTTAAAACTGTACTCTTACTTTAATTGGGCCTCTTTTTGGCCCAATTATTAGATCATATGGTATTTTTTTTTCCAACAAATATGATAATAGTGATGGAGATAGTTCGAGTTAAAATGAAGACATCAAGTTGGCGATGGTAGTGCTGGCAGATGGTAGTGCTGGCAGATCAAATGGTGATATAACAAAGGTGACGACAATGACTGCAGTAATGAGATGGAGGTGATGGCATTGCTAGCGGTGGTGACGCCGATGATAATATGTGACAATATTAATAATATGGTATAGATAATAATAATGAAGGCAATAGTATGGCTGAGGCGGTGGTGATAATGATAGTAGTGATGATAATGATAGTACTAGTGGTAGTGCAGGCACCAATAATATAATGAAGGCAACAGCTATATTAGTGATGATGGGATGACGGTTATAATTGTAGTATGAATAGTAACGATAGTGGCAATGATGATTGTAATTAGAGACCTCAACGACAATGGTAAAGGCAGTTTCAATGGTGCTGGTAGAAAATATTATTTTTTTATTTTTAAAATTATTAAAAATAAAAAATTATTTTTTTTATTTTTTTAAAAAATAAAAATAATAATAATAACATCCAATTTCATTGGCTTCAACTACCGATTTCAACAGAAATTTAAGTTTATCTCCGAGGGAAGCAAACGAATCCACTGTGCAACAGGTGAAGTACACCGTTTCATGTGGAACCTAGACATTTTTCTATTTTTTTTTTGGAGAGTAGGGACCTACACATGTTCCCTTCTCGCGGACGTTCCCATGTGCTAAAGCTAACGTGTCATCACAAAACACGCAAGTATTCACAATGATCTATCAGCTACTTTAGATTACAAAAGGGCCAAGTTGAGTGCCGAATCTTACGAAAGGACCAAGTATTCACAATAACATGCATTTTTTCTACGCCCCATGCAGTGTACAAAGAATTATCCTTCATGCTAAACTCAGGCTGGATAAAGAGCTAGGAAGCTGCATTTTTAAAAATATACTTCACTTTAATTGGGCCTCTTTTTGGCCCAATCGTTAGATCAGATGGCATCTTTTTTTTTCAGATAAATATGATAATAGGGATGGAGATGGTTAGAGTTAAAATAAAGACATCAAGTTAGTGATGGTAGTGCTGGCAGATCAAATGGTGATATAACAAAGATGATGATGATGACTACAATAATGAAATGGAGGTGATGGCATTGCTAGTGGCGGTGGCGACGACGATAATGTGCGACAATATTAACAATATGGTATAGATAATAATAATGATGGCAATAGTGTAGCTGGGATGATGGTGATAATGATAGCAGTGATGATAATGATAGTACTGGTGGTGGTGCAGGCACCAACAATATAGTGAAGGCAATGGCTATATTAGTGGTGGTGTGGTGACAGCTATAATTATAGTACGAATAATAACGACAGTGGTAATGACGATTGTAATTTGAATCCTCAGCGATAATGATCAAGACAGTTCCAAGATGCTGGTAGAAAATATTATTTTTTTATTTTTAAAATTATCAAAAATAAAAAAAAAAATATATTTTTTATTTTTTATAAAAATAAAAATGGACGATCATTGGCTTTAACTACCAATTTCAACAGATATTTAAGTTTATCTCCGAGGGAAGGAAACGAATCCACTGGGCAACAGGTGAAGTACACCGTCTCATGTGGAACCTAGACAATTTTTTTTTTTCTTTTTTTCTTTTTTTTTTTTTGGGAGTAGGGACCTAGACATGTTCCCTTCTCGCGGTCGTTCCCATGTGCTAAAGCTAACGTGTCATCACGTAACACGCTAGTATTCACAATAATCTATCAGCTACTTTAGATTACAAAAGGGGCAAAGTTGAGTGCCGAATCTTCCACTGCCCACGGCGTTCCCTCCTCTCCAAATCTCCTCCTCAGCACCGGATTCACACTTGAGCGTGGACACCAACGGCCAGGGGTTGGCGATACGCCAATCTGGCCACGTGCAACAAAAAGTCAAACAACTTCATAGCCACTCAAACATCTTCATAGCCGCACAAAAGTTAATGGGAATCTCGTGACTTCCATGTTAAAAGGGGTCCTAGAGAAAAGCTTCTAACTAGCTATCCTCTCAAAACAGCTGTCCTCTCTTAACCGACCCCACTAGTTTCTCACAACAGTTTCACTGAACACTACCTTGGGCTCATTGGGCATGACTTGGAGAATGGGGCACGTGAGAACAGATAGGTTTGGGAGATCTTTGTAGATCCTTTCAACCTTCAAGAGATATGGGTTGGTTGGATTCAGTTTGCGTCGCTTGGAAATTTCTCTCTCAATCTTGCTCGTGATGCTTGAGGATGACAACAGCAAGTTCGACTTGAGACTAAAATAACGGATATCGGACTGCTGCTTGCAGGCCAAATTTTTTGGGACTTATTTCTGCTAATATTAATTCCTTGTGGTCAATCCAGACCTCCAGTGCATCAAATATTATTGCAGCTTGTGGTAGTAATCAAGCTGGTGGTACACCACATCCATATTCTATGTCATGATGGACTTGGATCAACTAACAAAAGAAGTTAATGCTATTTGTATGTGTTGCGATAGGCAAAAAGAATAATTAAAAAAAAAAAAAATAAAAGCATACAATATTTATGTGACTAAATCTATTGATCCACGTCTACAGACAGAAACGATGCAAAAACTTCTCTAGAAAATTGGAGATTAGATAACATAAGATTTCCTCACAATTTCTAGTCTCCAACACATCTAATCTCTAGAACATTTATTTCCTCTTTGCCCTTAGGAGTATAAAAGATAAATATAATTCACTAGGTCGATTTAGACACAAAAACATCCTATAACTGGAAGAAATCTTATACTCAATGGTATGCCTGACTATGCCTGGTAGTTTTCTAATCGCCATCGTGGCTTGGAATCCTCTTCACTTATTTTCCCCTCTTTCAACACATTATTTTGCTACCCCAGAGATTAAACCTCTCGGTAACAAGCCGAGCAGGTGGAGACGACATCTTTTAGACAGTTTCTTTTGCTTGTCGTTTTGTCAATGGGATTTTTGATGCGTTAACGATAGAATCTCGACATAACTACCAGTTTGAATGACTCGTGATTAATTAGCTGCCAACCAAGCAACTGGAGTCACTGGCCTGCTTGCTATCATCTTCTCTATTTTAAGTTTCTCAGCAATCGAAGGATCCTTGCAAAGAAACAACAATTATAATCGTTTGGCCGTTCCGCTGTGCTGCTAAACCTTTCGATTTAGCATTACATGGACAGGTGACGAGCCTTGGCTCTCGTTTATAAAGAAGAAGATAACCTCAACAGTTGGGAGGTGACAAGATCCAATCAATTCTAGAGCAACCAAATATAAGATTTTATTTCTTCAGTTACTAAGACTGCAGGCCACATAGCAGAAATTTCAAAACTGGTTTCGTACGACCAAGTCTTCTTCCCTTCTCGATGAAAAGATGAAAAAACATGAGTTTTACCTTGCACAGACATTAACTTCCAAGAAGTCATTTTTTTTCTCACTTCGACCAGTTTCTGACAACCACTTATCGTATATCAGCATATGTTACAGCTTAGATAAAATGCGACTATATGCAAATATAAAGATTAATGCCAAAAATACTTCTTCTTGCCCAACAGTGATAAAAGGAAGAGAGATTTCCGTACCAAAATGAAGTTAATGGCACCTCCTTTCTGTTTGCGTTTCCAAATTCACATCAAAGATGGCTTCACTGCAAGCCTCATGGTAGGGGCTCTAATATAAGATAGGCTCTGCTCAGGCCGGTCAACATCATTGTCCCAGCCAATGAAATACCTGTCAGAAAGAAATCCTTCACATTATATCACCACATCTGACCGTTTTATTTTGTCTTTGGGACCAAATCATCCTATTGTCGCCAGTTTCCCAGACCAACCCTGTGTTCTTTGTTCCTATAGCTGCCTATTTTGCTGAAATATGGATTGCCAATTACTAATACCCACTCCATGATTCTTCAGTCCACTGGATGTTAATGGCAGAAAACCTGTGCAAAAAGTGAACAGTACTAATAGAAATTGTAGCCTTGTATCGGTGATGCCTCCAGAGGTTTACATCTTTCTCAACCTTTTGGCTTAAGATCAAATGCCTTCTGGATGTTTCCAAAGAGTACCGTATTCTGATGGCCAAGGATAAATAAGATGAGATGCCTTTTTTTCATGGCACAATACCACAGAATCCATGAGAGGTACTAGTTCCAAAAACCAATTCAAGCCTAAAGATGAGAAAATTACCTGATCTTCTCTGAACAGTGATCATTATCTAATGTGAAGAGACCAGGATACAAAAGTAACTTTAATTAAATGAAATCTGAGTTTTAACCAGCCATAAATCAATAAGATTTCAAAATCTATGCCTGATAGAGTGTTTGAGCCTAAATCTCTCGAGCATAAAGATGAACTGCATTCCCATGGAGTCAACTGCGTATGCTATCCCGGTGGAGAGCCCTCTGCTGTACAAAGAACTCGGGGCACTGAAAACATTGACACGGATGCTATAAAACCACCCAACAAATGCATCCTTTTGCTCCTCTTAAGAAATGCAATGAAGAGTCAGTAAATGAATGGATTGCATAATATGCATTTGATGCTCCATTTTAAGTTGAGGATCTTTTTCTTTATGGTTGATTCAAAAATCATTATCTAATTTGTGTATAAGTATCTAGTGTAGGACAGTGCAAGTATTACTGTATATGGTGAACCAAAATTGAAGGATGAAACTCAGTAGCACCACTGCAATCAACTTAAATACCTCCGTAAATAATAGCGATCCATCTATGTATTCTGAAGGACTCTGAATAGCTCTTCTTTTAATACATGTAGCAAAACTGGTTTTCGAATCAGGCCACTCATTCCCACCTGCACACATTTCTCCCACGTATCTTCCTCAACACTTGCTGTTAAAGCCACAGTCAGAGGCCAGCAACCACTCCTGAAATTCTGAATTCTCATGGCCACCTCAAAGCCATTCATGTCAGGCATGTTGATGTCCAGAATAACAAGTTGGAAAGGTGTCCCAGAGGTGCCTAGACATCTCAGGCATTGATTCCCTGAAGAAACTGATGAGACACAACAACCCAATTTCTCGAGGAGCTTCTGTGTCACAACTCTATTGATGCCGTCCTCATCAGTTAGTAAAACTTTGAGACCTTTAAACAGAGAGGGAGTAGGTAGGTGGTGCTTGGGAGATCCTCTTAATTCAGAGTTTGGCATAATGGGTTGCTGTTGGAATCGAAGAACTAGTGTCATCATTTCTGGATGTCCTTGAGAATTTGGAACTGCCCAGATGTTCCCCTGCATCAGCTGCAGATTACAGCAAAATATTACGATGATAAAGAGTTGTCAGCTTTCATCCAGATAGATAGATGTAGACACACACACACACACACACACAGTTGTCAGCTTCTAATATAACATGCTTCAAAGTCTCTAAATAACATTTGAAGATTCTGCTGTTTGGGGGAAAAAAAGTAGCATGCCGTAGATTTTATTGCATATTTTATGTCAGAGCTTAAAGATAAGAACTCCTAATCACAGCAGCTATATTCACAGATGAAGCAATAAAAGTAGTTGTGATAAAGTGTTTAACTGGATTGGGAACGAATTGAGATCAGTTCCCTTGGTTGAGATCACCATCTTTTAGTGTCAAGTAACAATTAGCATTCTGGTAAAGTTGCTTAAGTTACAGCAAAAATAACTTGTATGAAATGTTTTTGTTTTAGCCATGAACCAATATTAAATTGAAAATACCTGCACAAGCTTTTTGCACATGCTGAAGCTGAGGCCCATATCAAACCCCTCACCATTGGGTCTCCTGGAAAGCTGAACTGATGAGCTCAAATCAAAACTTTGCAATCTTTTAATCCCGATCTCGAACCTCACACAAGCACACCCACTAGATAATTTTGACTGCCATGGAGCCCATCTCAGACCTTGCCTGTCTTCCACTCCATTATCACTCCGTACCCGTAATGTCACATATCCTTCATCACACCCATTTAACAGATTACCAACCATATGCAGTATTACATGAAATATCCGCCTCTCATCACCAACAACTCGATCAGGCACCAAATTCTCAACCTGGACTCCAAAACCAAAACCCCTAAAGTCACAAAGACACCTTGCAACACTAGCAGCTTCCTTGATCATTGAATGCAAGTGGAAGGACCTCATCTCCAGAGCAAAGTGATCTCTGTTAATGGTAGAGATCTCCACTGCATCATTGATCAATGTTGAAACCACGCAACCAGTTTTTGCCATTGTATCAATGACGAGCCTCTGTTCAGGAATCAAATTTTCTTGTTGCATCATAGACAACAGACCAAGAATGGAGTGGACAGGTCTCCTCATTCCTTGGCTCATTACTCTTTGGAATGCATTCCTTGCCTCATTAGCCATCATGACATTCTGCTTGGCCTGATGCAAGGCCCTGTTCTGCTCTGCTAATTTGTCTCTCATCAGCTGAGACTCCTCCAAAACAGCAGCATGAGAGAGGGCAACAGCCACCTGATCAGCAACAACTTCAACGATCTCAAGTTCATGTTGTCTCCAAATCCTAAAATCATCCCTGGGGAGAACCAAAACCAATATAGCATAGCAAGTTTGAATAAATTCTGGTGTTCCACCTTTGAAATCAGAGACTTTTAACAAAGGCATTCGAATCGCCGCCACAGGTCCGGATTCATCCACTTCTCCACTACTTGCAGACCCAAGCAAAGATTCTGGCCTGAGTATCTTCACACCCTCAGACTTTTTAACCTCCATGACATCAGGGTCATCAATTGGAATTGAAAGCCTGTAAACATCTGAAGAGTTCCTCAGTCTCAACTCATGAGTGAGGTTTATCTTTGTCTTGTCATCATTCGGCATCCACACTGCACAATTCTGGAGCTCCAATGTCTTTGAGAGCTCGACCAAAGTGGTATACAAGATGGTATGCCGGTCAAGTGATTTCCTAATCTCTTGAGTCAGCATTCGCACATGCCAGCTCGCTTCCTCCTGCCTCTTCATATGCCCAACTTCCTGGTCAAGCTCGCGAGCTTTTATTCTCAAGAAATTCTCTCTCACCTTCACTCTCAGAAGCTGCGGGATCAAAGTCAACAAGGTTATTGCCGTCAGGAAGGAGACTAGAGCGGTGAGGAACTTGGAAATGGTAAGAGCCAACATCAGGATGAAAGAGTGCGGCTCGTAGGTGAATACGTTGAGAAAGTGCGTCAGTCCACAGAGGACTATGAAGGCACCAAATTGAAATAGGACCCATTTGAAGGGGAAGAGGTTGGAGCATGTCACAAAGTAAAAGAGCTCGAGGGGAATGGAGAAGTATGCTGCTGCTATAAGAAAATCACTAACTTTCTGGCATCCAAGGATGCTCTCGACGCTCCAACCGCTGTCGCTGTCACAATTGCATTGGGGGAATTCAATTTCAGCAGCGCAAGCAAAGAAATGTAAGGAAAGAATCAACACCCCATTGCACAATGCCCTTAACATTTGGATTAACAAGCATCATTCAATCTATGTGTACAGGAGATCCCAAAACAACTTCCAAGCTCTTAAGAGACTCCGCTGTAAAACTTGGAAGCTCTTCTTATGATCTGAACCCAATAAGAACAAAAAACTCATCAAACAAGGAAAAAGGTAAAAGGAAATCTATTTGCCAAATAAGATGCAAGAGAAAAGAATCATGCAGACTTGAATGCATGACTCCAAGCCTTCAATCTCTTCTAACAAATCTTGTTCTCTCTTCCAAGTTGTAAATTCTTTTATCTGTATTAATAAACGCCGGGTGGCTCCATTTAGTTCACCTTTATTCAAAAGAAAAAAAAAAAAAGAAGCTCTTCCATTACCAATAGTTTGGCAAAAGGAGAGGCCATTTACCTAACTTTGATGAACAAAAAGGATCCTTTCTATCACAGAAAGCTGGTGTATCAAATCCCGGCGCAAGATGAAAACTTTTTTTTCAACCGGAGATATAAACCCCTTGGCAAACCAAATTTCAAAATCTCCTCACAGACCGACACAAACTCAGATGAAAAAACAAAAAGAGAAAAGTCAACAAAATTCGATAGACCCATCAATCCCAAGCCTCAACAAATCCATCCCCGCCTAAAGATTACCTTTTTTTTCACATTCTCTCTCCCTCCCTCCCCCTCCATCTCTCTGGAAGTTCTTATATTTTTTAAAAAAGAGCAACAGGAGTCCATCAATTCGAGGTGAGGGATGCTCGGTATTAAAGGAGAAAAATACTAAACTTTGAACCAGAGCTCAGAAGCAGAGGGAAAGAAGAACCATTACCTATAAAACCACCATCTCGACCGCGCATCCAAGGAGTAGAAGATTAAACTAGAAGCATTTATAAACTCCCACGAGATCTTCACGCCAGAGCTCCCATCAAACGTAGATTCCAGCCCATTTCCATTGAATCCAAGAGCCAGAGGCCGTCAAAGGCCTTGCCTTCAGCCTCGCTTCTCCTCCGACTCCAGGGCCCCAGCCGCAGTACCACCGCGTGGGTCCGAACCTCTCTCTCTCTCTCTCTGTAGCTCGTACAGTCCCACTAAACCCTCGCCCACGGATCCCTCCGCCCCCCCCACCCCGCGGAGAGAAAGAGAGGAAAGAAAAAAAAACTATCTTTTTTCGAGCTTTGAGAGCAGGGAGTAGGGGATGGAGAGGAGTTAGAGGCTTAGAGCTAGGATGTAAGAAGAAGAGAGGAGCTCGTATCGGCAATTTATCTTCCCTCTTTTGGTAATCGCACCCCCTTAATTGCTTCCCCTTCCGGGAGAGGCTGACGGAAGGATCTATAACGGGGTCAAAATATCGGGAAACGCGTTCACAATGCGGTCACTTTCGGGATACTGGTAAAGATCTGATTCGTTTCCCACTTTCCCAATGGTGCCTCATTGGGCGTTGTATGATGACCACTGCTTTTTTTGGGCCACGTAGTGAGCAATGATTTGGGGACTCTTTGTAAGAGGCTAAAAAGGACAAACCGCCGAATTGAGAGAGATATGAAACGGTGCTCTTCAGCTGGGTGTATTTTTGATGTATTGTATGTCGCCTATCAAGGAGATACCTTGCATGTCCACGTTGTGGGAATGGAACCCCTTGTTTAGGGAAAAGGAGCAATTCTTCGTGCACCGCCGGCGGCGAAAAAAATCTGATGCGGACCGCATAACTTCATCCTATTAAATTATATAATTATTATTTTTTAATATATATTTAATATTTATAATTTTATTTTTTTATTTAAAATTTTAAATAATAAAAATATTTTTTAAAAAATTATAATATTTTTTCATAAAAATTATTATATCTTTTTTCTTCTGAAAAAATTATTATATCTCTCCACAGAATTATGACACTTCTTCATAAAAAATTATAACACAATTTTTCTTCAAGTATCATAATTTTTAAGAAGTGGTATCATAATTTTTAAAAATAAATATTATAATTTTTTTTAAAAAATTAAGATGTCATAATTTTTTGTCAGGAATGTCATAATTTTTATAAAAAAATATTATAACTAAAAAGCATGAATATTTTTGTCATATAAAATTTTTAAATAAAAAAGATAATTTGTAGATATTAAATATATATTGAAAAGTGATGTCTATATGGATCAATCGGATAAGATGGTATATTTTACGTCAGATTTCTCTTAAAAAAAGAGTTCTATGAGACCATAAGTGCTTGCTACTGGTCATTCAAAAGGGCCCAAACATTGAGCAGTGCAACTTGATCTGATTAGTCATGTTGGGTCATGGGCTAGGTTTAGGTCAAATCTAACTAAATGCTTACATAAGAATTAGCACATTGCATGATTGCCAAAACTTCCATATGTACCAAGAGCCACAAAAAGTTTCTGATTATCTTGAATTCTAATGGTCAGTCAAAACCAATTTTGGTCGATTTGGTTTTGCACCAAACCCTGGCCCTACCGAACTTCCCTTCAACCTTGCATCCAATCATGTGATGTTGCTTGACCTTGTCCAAGATGATTATGCAAAGAGCAGACATTTTTTCTCAAATACCGCAATTTGTCAAATATGGAGGCCTGATATGGTAGCCCTCTGCAACTCTTATAGAATGCGAACCAATGGGGCTTAAGAAGTATTTGAAAATAATTTTCATGCATGTTTCCTCGTCACTATGGTTTATATGTAGGCATATAGTTCTTCTTATCTACCACATGCTTTGATATCTCCATCATCTAGCAATAGTCCTCCATATGTTCTAGTTCTAGCAATAACCCTCTGCAACTCTTATAGAACACGAACTGTTGTGATCTTTCTTCGATGGATGCTTGTTAGTTGGTTCGAAGCCAACTACGGGCCGTGCCTATTAGTAGGCGACGGGATCATCAGAGAATAATATACTGTCATCGAAAAAGATGCATACAGTGAATGAGAAAGAGAGAGACGATGCTGGGCTCCACTCGAAATTGGAAAAGAAGAACCTGCAAAACAAGTTCTGTCGGAGATGGCTCCAATGAGGACCCTCCGACGCTCAAGTCAGTAAGATAGTTCGAGAGAGAAGACTGATAGAATCTCTGGATCGCAAAAATAATGTGAACACCCTCCTATTCACTTGGAGAGGTCTCTACTTAACTCTATTTATTGAATGAATGGTGAGAAGACAAATAATCATATCGATCATGTCCTATCATACGGTACCGCATGGTGCCGTGTGGGCATCTTTAAATACTGGCGACGAGCGTGCTTTCTACTCAGTGTGCTTATAGCGGTGGATGCTACCGGATGTGGGGTATAATAAATAACCCTGTGGGTGCATTTAATAAAATTATAGTATTCCATCACGATGTGCAGCTAGCGACTAAAGTATGGTGTCTGAGTGACATGATCTTGATGTGGTCTATTAGAATTATATAATGGTCATGTTCGATGCTCGGCTAGTCAGCTGAGATCCGTGTCGTCGAAGTCGTCAGAATGAGACCATCAATTTGCCTTGTCCTTAATTAGCATAGTCGGCCGCTAGCCGAGTATGAACTCGGTCAGAGGTCGAGCGCCATCAGATATCAGAAGTCATGGATGGTATATTAATTTTAATCGGATTGGTGCCAACCAGGGAGAGCAGTCTTCAGTCGGCTGAGAATTCGCATTAGTGTCCAGTGTCAATCTTGTCGGTCGGGACTCATCAATTCGAGTCAGATTGATTGAAGATGGTTTAGTCGATGTAGCTTCCTTAGTTAGTTCAGAGATGAGAAGGGTGGTAGTCGGCTAAATGATGGAGATCTACCTCAATACAGTCCAATGGAGCTTAAAAAGTATTTGAAAATGATTTTCATGCATGTTTCCCCGTCACTATGGTCTGTATGTAGGTATGTAGTCCTTCTTATCTACCGCATGCTTAGATATCTCCATCATCCAGCAATAGTCCTCCATGTGTTCTAGTTGCACTAAAATGATCGTGTTTCCTTATTACAAATTTTTAGCCCAATTTGAAATCTAGCTGAGCTTAGACCGTTGATTTATGAGTTCGATAGTCTGATCAAGCCTGATCTGCTACTTATATAATATGCATGCGTTCGTGTGTGTGTATATATAGTGCAAATTTAGTGAAGATGTGACTATAAATTGTCAATTATATAGATAAAAATATGTATCACTTAAAAGAGTCATTATCCATCTAATTAAAGCTTGCATATATGACTATAGAGAGGAAATGATAATGACTTCCTGGAATTTTGATTAGCTACTAATTTGGACTAGGTGGAATACAGCCCGAGCTTATTTATCCCTTGTTAGGTTGAGCTTGGGCTCATGCATGTTAGGTTAAGTATGTGTTGAGCTGGCATGGACCCAATATCTGGTAACTTGGGTTGCATTCAACGTATCTTATAATCTAGCCCATTCGGTTCGATGTGCATCCCAAAGACTCCTCATTCTTTCTTGTAACTAATAGACGGTCCAAATTCTATACGGTCAATTTGTGGGCATGGGATGGCAAGATCCATGCACAATTTGATGCCGTTCGCATAAGGTATATTGCAGTTTGAAATTCTGAATGCAGCTTATTTTTGAACAGTGTGCGTCTACTAAAAAACCTAGCCAACGAGAAAAAACTAACCGACAACTCATTTAGCAGCTCATGGCACTCCAAAGAAGAAAGGATCATAGAAAATAATATAAAAAAGAAAGTAGACTCCCCCGCCATGGCCCAAAGGGTGCATTGGATTGTCATTGGCCCACGTACCGGAGTTTAATAATGTACAATCCTTCTTCGAACCAGAATATGAAGAGAACCTGGACGCCCCTTGAAAGTAGTGAGCCCCATCAGACGTCACAACCTTAAAAGAGAGGTGTCAGGAGACACCACTTCTAAAACCCCACGTCGCGTAGGATCGCACCATATGTGATTTCAAGTTAGACGGCTTCAGACTACACCCCAGTTGCCACGTTTTAAAACAGAACTTATGGTAGGTCGTCTTCTATGTAGTGTTGGACACATTGATAATTAAATGAGTCAGAATTAAATTCATCTATAAATTTTATAGGATATCTTATTCTTTTGATCTTTTAAAATATATTCATATTAGATTAATATAAACATCCATTTGTATCGGAAAAAAAAAAGCTTGTAGCTGATGATCATATCGAGATCTTGTTAGCAAAATTTTGGCCCATCAAAATGAGATTATATTATGAACCAAAGCAAGACATTAATTGGATGGCTTTATATAATTGTAATGGATCATTGCAAATTGCCAACCATTTGCACCAATCCTTGTAATATACTTGTAAAATTAGTATAGGATGTCATAGATCTGGCCGTCTCTGATTTATCGAATTATATTCTTCTTCTTTTCTCTCCAAAAAATAACAATCATGGCACCACCTATGAAATTAGAGTCATGATCCTTAGTATGTGTTTTGTATGGTAAAGAGCTGTACACCTCTTGATGATAGCCACATCATCCAATCACAAAGACAGATAGTTGTCATATATCCAAATATAATATATCACATGTAGCACGCAACCTAATGTAACCAATCAGGCCTTCTTCAATGGCTATCCATCCGCACAATCATATGATATGATGGCTATCAATAGCTATACATATTTATACAGTGCAAAATAAACATCATAAAGGATTTGAACATATAGAATCATTCATATCTAACACTTAGGCAACCACTTTCCTAAATTTAAACTTACTACTTTGTTTCATGTTATCGAGCAAAGGACATCCACATCAACATCAATTGGAAGATGAATTCATGAGAAAATAGACAATACATAAAATAGGAGAAGGTGACTGACATGCCACATATTCTGTGTGGCTCCCCTGGCGTGCTTGTGAGTCCAACTGCAGAAGGATAATGACCAGGTCATAAAATACTAATGAGCATATCTTCATATATATTCTTGTGATGATATCAATTTATCTGGCTCTGCTTCGGCTTCGTGGAGCTCAAATTGGAAAGAAGCGTGGTGACGGTCCTTGGTTCCGAAGTCGGTAACAAACAATATGGAGCGGTCGAGGTCCTGTAAGAATAACTCTCGTTGCGGCACGTCACCCACTAAACGTACATGCTTTGGATTTAAAGCAATCTTAACGGATTGCTGTCTTAATCCTTGGCCGAGCCATAAAGCATTATTTTTCTTTCTGAATAATGGATCGTTTCTCACATTTTGGGTGGTTGGCAAAGAGAGGCCTTTGGCATTCTAGATTTCACGCGCTTGGTATCGAGCACTTGGCCTTCTTCTGATGTCCTTTTCTTTTTTTTCTTTTTTGATCTTTTCAGATTTCCCTTCGAGGGCACAAAGATTCTGGAATAAAAATGAGGGTGGATGATTTTATTTTATTTATTTAATTAAAAAAATTTTGTTCAGTTTCAATTTCAAAAACAATAAAAATATTTCAATTTTTTAAAATCTAATTTTTATTCTCATAAATTAAATATATTAAAAAATATAATTATTTAAATTTTTATTTCAATCATAAACTAAATGTATTGCTGTAAAGTTTTGAATCGAGATGGAATAGTTAAGGTTGGTACGAGTTTGAAGTGGAGCTTGATTTATCGATGAAAATTTAGAGATAATTAGATATTTTTAAATTCTAAAAGAACAGACTGATCATTAAAGATTTTTTAATAAAATATCTTTCAATACTTAAATGAGTCAGAGCATTGAGGATAATAAGAATGGAGTAGAAAAAAAATATTTTTTTGATTTTTCAAAAAATTTAGAGATAATTAGATATTTTTAAATTTTAAAAGAACAAACTAGTCACTAAAAATTTTTTAATAAAAAATCTTTCAATACTTAAGTTAGTAGCATTGAAGATAATAAAAATGAAGTAGAAAAAAAATATTTTTTTATTTTTCAAAAAATTTATTGAATTTTTTTTTATTTTTTTATAAAAAATATTATTTTAATAATTAATAATTATCATGAAAAATTATAGTTCATGATATTGTTATGAATAATATATCATAAATGATATTAATTATATATCATATTTTATCGTAAGCATCAAAAATTTTATCATAATCGTTTAAAATTTAAGAGAGATTAAATCACTCTACGTCTTTCAGGTAACAGCTCAACGTCTGAGATTTAGAAAATCACCGGTTAGGATCTGATCACAGGATCGATGCTAGTTCGGTGAAATTGTCGGATGCTGGCCGACGACGACATCCAATGATGAAGGTCGAGATGACGTGGACCCACAACAAAATGCATGTTGAATTTTTAGGTATGATAATGTACAAGACGTGGACGCCACATCAAAAAAGTCAGTCCATGCATTCAGTCGAACTGATCAGCACGGCAATTCAAGGACAGTCACAAAGTTCAAAAATCGTACGATATTACATTGAATTCGGCTAACTAGTACACACTAATTAATGAATAGCTCGATGGCTGAAGCACGCTTCTAGATTTTAAATTACATCAAAATAATTTGAACTTTGTTATAAATCAGTGCAAAATAACAGCACCTTAAATTGTTTTGATCTCCGTATCATATTGTACATGCGGATGTTAGTGTAGCATCATGAATATCTCAAATTTATAGCTATCTGAGCTATAATTATATTACGGAGAGATATGCTGTAAAGAACTATTTTTATAAGAGATAAGCTGATTCTAACATGAGTTTTTTTATACTGATACGAGATATTTTGAGTGCCTATGCTAATATGAGTTGGAGTCAAAAGTAATAAATATTTAAAATAAATAAAAATTAAAATTTCTTCTGATTGACAACCTATGCAATTAATAGATGGGACCCTCATTTGCCATGAGGTGATACTACTCATTCAACAAAATCAAAAAAATCAGGCTCGGACTTTGAGATTATTCAAAAGAGATATTCAAATTTCTCACCCAGTATACCGCCAGCAACGATCTCCTCATTTCACGAGAGTGATCGAGGGCTGAATTATCTCGTCCACTATGACAATTTCAATGGTCCGACAATTTCGAAATTGCACGATCACATAGCTATGCAATCAGCTGTCCGATATCCTTTTATATAAACAACCAGAGCTTCGAAGACCCAGGTAAGTCAAATCAAACCCCTCTCAGAGAACTCGTTGCTGCCTCTTTTGTTCTCTGTTTTTCTGACTTGAGCATCGGAAGATCCTCGCCGGAGCCACAACCTTCGGTTTGAAACTTATTTTGCAAGTCTCTGCAGTGCCAGCATCCCTACACTAGGACCAGGTGTCTGATTTCCGACCTCAAACGTCCGTCTTCCGACCTCGACCGATTGAGCAGTAACAGATGGAGGAAGGACCTACTTTTCACAATATGCGATCAATGAAAACTGCCATCAAATGATCGAGGTGATCTACCGCCTCTCAAACCGCTGCTGGTGCTGAAGAAAGCCATGCACCATCGATGCAGCCACCAGCGATTGAGGCTCCTCCGCCAACCCAACTAGTGCTGGTCACGACAAATCATTTTGACCTGCTCTTCTAGTAGGTCCAGATTTTGATGGCCACTGTTCAGACAGTCCAAACTGCTCATGCACCCCTTTCGGCGATACAATCGATACCTCTCTTGGTGGGGCCACTAGCATCTCCTATAGCGCGCGAGCTCCTCCCGACATTGGAGCTGGGCTTGGAGGCTCTAAAGCCCCCCCACTCATGTGCTTCACCTCCAACAATGTCGAGGAACTCGCGTGCGAGCGACCTTGAGGTCCTCTCCTTCCCCCATGTCCTCGAGCTCAACGGCATGGGCAGCCTTCCCACTGGCGGAGATGCTGATGTTCTAGGCCAAATTTTGGCTGTTGCACGAAGAAGCGAGCCCAGATGGAGACGTTTGTCGACCAGCTCGGCCTTTTGAGGGTGGTCGGTACCACCAGCGGCAGCGAGGGCCACCGCATGGTGAAGCTCCACTTCCTTCTCTTCCATTTCATCCTCGTCTGATGAAGGCCTATCTGCACGCCGCCTTCAGCAGCGACATCTACAACCTCTTCGTCGGTGCTCTCATCAACATCACCCTGGTCCCCACTAAGCTTAGCCGGCCGCAAGTGCTCTTCCTCTGAGCTTGCGATGCTCCGAGCTTCTTCCGTCGAGCTCACACCGCTCCGAGCTTCCTCCAAGCGTCCGAGCTCCCGATCTCTGATCAAATCTGAGGTAAAATCCTTCAAATCTGAGGATAAATTCTTCAAATCCGAGGTAAACTCTTTCAAACCCGAGGATAAATCCTTTAAATCTGAGGATAAATCCTTCAAATCTGAGATAAATCCTTCAAATCCGAAGATAAATCCTTCAAATTCGAGATAAATTCCTTCAAATCTGAGGTAAATCCTCCAAATCCAAGGATAAATCTTTCAAATCCCAGGTAAAAATCAGGCTAATCTAAAGCTAAAAATAAGTTCAAATTGAGGCAAACAACAGAAGTCAAGCAAAATCTAAAAAGCTCCCAAACAGTACTCACAACTCTCATAGTAAAAAGTTTTTGAACCTTATCTATTATTTTGTATCATTCTTTTTGAACAACAGGTCTTCAAATATTTAAATTGAAGTGGAGATCAAATCAAAGCCATAAAGATGAGGTGAAATCTATGAGACGACCTCCAAAAAATTAGCCTCAAAGGATCAATATCATCAGAAGGTAAATCTGAGAAAACCAAGGAGAAGCAAACTAACTCAAATGGGTACCAACAGTCTATTTACCTCCAAAAGTATGATTCGACTAAAAAATCAAAAAGCCCAATTAGAGCTGGTTTTACAAGTTTCCTCATCTTTTATGTGCAAGTCCACAACTCAAGATCTCGATGACTTCGAGATGGGACTAATTTATAAGACCCCTGCAGAGTTCGAGTCGTTCGAGAAGATAAAAAGTGCTAGATGCCACAGGCACAAGATTGCCGCAGGCATACAAAGCCACTCATGAGGGATAACTTATCAGACCCTCAGAAGGTTGCCGAGAGTGCATGCTACAGGCACAAGCTCACTGCCGGCACATAATGCCTCTTGCACAAAGACGAGAAGTGCTAGATACCGCAGACACAAGATCGCCGTAGGCACACAGAGTCACTCGTGAGGGATAACTTATCAGACCCTCAGAAGGCCACCGAGAGTGCATGCCACAGGCACGAGCTTACTGCCGACGCATAATATCTTTCGCACGAAGACGAAAAGTGCTAAATGCTGCAGGCACAAGATCGCCACAGGCATATAGAGCCACTCGTGAGGGATAACTTATCAGACCCTCAGAAAGCCATCGAAAGTACATGTCACAGGCACAAGCTCGTTGCTGGCACATAATGCCTCTCGTGCGAAGACGAGAAGTGCTAGATGCTGCGGGTACAAGATCACCACAGGCACACAGAGCCACTCGTGAAGAACAACTTATCAAACCCTCAAAAGGTCATCGAGAGTGCATGCCACAGGCACAAGCTCGCCGCCGGCACATAATGCCTCTTGTGCGAAAATGAAAAGTGCTAGATACCACAGGCACAAGATCGCTGCAGTCATACAGAACTATTCGTGAGGGATAACTTATCAGACCCTTAGAAGACCGTCGAGAGTGCATGCTGTAGGTACAAGCTCGCCACCGACGCATAATATCTCTCGCGCAAAGATGAAAAGTGCTAGACGCTGCAGGCATAAGATTGCCGCAGGCATACAAAACCACTCGTGAAGGATAACTAATCAGACCCTCAGAAGGCCGCCGAGAGTGCATGCCACAGGCACAAGCTCGCCGCCGGCACATAATGCCTCTCGCGTGAAGACGAGAAGTGCTAGATGCTGCAGGCACAAGATCACCGTAGGTACACAAAGCCACTCATTGAAGGCTCTTATTAGACCCTAAGAAGACTTCGACGGCTCCAAGGCGGGGCTAACTTACAAGATCCCTGCAGAGTTCGAGTCGTTCGAGAAGCGAAAGGAAACCTTTAGGCAACCTCCGGAGGGATAACTAAGCAGACCCTCAGAAGACCGTCGAGAGAGCAAGATGCCGCAGACACAAGCTCGTCGCTGGCACACACTGCTTCTCGCACGAAGATGAGAATAGCTAGATGGCATAGGCATGAGATTACCGCAGGCACACAACGCCATTCGTAAGAGATAACTAATCGGATGCTAGAGGAAGAATAAAAAAGAAAACGTATGGATCGAGGCATCATGTCAATAGTACTCTTTTCGTCTAATTCTCAGACTCAGGAGTAGGATGGTATGTTACAGTGGTATCACGGATGCCTCGGATTTACAGCTTTATGAACTATGACTATACTGTGAAGAGACATACTGTGAAGGACTATCTTCATATGAGCTGAGCTGACCCTGATATGAGCTCCTCTATGCTGATACGAGGTATCCTGAGCATCTATGCTGATATGAGCTGAGGTCAAAAATAATAAATGTCTCTATATAGAGAGCATATAAAGACTAAAATCTCTCCTGATTGACAATCTATGCAATTAATAGGTGAGACCCTCATCTGCCATGAGGTGACACCACTCATTCAACAAAATCAAAAAATCAGGCACGAACTTTGAGGTTATTCAAAAGGGGTATTCAAATTCTCCACTCAGTATGCTGCCTCATTTCACGTGAGTGATTGAAAGCTGAATTATCTCACCCACTATGACAATTTTAACGGTCCGATAATCTCGAAATTGCATGATCACACAACTATATAACCAGCTATCTGATATCTTTTTATATAAACAATCAGAGTCTGAAGATCTAGGTAAGTCAAATCAAATTTCTCTCCAAGAGCTCGTTGCTGTTTTTTTTATTCTCTATTTTTTTGATTTGAACATCGAAAAATTTTCATCAAAATCATAATTTTTGATTTAAAATTTATTTTATAGACCTCTTCAGTATCAGCATCTTTGAATTAGAATCAGATATTTGATTTTTGATCTCAAACATTCGTCTTTCAGCCTCGATCGTTTTGCGCAGCAACAGAGGGTATGTTCAGATATATCTACTTATGTAAACCAATAAAACTAAGGCCAATAACCTGATTCTGGCATGATTGAGGTACAAAATTGATCCTATTGGTACCCGTCAATTAAATGCGTGCTTCTGTAGCCTGTACTTTTCTTTGTTTCTGAGTGCAGCATGAATGTGATTATGGATCCAAACGTAGCTAGAAATCTGCCTGATTTTGCTCCATGAATTCAACGATTGGAAGTGGTTCATGCATTTGAGCCACCGTGCATGTATGATGTCTGAGCCAGTATGGCGACCCATGTGATGACTCAGGGTATCTAGTTTTGAGATAGAATCTAGTTTTCCTTGAAAGGTAGGCTAGGGTTTTGACAATTTGAAATGAGCCCAACCTGATAACAATTGAATCCTACCGGGGGGCCACAACCATTGAGATCCAGGTTTGGGAATGGGTCAACGAGAGTTGAATTAAATGGAGGCAAAATTTTAAAGGGTGTTTAGTTTGCGATTGAAATCGAAATTGTAGACTGAAATAGAAATTGAAATGATTATATATCCCAATGTATTTGATTTATGATCGAAATTAAAATCAAAATCAGAATGAAATTTAATACTATAAAAGAGCAAAGATTAGATTTTGAAAGATTAAAATATTTTCATTCTTTGTGAAATTAAAATAGAAATGAAACACTCCCCACCAAGCAGTTAGAATGAGATTCATTCATTTTTGTGCCCATTTTAAATCCAACTCTTCTTGACCAAACATATCCTTAAAGTTTTGACGTTTCGGATGTTTGAAGAAAAAAAAAAAAAAAAAAAGGGCCTACGAGACTCTCTCCCTATTAAAACTTCAAATTTCTAGGTCAGGCCTTCAATTAGACTAGCCTAGGCCACTTACAATCCAAGAAGAGATTAATCAATGATTTGATGTAAAAAAATTATAAAATGTTACTAATCGCCAAACAAACATTAGCAAATTCCTTACCAAAATAAAAAATGTCCCAAAATGCGATGCCAGATGCAACTACTATAACCAATCCTTGCACAGGTGAAGGATCTGAAGAATTAAAAAGATCGCAGCTTTAGCTTGAAATGAAATACGTTTGAAACGTTCACCAAAAAAGTAAAATATGAAATGAGAAGAAATTAGGACAAACAATATTTTTTTCTTATTTTTTGTGTGGCGGCTGCTACGTGATTCTATGGCCACAAATTGTATATAATTTTTATCTATAAGTACTATTATATTAATTATAACAATATCGATTCATATTATCTTATTGTAATTATAAAAGCAATGAAAATGAGGAACACATTTTAGAAAGTAATACATGCCTTTACAAGCACACAACTCTTAATGTCATATCCCCACCCTTGTGGAGAGTTCATATTCGACTAACTCTACAGGAGCAACACTGTTACACCCATCATATTGTGTCCCTCTTTTATAAGAGGAGTACTGTTCCAAGAAAATGGCCCTTCACCCTTCGTCAAGATTCTATGGAAGGAACCCATTCCTCTTATTGTCACTGTAGAGAAAACAGTATCTTGAAACATATATGATTTACCCTATAGTGAATCAATCATGACCAGAAAAAATTATATCTTACACTACGCACATCACATTAGCGATACACCATATGAGCAAACCAAGATAAGGGGCACCCGGCGGTAATCTAAGACCAGCATATGATACATGGAGCCCTTGGGAATTAAGACATATTATTGGCATGGTACACTGTCATATGGTACATATGTTGCCAGGTATAATTTCTCCACAACCAGATGCCTCTTTGGAGGGTTTTTTTCTAAAAAAAGTGCGGTACCATATCTCTAGTGGTAATATCTTGCTTACCAAAGTTACAGCCCAGCCCGGCCCAGCCCAGCCCGTTTGTACATAGACAAAAGACAAGACCCTACCATATCTTGCTGGCCATCTCGGGCTTAATTTGAGCCGACAGAGACCTACCGGCCTGAAGCCACCTAAAATGTTCACAAGGGGCCGAGGCTTCGAGCCCAAGGAATCCAATAACCAACCTATCATTGATGTAATCTCTTACGGTTCCAATAGCCAAGTATAATTTCAGCTTGTTGGCAGAGCATCATGCAACTGAGACCTATTGGCTGAGTACCTCAACCTATTGATCACGTTCTTATTTGTATCTTGATACTTAATCAAATGTGAACATCCTCTCAGAAGCTCTTTTTCAATCTGCACAAGATGTTCTTCCAGAAGACCTACTATTACTCGGTTTGTACTGGATGACTTTCTGAAGCTTGTTATTAATTGGTCTATGAATTGTATTTACTGACCTGAATATAGTATAAATAATGAAAATTTAAATAAATAATAGCCAATTTCTGGCTAATATATGTTCCCTCACAATGATAATTCACAACATCGTGATGGCCATATTTTGTAAATCTAAATCTTTACATTAATTAAAAATTACTTTAGTTCTATGAATATTGATCTTGTCATAATTGTAATTACCGTTCTATACCCAAAAGAAAGCTTAGTCTAAAAAATAAAATACTTTCAAATGGGATTGTTCGTTTTGCAACTAAAATCCCGATACTTATAGCCGAATATTATTTAGTAGATAAACGTGGTTTGTATTCCGGAGAAAACGGTCGTTACAACTTTACGATGGCAATCATAACAGTTTCGGTCCCCTCCGTTATATCATAAAAACACACCAAATTTGGACCAGATCGGCGCTGGCGAGCTCCCATCGATTTCTTGTCAATTACCTTCGCTTCGCCGGCGGGAGTGAGCTCGTCTCGTAGTAGGAATTTTTTTCTGGCATCTAATCATCCCCGAAAGAGGTAAACTTCTTCTTCGTGAATTCCTCTACATTCGATCTCTCCTAATGAAGAACTGTTAGGGTTTGGGGTTTTGGTATCGGTCAGCCTTTCCATCGTCTATTTCCTTTCTCTTTTTTTCGCATTTTTGTTCATCTTCTTGAGTGCAATCCTGGATTATTTCATTCAGATTCTTGCTTGCTATTTGTTCTCCCGATCATTTTCGAGGTTCTTGATTTTGGTCTGATATTGGTGTCTGTTTAATTTCTTCGATCTTATAACTGTTGGGCTCGTAATTTCCTCTTAGTTTTCGTGGTTATTATTATTATTTTTATTTCTTTTGGTTTCGTTGAACATTCTTTGATTTGATCTGATGAAGGATATCTACTTCACTTGGGATCTTTAACTGGAATTCTTGAAAGAAATGAATCTACGAGGAATGAAGCACGAAATTTGGTGGAATTTGGTCTTTCTTTGAAAGCCAAGATGGAACACCCTTTCTAAACCCTTTTATCTCTTTCTTTATCATTGTTCGCGCATTTTCTTTTAATCTTTTCATCACCTCGATGGATTTCCAAAACCACCTGAGTTCCCACAGAGTTAATCTAGTTGAACAGAAACATGATCACGAACAGTGTGATTCATAACTGGAGATCAAGGGTTTGACCTTCTTGGTCTTTTGATGGCGAGATTGATGCTGATCTCTTCTCTTCTTGGCTGAATCTCTTTGTTCTTCTTTCAAAGCACCTTCATATGGGTGGGCAGACCATGATCCTTTCTTCTGTCTTTGCCTATTACAGAATAATTACTAGTTACGTCTAAACTCGAAATGAAATTTATAATCAAAAAGCATTTTTCAATTATTCAACTATCGTGTTGATTTATATAGGTAGAGGAAAATTTGACACTGAAACTATAATATACTATCATGATTAGATTATTATAACCAGGGTAGTGCTACATACTGAAACAATAGTGATTGCAAGATGCCCCTAGTGTATTTAGGAAATTACTGGTATCAAATAACACTAGAGTAAAATATCGATGTTGGTAGAATGGCAGGGCATGATGGAGAGTGTTTGTCATTAATTCTATATGCCATAGTTGCTATTCTGATGTCATATGATGGATATTTGAGAACCTTGAACCTTTTGATTATTTATATGTTAGTTGTTTTGGCTTAGACTATTATAATTGCTATTCAGCTTGGCTTCATGGCTGTTATATAAGCAAATACGAGACTCACTTTCTAATGGGTCTATTCATTGTATTACTATGAACAAAGATAGATGTTCATATATTGATAATTTAGTCTCTTGCAAATGGTAGTCACTTTATGATTTTATAGATGAGGATGCATCTGTATCCATTATTTTGATCAACTCAAAGAGTCTTTTTTTTGTCCCTATATAATGTGTTATTTCTGCTGTGCTTTTTCTGAACTTTGAATAAATTCCATCTTAACTTTTCTATCTTTGTTCGTGGCCCAGTCACAAATAACCATGCCCCTCTTCTTTTATTAAGCATGCTCATATCATATGAATTAATTTTGTATCATTTTCCTTGTTAGTGCTACCACAAATTTTCTTCAACGTGCACAATTCTTTCTTCTACTTTGTATGTTTACCATGTGTCCACTTGAGCTTTATCATCATGCATGTCTCATAATTTTGTCCAAACATTCTATTCCATACAAAATCATCGATCTTGCTATTATGTGAAATCACATTTTAGAGAAGAGGCGTCCTTCACCATAACTTAAATGCTTTATAAATCTCCTTCTCCCTTCCCTCCCCCCACTATCTCATTTTAATTAGTTTGCAAATTATCATTCTTTTTACCCCTTAACATTCTTTTTTATTTAGCAATATATGATATCGGTGAGATCTTTGAAATGTGAAGGACTTGGTTGTTACTCTCACGCTTGTGTCTCTTATATCAAGGATTTAAGTCATGTCGGGATGGGGGCCGTCTCGGCCGTCCCGTCCTGTTCCTCTGAGAATTCGGCATCTGGGATGGGTGCGGGACCTCGAACGAGCATTCGTCCTTTGTCCCGACCGTCCCACCTTCTTTCCGACAGGATCATATGCCGGTACGGCCGTTTCGATCAGGATTTGCACTGTTCCTTTCGATTCGTCACACCGAGAGGGAGGAGCCATACTGACCTTTTTACCACTGCCGTCGTCGTCATCATCGTCATCGGGAGGGAGGAGCACGGCCGTGAGGGAGGAGCCGAGAGGAGCACAGACTGGAGGGAGGAGCCGAGAGGAGCACGGACTGGAGGGAGGAGAGAGGAGGAAGGAGGAGTGTTTGGAATCTTCGGATCTTCGATGAGGAAACAAGGGAGGAGAGAGGAGCGGAGGGGAAGCATCATCGGTTTGCCGAAACCCTCAGGCGGTCTCCACTCTCTACCTTTTCGCCATCGCAATTGGGAATCGATGAAATACAAGGGGTAGCGTGGTGTGGCGTGTTATCCACTGTGGGATTTGCTCGATCCAATTGCACCTGGTGCGGTTTTTGCGCGTGATTGCCCTTCCACGCGTGCACCTGATTGCTTTGCGCGCCCACGCATTTTGCTAAAGCACCTGTCATCCTTGGCCTTCACGCGTGATTTGATAATATGCAGCCTTTACCCGTGATTTTGTATGCAACGGTATTATTGGTCTTGAATCGTTGCGCAACGATATTATTGGTCTTCCCAAGTCCCAATATGGTTTGATTGAGTGCGTCTTGATCTCCGCAGCATCCAATGTGCCATGTAATTTCTATAAATATTCATATCCAACTCTCAGCCTCTCATAGCATAACATTCACCGACAGTTCAACTCTTAGTCTCTCATAGCATTAACATTCACCGAGAGTCTAACTCTCAAGGGAAGCATTGGATCGTCGAACATCTCAATCATATATTCACTTTTAAAGTTTAAATACATTTAAACAATAAATAGATCAGTAAAACTTCAAGATAAATTCAAAAAATAATTATTTATATATATAAAAGGGTATCCCAAGTGCGTATTGGGACGCCTGATCGAGACGGCCACCAGGACTGGGCAGGTCGCGGGGCGTCCCGTTCTGGGAGAAAACCGGGATGCCCCCGTCCCACATGATTCAAAACATTGTCTTATATATCCTTTTTAATCTCGGGCAATCCAATAACTTTCTTAATGCATACCAAAGTTACCTATCGTTATGCTCGATCAGCTTCATGTATTCCCATAAAGTTATTACGAGGATTATTTATATTCTCTGTAAATTATTGAATCAATTGCCTTTGGGGAAGGAAACTGAACTATCAGCAGTTTTAGCATAAATCTTAAAAAAAATGCAGCATTTTTTTTTAGCTTCTCCTTAACTTAGTAATGCAGCCATAAGTTCAGTTCTGCATCAATTTCCAGCCTATAAAGATATTTTGATCTATTTTGGTACTATATCCATACCTTTTGTTCTACATAAGTACATTCATTTTATTGGTCTAGGGTTTTTGAATTTTGAATATTGCATTGATTTCTTTCTGTTCTGAGCAAGAAGTAACCTGTAAACTTCATTGGATTAATGTATACTGAAATGTATCTTACATTTTGCGAAGCATGATAATTCTTTTGCTAAAAGTATACTGCTTATGTAATGATTGTGAGATCAATGTGGTTGCATGAAAATTCAGTTGAAGTCATACATAGCTTAGCTACCCATTTCAGTTTGTTGCAAATTTTCTGATATTATGATTTTTTTTTATAGATGTCGCAATCAAAAGAAGTAAGGTTAGTTGTGCTTCCCATAAAAATTCTCTTTGTTTTCTGATTATCATTCCCAGAAATGTATATACACAAATAATGATGTTTTCAGGTATACTTCTCGATCAATCACACCTCCTCCAAAGAGACGTAGTAGATCAAGATCATTATCGACATCAAGGGAAAGGAGTCGCTCTAGGTACATAAATTTATTCTGGAACTGTTCTCAAAAAAAAGTATTTATAACTGTATATGTTATATAATGTGTTACAAGGAGTCTATGCAGGAGTTAGTTTTTACCAACTCAATTTTCTTCTCTTTGCTGATGGTCTGTGTTCTAATATGTGCAATAGGAGCCAAGATTCTAGAGATACAAGGAATCCTGGAAACAACTTGTATGTAACAGGTTTATCCGCACGAGTGACTAGCAGTGATCTTGAGAAGTATTTTAGCAAAGAAGGAAGGGTATGTGCTTTATGTTTTACTTGTAATATTTTTCTTAACCTAAAAGAACTACTAGTGATACTTTGATGTTCATAATGTTTGTGAATATCCCTTTCTAGCATTTTCATTTTTTGTATTAGTGGTCCAAGCATATTTTAGAGAAATTATCTTCATAGGCACTGCATGAATCAGAACCTACAATTATGGCTTTGGCATATTATTTAAATTTAATTATAGGTGATGTTTTTGGGACTGGATAGAGATCAAATCGAACAGCTGTCTAATGGTGTCTAAGAACTCGCTGAATTGAATAACTTATCTTTCTACTAGGGTGTTGCACTTGGTTTGAGATAATATTGGAAATCACTCTTTTGCTTTGATGCTTGGTCTCCAATGCTTTAAGAGCCATCCAAAACTTTGTATACTTTATGTTCTATTTTTTCTTTTACTAAAGTCAATCTTATTTAACAGAAAATTTGTTATCTACTGTTGTAACATTTTTTGAATCCAAGTCATGTATTTTTCCAATAAAACAATAACAGAAAGCGTATATTTTGTTATTTTATTAATTATGCCAAAAAAATTTCCAATTTGCATATGTGCCCATCATAAAGTAGAAGTGAGGGTGCCTGCATGCGTGAGTGCATGCGTGCATGCGCGCGCATGCTCTTTTTTGTATAAGGATAGCCAATTTGTGCTAAATCAATTAGTTCGGGGCATCCAAACTGGATTGGTTAAGGACCGGTGTAGTTTAGCCTATAATTTCAAGACAAGGCTGGGGTTAAACATCCCTCCCTCCCCCGGTTCACTTATTAAATCCTTCTCGCCTCCCCCCAACCCCTCGCGATGGTTTGAGAGGCCCCCTCCATGTTTTTTGATAAGTTCCTCTTTCTGGATGCCTCCTTCCCTCCCTCTCTCTCTCTCTCTCACACACACACGCGCACTATTGGGGTTAGGGTTCCCTCGGCCATCCCTATTCCTCCCTTTCTTCCTCCCTCCCTTTGTGCCCCCCATCTTTCTCTGCCAAGTTTAAGGTTATAGTTTTTCTCGGCCCTCCCCCTTTCTCACTCCTCCTCTCCCTCCCTCCTCTCTCTCTTCCACTGTCCTTTTGTGTGCGTGCATGTGCGTGAGTGTGCTTGTGTGTGTGTGCATCTGTGCGCGTGCGCGTGCGTGTGCATGTGTGCATGTCGTGCATGCATGCGTGTGTGCGCGCGCACGTGCACATGTGTGTGTGTGTTTGTATGTAATATCGGATGGACCATACTCCTCTCAAAAGGAGATGACATCTACTCTCAAGTCCAAAATTAATAATGGGATACTTAAATGGAAGATCAATTCCATTGATCATGGTTTATGCAATTAAAAATGCTTATAAATAAAAAATCATATGTTTTGGTTATCTTTAATAAGGATGGCCAAATCTTGTGCTAAATCGGTGAGTTGCAGGCATCCAAATTGGATCGGTCGAGGACCGGCGTAGTTTAGCCTTTAATTTCGAGACAAGGCTGGGGTTAAACATCCCTCCCTCCCCCAATTCACTTATTAAATCCTTCTCCCCTCCCCCCAACCCCTCGCGATGGTCTGAGAGCCCCCCTCCGTGTTTTTTGATAAGTTCCTCCTTCTGGCTCCCTCCTTCCCTCCCTCCCTCCCTCCCTCTCTCTCTCACATATACACACACACACACTATTGGGGTTAGGGTTAGGGTTCCCTCGGCTATCCCCATTCCTCTCTCTCTCTCTCTCTCTCTCTCTCTCTCTCTCACATATACACACACACACACTATTGGGGTTAGGGTTAGGGTTAGGGTTCCCTCGGCTATCCCCATTCCTCTCTCTCTCTCTCTCTCACATACACACACACACACTATTGGGGTTAGGGTTAGGGTTCCCTCGGCTATCCCCATTCTTGTCTTTCTTCCTCCCTCCCTCTATCTCCCCTCGCCCCCCAACCCCTCTCTTTATCCCCCCCTCTCTCTCTTTGCTAGGGTTAAAGTTATGGTTTTCCTTGGCCCTCCCCCTTCCTCACTCTCTTCCTCTCTCCCCTTCTCCCTCCCATCTCTCTCTCTTCCACTCTCCTTTTCTCCCTCTCCTTGTTCTCATTACATCTCAGAACAGCATTGTATAGAACCGTACTTATACTGAATTGGTTGCTAGCCAGTACAATCTCCAGTACCGGTTCCAACCTTGGTCTCTAACTTATGCATCAAGTGGATGGAAAAATTTTATGGTTAAAATGACATGGGAGCATGTTTTGCTTCTATATAAGCATTAAAATCTATTGATTTTTCAATTTATATATATTTTGACTTGTCTAGATCATGATCGATAAAGTGGATTCTCAATTTAAATGCTTTATCATGTATTTTAATACACTAGCACAAAGAAAACAATCTATAATTTTTTTCACTTGATGCATAGGTTTGGTTTCTAGGCATTTTTAATGTTATAGACCTTGATCAAAAGTGTGGATCTTTGATTTTGGGAGAAGTTAAGTCCATCGCTCTCTCTCATGTGTGTTTGTGTGTTCTCCTCCTAAAGTCTTAAATATGCGTGTATACTCTTCATGTCATTTTTTATTTAGTTGTATGATTCTAACCATAGGTTGGCTGGGTCAGAAGTTAACTTAATTATGGACTATTTCTTCCTTAATTATATGTAGTTTTCAAAATTTTAGGAGCATGTCTGAGAATTATTGCCAGCATAGAATATATATGTATATGCACAGATGTATACCAGATATATACGTACATGTGTATTGAGGGTAAGTAAGCAATTATGCACTTTTTCTAGAGTCTTCATGCAAAAATTCCTTGAAGAATAAAAATTGTAAAGTAATGCAAAGTTGCAAACTGTTTTGTTGGAGGATGTCATCTTATCATAAGTGCATATATTCAAGTATTAGATATTTGAAGGGGCATATATGCTGCTTTCAGATTTTTGGTGGGGCTATAGAGGCACATTCCACTTTTTAAGTGGCAAATAAGAAAATTAGTTTTTTTTTTTTTTTGAAGTGTGTGCCTGCTTATGCATGTGTATGTGAGGTCTTCAGTAAAATTTTTAGCAATTCAAGAAAAATGGGCCATCGAAATTAGAGATACTATGCCATTACCATGTGCACCATTAAAGAGTCTCAAATTTATGGATATATAGAGGTCTCAAAAATTGCAGGATTTGGTAATAGTAGACTTCTGAAACAGACTTGCAGATTTGTTAGCAGTCCATTTAGTAGGTTAAATCATTCACATATGTCTACAAAGTTCTTATTACATCATTGAAAGACATTTTCTTATCAGAATGTTTAATTACTTATTAATGCAGCCTCTTTTTGCGTTATATGTTTTTGTAATAATTCAGAACTATGATTCATGTTTTATCTGGAAATAAGAAGGTTTCCATATATTTTATGTGGAATTATTGAATGAAACTTGATTCTATGTAATTTATTCTCTTCTTTTGGATGTATATTTATTTAATTTGCATGGCTTGAGAAAAGTCCTAATTTGCAGGTTCAGGAATGCCATGTGGTCAAGGATCCCCGAACAAAGGAATCTCGTGGTTTTGGCTTTGTAACAATGGAGACTGTGGGGGATGCAGACTGCTGCATTAAGTACCTGAACCATTCTGTCCTTGAAGGCCGCTTAATCACAGTGGAGAAGGTAGTGCCTTTCGTTATTTTAAATAGCAATAGGAAAGTGGTAGTTGCAATAACCTAATCAATTTGTATGATAGCTCTTTTCATCTTAAGAAATGTTGTGTGATAACTTTTGGCATCAGGTTTGGTGTGTGTAGCTTCATCGAAATCTCAATACGTGCTCTTAACAGTATGTACCTCCCCATCTCGACATGAGCACTGCATCGACATCTCAAAGTCACGAAACCTGACTAATTACAGAGGATTGTTTGCCCTGTATTCCTTTTTTACCCTGATTATAAACATCATACGGTATGCCCTACAAAATTACGTCAAGTTGTGAACCTTTATCTTTGATTTTGGTGCATCTCCTCTTTGGTGGCGATAATATCCTGATCATACAATGATATTTTTTGTTTTTTAATCCAAGAAGGTGAACTACCATAGGCTTCCTCCATTTGGCATAACTGTGAATGTGAGTCCTGAAATTAAAGTAATGGATATTGAACTGTAAAAATGATGGCAATAACCTCAAAAACTTAATATCAGGTTGTTTTCGTTGTTTTTTTGTTTTCTAATTCTTTTTTGAATCACCAACTAGCATAGGCCATATTATGCAGCTCACAGACCTTTGCATCGTAATTCTGTGTTGTCTTTGTTCTATGTTGATTGCATGGCAGGCAAAAAGGAGGCGTGGGAGGACACCAACTCCTGGAAAATACCGTGGTGCAAGAGAAAGAAGAGGTACATATGGAAGCAGCTCAATTTTGCACCTCTATTCAGTTGTAAAACTATGTCCTTGTTGCATGAATGGTCAATGCAAATATTAGTTTCAGTTTTAGTTTGACAATCTTTACATTATTTTGTTTTGGATATATGCCTGTATGCTGTAAATCATTGTATGATTCTTTCTCTTGCTGATATTCTGTTCATCCTGAATGTTTTTACTAGCTTTCTTCCATCTAACATCAACTTTTCCTCCATGCATTTAAATTATTTCTTAAACAATGTGCTGAAAACTTCTCAGGAATCAAGACATATTTAACTTATATTACTTATTAGTCTTTCAACCTTTTGCTTTCTAGATGGCCCATTTTTTTGTTTTCTTTTGGGCATCGTGATCTTTAATCCTCTCCATTGTTGCCTCTTGTTTTAAGTTTACTAATCCATAGTCTACGGAATCTCATTAACTTATTCATGTTATTAATGAACTCTGGAATATTGGAATCTCATGAACAGAATAGTTTCCATGCAGCTGGGCAATAAGATTTTTTGGTCTTATAATCAGATCAATACCATGGCAGATCACTTATATCTTACGTGTAGTCTTATCTTCTTCCTTTTTAAAAAAAAAATAAAAATGTTGCTTGTTTTCTCCCTCAATCTAATTTTCTGAGGCTAGGTTTTTGGATCCTTCTTTGTCATTCACTTCTACAAGGTGCTACATCTTTTCTTTAACTTTTTTTTTTTTTTTTTTTTTTTTTTGAAGTCCATTCTCACAACTTCAAGTTGTCACAGGTTTCCCTACTTCTTTGGGAAATACATTGCCTCTATCCTTATAGATGACTTTCAAATCTTCGTTGAATGTGCTCATCCTGGTAAATTATTTACCACTTCATCCAACAATCAAAATACTTGAAAACTTCAAAGCAAATATTTCAGAGGTTCCTCATCTGTGCATGAGTTTTGATGCTTCTAATTCGGTAAACCAAAAGATAATTATTTGCCATTAAAAAGTGTTTGTTTTGTGCCCTCCTTTTTCACAGCCCAGAAACTTCAGAACTATTGACTTTTGGTTTATAGGCATTTAAAATTCTGTAAATTATGCTAGTCGCATGGATTTTCAGACTCATGGCCTACAATGCATTCAGATTGAAGGGATCTGGGTGTTCATAAAATTAAAAGTACATGTTTATCTTCACTTGCATAAGATTAAACATTTTGAACACAATTATAACACTAATACTGAAGCATTATTGAACTGTGATTGTGGACGCCATTGACTGATTGACAAATTAAGATGTCCTACAAGTCCCAAGTTATGTTGTCTTGTATCCACTATTAAAAGTTAGAATAGGCCAAATTAAATGTAGCCTCTTATTGCTTAGACTCCAGTTGCATTCATATGTGATCAGAACTAGATCAACCGAACAGGTTCTCATAAATGATCACCATAATGGATATGTCAAAACACTCTTATCCACAAGTAGTCGTGAAATCTCACTTGATAAAGAAGGGAGCCAATCATGAAACTATCATGTCAAATTTTTCAGTTTTGATGCCAAGCATGAAGCATCAAGGGAAGATGTCTAAGGTACGAAATTTTTGATAATCTTTGACAGTAATCTCCAAGGAAGAATTATACATCTCCAGTAAACTGACTAACGATATGCTTTGAAAAATCACATATTGCATGCAGCACAAAGAATCAATTTGACTAGTAATTATAACCAACTGTGGTTCGACCCACTAGTCTTGCAAAAAATGAGAGCTTGGACTGTATTACAATTTTGAGCAGAACCAACAGATATGGTGATCTAGAGAGACAATCACCTTTACCTATTAAATATATCAAAATTCCTTCCATTTTAGAATAGAGAATGGACAGAGCTACTGGTCACATAGAAATTAGAAACTGAAGTGCATGCTTGTGATGTATAATAAACCATATGCCTAGGTGTGTGGTAGATTTGTTTAGTTGGTGGCTCCAACAAAAGTTAAATGTATTCGGAAAAAAAAATGAATTTGGAGCTTTGTGTCTATATGTGATTAGAAATACATTCAAGCATGTCAGATGGAAAATTGTTTCATGAAAATTTTGAGAAATTGTGTCTGTAATGTACATTTAGTCTCTGGGACATGTTTGACATGTTCTAAAGTATGCTATATCTGGTAAGAAGTTAGACCCAGTTTGCTTCTCAGTTTTATGACCAATTTTCTTTAGGCCTAGTTTCTTCATATGGGTAATAAAAAGATGATTATTCATGAGTAATATGTGCTTTGTGCTATAGATTAACATGAATATAGGTAAACTACCTTCTGAAGTCATTTGGCATGTTGATTAAATTCTAGCATGAATAATAATATTAAGACAAGGATCTTCATACTTACCATAATTCATTGCTAGCACTTGTAGAAGAGTTTGCCTTTTGTTGTTTGAAGTGGGAAATTATCTGATGTAGAGGACTAATCTCTGGATCAAAATAAATAAAGATATCAAAGTAACCAAATAAAGAAAGAAAAAAGATATTGAAGCAGGAATATTTTGATTTAACAAACTGATGGCTACTATATGATCTGAACATAACAAGCTGTTGTGGATTTGAGAATTTTCATTCATTAATTCAAAATTATAAACAAACAAAACTGATGTCTTTTCGCCTCTCGTCCGATGAGAGATATGCAAGCAAAAGAGCATTGAGAAACAGATGATCAATTTTATCCAGAGACTATTGTAATCCTCCCCAACTACAGTTCATTAAACTTTAATGTGACTGGATGCCTGAGACCTCTGTCTGACCAATTCCCTCCTTGCTGATCGTGATAGATGGACCTGTCCTTGATAGGAAACCCAAGGTTGCATTGCTGAACACTCCCTTTCTTATCCTTTTATTCTAACATCGTAGTATAAGTTGTAAGGTGCTTTGGATAACCAGACAGCTCTCCTTGTACTGGAGTCGCATGGTTCTTTTAATTGAGGGATGCTAAGTTGCCTGTCATGCCTCAACTAGGAAGCTTTTGATGGTAAGCCATTGGACCTGTTGAATCAGGTTAAGAAAAGATGTTAAGAGGTGCAAGGCAGTTGATGGGGCGCTGCTTGGACCTTTTGCATGAGATGTGGGTCCAACCATCTGAGAGCCTTTGTGCACTTAAAACACAACAAGAAGCAACTTAGATTTTGTTAGTGGAACACTTTGATTTTCATGTTCTAGCGCGTGACCCTTATTAACATGCTGCAATTAGGTCCATTATGTACATTACAAACCTGTTGGTGTACTTTGGCATAATCATATTGCTAGGGATTTTGCTTTATGGGTTTTTCATTTTGCAATTGATGATAAGAGATTGGGGAAGAGGAGTTTGTTCTAAATTAGGAGGTCAAAGGATGAGGATAGAGGAATAACAAATTGTGAGAATGTTTTGGACGTGTACAACAAGAAAAGGGGTGGTTTTTTAGACAAAATTGGGTTATCTTAGGTAAAACTTTAAATACTCATTTGGCTTGCAGGAAGAGGAGAGGGGAAAGTGTGGTCAACGAGAAAAAGGAGAGACGCCTCATGTTTGGTTGGAGCTTTCAAAGGAGAGAGATGAGAAAGTAGCTTTTCCATGGGAATAAGATTCCCATATTTCATGGGAAAGAAAATTCCATGTAGGACATGAGAAAATGACTTTCCCATGGGCTGAAAATTGGGTTATTTTTTTTTTCAAAAGTATCATTAATCTTTTAGATAGAATGGGATAAAATCTTTCCCTTTATTAAGGGCATAACAGATATTTTAAATGACTTTCCTAGGAAAATAGATGCTTAATCAAACATGCAAAAACCACTTCTTCAGGCAGTATATTCTCAAGCATCAACTTTCTAGGAAAAACATTCCAGTGAGGGGATTTTTTCGGACGAATCAAATGAGTTCTAAGGCTTCACATTGGGCATTTTTATGTGCACTTTTATTTAAAGGTTTAGTGTAAGATTTTTTACAGTAGATATTTAGAGGCTTTTGTTTTGTATTTTTGACTAAAAGTAGTTTGCTGTACAAGACCTTACTGCCTATTACCAGGCATATTGTACCATGCAAATAGTGAATCGATACTCAATTTGGGAGGTGTACCGTTGGTACTATGAACCGATCCATGCAGGTGCTGTACGAGAATGAGTGCATGATACTAGTATGGGTACCAAAACTGGTGCTCAAACCATGATGTACATTTATATCATGTACATACCAGTCTATTTGTAGGCATGAGCGTCCTCTCTCTCTCTCTCTCTCTCTGTCTCTCTGGTGCGGGGTGTGTGTGTGTGTGATGGCTTTAGAAACAAAGTACTAGGATTCATATATTGTAGCTTCTAAAATGAAACATCTTTAACCTAGGTAACCAAGGCGTGCGGGGGTAACCTGTGATGACTTAGAAACAAGGTACTAGGATTCATATACTGTAGCTGCCAAAATGAAACAACTTTAATCTGGGTGAGGTTTTCCTTCGAAGTGGAAACAAGTTCTGTGTGATTAGATCTTTTCCTACATGTAATGTGGGCATTAACAGTGTTGTACTGTAGCATGGTGTGACGGAAACTTGTATTTTCTTATGTTATTTTTATTATAATTTCTGCAGGTCGTGGTCATAGACATTCACGCAGCTACTCACCTCATCGACCACGTGAAAGAGATCACCCTCATTCAAGGGGCCGACGGCAAAGATCCCACTCACCATATGAACGGGAGTCACAAAGAAGGCGCAGAGAGCAATCAATTTCACCTACCAGCAATGGCAACCTCAGATCTGATTAGCACGCTAATCTGCGAATCTTCTTATCCACTATGTTTAAATCAGTGTATCAATTATAAGTTCTGACAGAGCAGCAGAAACTTCCTTGCTTTCTTGGATAGGAATGCAGGAATTTCATCTCCAATCCCAACTTTGAGCTATTGGGGTGACGTCCACGTGTATGATGGTTCATCGATCATGTTTCAGACAGCATGCAGTGTTGCCTTGATGCACAATGGGCATTTTATTCTGCCCACAAACAAGTTTCTCGTTATCTTCTTTTTTTTCTTTTTCTTTTGCTCTGCATATGTTAAGGTTTCGCATTTTGACATTTGAAGGATTGCAGGATAAAAAGTGACAAAAAAAGGCATACATTGTGTCAGAATCATTTCCATCATTGTTGTCCGCATGATTTATTGGATGTCATGCAATTCCGCATTGATTTTATCAAGCACCTTGGCGTTGCAACTCGAATTGCAGGATTGCGTTTTGTGCATCCATGTGGTTGCTCCGCTAGCGAATCAAAAGCAGCTGGACTCTTGTTTGCTATGCCTTGTCTTCTTTCGATGATAGCGGAGAAGAAATTGGCCGGGAGAGATTGGGCAATATGAAGTGTAAAGTAGCAGCAAAAATGGCCCTGATTAAAATAGCAGATAAATTGGTATAACAATAGGCTTCTTCCATTCCATGTTTCATCTCTTACGGGAGTACGGGACGGGTGGCCTGCCGTAAACGTAGCGCGGGCTGGACTTGGGCTGGGCCACATACCGAGCAATCCTAGGCCGAACTCTTGTTTGGGACTTCAGGTCCGAAAGTTCTTTCCAAAGCAAGGCCCGAATCCGGCCCAAATATCGATCAGACCCGGCCCAAAGCTTCATTAGGCCGACGCGTTACATCTGTTTGGACTGAAAGATTCGGCCGGACCTGAACTTCTTAGCCCGATTGATTCTTGGGCCCATTCCGCGAGAGGATCCTAACTCCTAATGATTTCGATCCAGGACTGGAAGCGGGTCCCAGGCTCAAGATTTGGGCCACAAGTTGGCTAATGCTTCAGGATGAGCCCTGGCGAGCCATCACCCTAACCGGGCCTAAAAAAGTTTTTGAGCCTTATTTGTAGACCCAAGTCCATCCTGAACAGTGGGGCCTGGCTCAACACCCAACCCAAAGCCGGCCAGGGCTGACAGGCCCGCCGGGCCCATCATAGCCCTAGTCAGAGCAGCTGCTCGATGAATTCTATTAGTTTGATTGGAATATCTTCTTCCATATTTTCTTTCGAATAGAGAAAATTCATCTACTTTACCAATCGTCCAGTCGTGGCAACTGTAATTCATTGAGCAGCAGCGCTGACTAGGGCCATTCTTGCCGACTTCATCATGGTATTATAGAATACAATGACAAAATAATCACAATGAAAACCACACCTCCCGAATATAGAGTATAAATATGCAAAAGAGTTGCTATACATCATAACCATATACAATTAACTTCCCCACAAGGCATCCCAATCCCCATATCAACTAACTTTCAAACTTTACAATGCTGAAGGTGCCTCGTCCAATTTCAGCCTCTGGTGATTTCCTATTCACAAATGGCAGAGAAGATGCCCTCGCTATTCACAGATGGCCGGAGAAGATGCTGTGAGAGAATCAAATCTGCAAATATTAACCTACTTAAAGGAAATTTTATAAAAACTTAGTTTTTTAGTTTAGATCATCTTTTCTCTTCTATGATGGAAAGCTTCCATTGATGGGAGGGCTGGGAGAAGACTTCTGAAGACAAGAGCTCTCTGTAGTCCTTCCGGATGTTCCATAAAATTTCTGCACACCTCCGCATGCTGGGCCGGCTCTGCCTAGTTGGAGCTAAGCATTGCAAGGCTAGCTCAAGGATTTTTTCCAAAGCCAGATTAGTTGCTGGGTTGTGTGGAAGATTTGGGTCCAACGTTCGAATTGCATTTCCTTCTGTGAACTTCTTCATTGCCTGTCAGGTAGGTTTATGAGATGATAAAAGTGCAAATTAAAATCAAAAGACCATCTCAGAATAATGTACATCCTCAAAGTCTTAACACATGTCCGTAAAACAAAATTTGCTTCCTGAACAGTTGCCCTATACCCTATTTGTTAAAGGTTAATCAGAGTTCCACGAGATTATAAGATAAGGTGCTGGGTCGTGTGGAAGATTTGCATCCAATGTTTGAATTGCATTTCCTTCTGCGAACTTCTTCACTGCCTTTCTGGTTGATTTATGGGCCGATAAATGTGCAATAATAATGATTTAATAATAGTAAACCATCTCAGAATAAATTACAGGACACATCCCGTAACTCTAAACTCTTAAGGTCATAGTCTTGGATTCTCATAGAACAAAATTTGCTTCCTAAACAGTTGCCCCATATCCTATTTGTTAAAGGTTAATCAGGGTTCCATGAGGTTCAACATAACCAGGATATAAAGATGTGCAGAGGAAAAAGAGACATACCCATTTTGCTGTTATTCTTTCTTTAAGTTCCCTTTTGGCTTCTATAGGGCGCCTCCCTGTTATTAATTCCACAAGCAACACACCAAAGGAGAAGACATCACTTTTCTCTGTGAGTTGGTAAGTTTTGAGATATTCTGGGTCCAAATAACCTGCAGTTCCTTTAACTTGAGTTGAAACATGTGTAACTCCAATCTCATTTGCACCCAGTCGAGCAAACCCAAAGTCAGCAACTTTTGCACGAAGAGTTTCAGTAAGAAGAATGTTAGATGATTTAACATCCCTGTGGATGATAGGATGATCTGCACAGTATACGCTCACACCAATTAGGGTAGAAGGTTCAAGGTCAAAAATCCACATCAATAAATATGAGATTGCATGTCAAGGCTAGGCCTAACAGGGGGCTTTTACGTTATAAGATAGAACCTTATAGGCTAGGACAAAATCTGGTGAACCCTGTTTGAGGATTAGCTTCTTCATATTCTTTCTTTAAAAAAGTTCTTCATATTCATTTAAAATGCAGGTTTCATAACAGCAAGTTATTCTATAGTCTGTACCAGTCAATTTATGTTCCTAAGCACAATCAGCCTTCCAATGGTACAATGTATACAATTTTACATATATTCTCATGGTAAGTGCCTCAAACCAATGTCCATGCAATTCAAGCCCATGCCCTCATTTGACTTTCAACATCACCACCAACTCAATAGTCAATATGTACATACGCCCCATGAAGGTTTGTGGTTTTAGAGCATAAAAAATGTTAGTAGCATGAACTTGCACATCATAATAACATGCAGAAAGAAAGTGAACTAAATACAAATACTGTTCATATGACACATGATAAGATGAAAAATATCATAGGCCACACACAGCTTCTGAGTACTTCGAACTCCATACCCTATCAATTACATGTTCAGCCCACATAAGGGAGGACTCCCTCATCAGCAGAATTTATATATTCACAAAATTGAAATTAAGTTTCCTTACAATCTTGCATGATATTTGCAGTGCCTGAGTTCTGCCTAAGCATTATATGCACCTAAGATCATCCCCAAACTGCAACCACATTTTAGAACACTATCAAATCACCATGTGATCTACCATGATCAAATAATAGATGGCTATAAAACACTACATACTGATGTAAGCCATCCTACTTAAACTTTCTTCTAGAATGTTAACACAGGGCACAAAATATTAAGCACCTGATTGTTCCAGACAATATGACACACTCCATGATAATGTCCAATATATTTTCCTTTACCCATTACTATTTTGCCCATTTAAGTTGATAATTTAGACTTTGAATTTTATGGCTGAATATATGAAGGCTGAAACTCCCTTGGTCTTGTTGAGCCAGAATTTCAACAAAGTTTTGAATCATCTTAATCCTTTTTAAGCCTAGAAGGAATATAGAACGGGTGTTCCGGTGTTAACGAGTGCAGGAAGAAGGTCAAGGACAGGCATC
Organism: Elaeis guineensis; assembly: GCF_000442705.2. NCBI lineage: Eukaryota > Viridiplantae > Streptophyta > Magnoliopsida > Arecales > Arecaceae > Elaeis > Elaeis guineensis. Next base: position 4,276,661 of record NC_026004.2, read on the forward strand.
CACAATATCAAAGGTGCAGACCGAACATAGGCCTGAAAGCCGCTTGCATATGCTACATTCTCCATAACACCTTCCCACAAAGAAAAAGGAAAAGCAAAACAGGCATCATCCTTACCTAACTTCCCATTAATCATTTTTTCCAAGTAACAGATTCGTGTTAATCAGTTTTCTAAGTTGTCATATATGATGTGGCATAGGCAGATGTGATCCCTTGACTGCAGTGCATTGCCTATATATGATCATACCACATATGACCTCAAAAGTGTTATGCTTGGCAGTATGTGTAACTTAGTTAGCAATGTGGCTGCATATCTACCCCAGCTAATATAATGGGTTCAAATGTGGCCCACTCTTATGCAGGCCTATGTGGATGGTGGATGTTCAGACCAATAGTTAGGTCAAGTTTTGGTTTCAATTATGTTGTAACTATTGCTACCAATGTTAACTATTAAAGAATAAATAATAGGTACTGCTTGTTAGTTACTTCTGTTACTAATATTGATATTATTAATCTAAACATACTATCGTTGTGATTATTTTATTATACTTGACATATTTTATTTATTTTATATGGTTAAAAAAATACTAACTGCGTATATTGCCTGATACTGCATATGCACTATATGGCCCTTGATTGCTACATAGAATAGCTACCTTCTAAAACACTGACATTAATAATTACAGGATATTAAGCATTTTATAAAATCCTTGATTGACTGTCTCCACTTAACACCATGTCCTATCTTTACTAAAATCACAGACCAAACAATAAAAAAAAAATGTTATAAAATGCCTGAGATAACAAGCCTAAGCCCCATCCTTCTCCCTCTTGTTTGTGTTCCCTGTTATTTCAGGCCTAAATAATCATCAATTTAGAAAGTTCTGGCCTAGATGGCGAGTCAATTCTTCCTTCCTCTATTTAGAATGTGTCAGTTAATGAAATCTCTGACATGATTAATCAAGAACAAGTCATTCATCAACTCTTATAACCACCTGATTTCATGTTTCACTGGTAATAATGGTAATGTAAGTAGTCCAACAACTAGCTTCTTCGATCTTACCTGTGTATGTATGGAGGTATGTGACAGCATGAGCCACATCAATTGCAACATCTAGCCGCGCAGCAAGGTCAAGATGCTTTCCATTTAAACCTGCATTTTGTTAAAAGTATGTCAGTCGATCTCCATTATCCACAATACTGATGATCTTTTAAAGCACACAGCAGCAGAGATCATGTAATAGATCTTCATGAATATATTTTAATATTGATAAAGGCAAATTAACCAATAAAGCAACAAGGACAATAACCAAAAGACCATAATGGAAGTAGATAAAGGAGATCTATGAAACTTACAATCAAGATGCTCTCTTAGAGTTCCATTGGGGACATACTCAACAACAACAATCCTCTCATCCTCATACTCCAGATACCCAAAAAATCTAACCAAATTCAAATGTTCAACACGCGCCAGAATCTTGATCTCACTTTGGAATTCCACGCTCAGATGAGTATCATACAGGCTCTGCAGAGAAAATCATAAAACAAAATTCCATAATAGTCTCAGTTTTTAGTCCAATCAATAGGGAACAGAAAGAACTGACATATTAGGAAACAATTTGCTCCAACCTTTTTAGCACGCTTAACCGCAACAAGTGTGCCGTCGTCAAGTGTCCCTTTGTAAACAGTGCCAAAACCACCTTGTCCAATCTTGAGAAAAGGAGAGAAGTTCTTAGTAGCTCTCTGGATCTCAGCTAAAGTGAAGCTCATATTTCCAGGTTCTTTCTGGGAAGTAGTGTATGTGCCACTGTATTTTCTACTGTATCCACTGCTATATGTCCCTCTACTTGATCTCCTACTTCTGCTGTCACAGGAGTCACCATGCATACTACCCGATGGAGTTGCTAGAAATGATTAATTAAGACAAGTTCAGCAGGCACTGCTATGATATAATTTCTTTGACATATACATACAGTATCAGCCTTTATAAGACAAATAATCTACAAGAAATCCAAAATCTAAGATCAGAAACATTCAAAAAGCGAAGTAATATATGCATCAAAGCAGGGGATGTTCCAAATTTTCCAGCTAATTACACATTATTGTTCAAAGAGGGGAAATCTTAGATAGAAAAATTAAAAATGAAAACAGATCTAAATAATAGAAACAAGAATGTTTTCCAATTCCGCAGACTTATCCAATAATAAACAATTAAATTTTACAAGAATTATAGCATTTAATTTGCCAAAATAAAGAATGTTGAATACGAGAGACAAGGGGAAGGTCTTGACACCCTCATAATATAATCTTTTCAAAAAAATCCAAGAAACAAACCAAATTCAATCGCAAACGAGGGTTAAGGCGAGAACAAGGAAGAAAGCTTACAAGGAGGAGAAGTGAAGCTTTTCAAGGACTTTGCCGTTGGCGATCCAGTCACCCACGGGCCGAAACACGACCCGATCGATCTGACGATCTTGACAACGGCCCAGTTGACCGTCGACGACTTGCTGCCGGCCGAGGCGGCGGAGCTCTGCGAGAGGTCCCATCGGTCCGGGGTTTTCCGGCCAGCGGGGACAGAGCTCCTCCCCACAGCGGAGCTAGGTTTCCAGCCGCCAGATCTGGGGTTCTGGCCGGCGAGCGGCGAGCCGCTGCTCCGTTTCATCGGTGCCGGCGGTGGAGGCTCGAGTGGTGCCTACTGGCGCAAACTGGAGAGCTATTTAACGTGAGCCGGCCGATTACTTCCGAGCACTGGGCTTGTCCAACGTCCGCCCGAAACGCGGCACGATTGCCAGCCTGCGCCCGGATGTACCAAGTCTTAAAGTCTATTCGGAAGCGTGGTACAAGAGGACGGAGATTCAACCGCCCGATCTGCTGTTTGGTTCCAAACAGCATTCAGCTTAACCAGCCGATGGCATGCTGCTCCCTCCGGTCTGAAGATTGATTTTTAAGGACAAGACTTGGAACTTAAACCATGATAATTTTCATATTTAACATCACCCGTTCTTGACAATGATGTGAATTAACATAGAATTTGTCTAACTCGCATCAAATATTATGCTTAAAGACACGAATGGGCTTAACACATCGAATCCAACATCCCTCAAGAATTTTGCCTCTTAGTGTTTGCACATGAAATCAAGATGCAATTTGTGAAGGTGTATGGATTCCACTCCATGCCCAGATGGCGCTCATTGACGTCCTAGCTCGGCTATGTAAACAAAATCGATCGTTTGTTGTCTTCTGACATAGTTTCAGATAAAAGGTAGCCTCAAAAAATTAAAGATAGCAAATTGGTCACTAGCCTGCATCTGTTGATTTCATTTATTTATGGATGAAATGTCAAAATCATTTGGATGCTCTCACTTACTAGTAAATCACAAATCACCTTGTAGATTTGTACTCGTTATTTTTTTTTCTTCAGAGGCAAATACTTATTACTTGAAGTAAATATCAGAAGCGGAAATTTGCTTGGATCCTTATGAAGAAATTTGACAAAATTTCAATTCATCATCTCTTTTCGAGCTTTAACCATCTGGAATCAAGGCAATTCTAGCTCCTTAAATTGCATCCTTTTTTGAAAAAAAATAAAACGAGTAAATTGCCAAGAATTTGGCCTCTCGACATTTTGATTTTAACCGAATTAATCAGTCCATTATTATGCGGCTTAGGCTAGTTTACCATGGAAGGGGTTAGGTAAAACTGGATTCATTTTCCAGCTACAACAACGCCTTTAGCCTTCAGGCCTTGTGAGTAAGCTACACAGCTTTTAAAGCAAACAGGAGTCATTGGAGGAACAGAAAAAATGACAGGGAGGTGCACATATGGCAAACCGGTTGGTAGAGGACTCCCATACAGTAACTTGGAAGGGATGGTAAGTTTCTGTCTACCAACCACGAGGAGAGACTGATAAGCCAGGTGGAAGGAGTTCAAAGAGTTAGAAAGAGAATGAGGAAGACTGCGGAAATACAAGGAACAAGGTGAAAGGATCACGACGGAGAACGAATAAACAATGAACTATGGAACGAACATATTGTACTTGGTCAGATTACCATTGGAGGAAAACATCATGATGAAGAAAATTGTTCACGAGGACCTTTTCTAACTTAGATGAAATCTAGTGCGAGATTCTTGGACTTTTTCCATTCAACCCCCCAGGGCCATTGCTAAGTCAAAAAAAAAAAAAAAAATGTGATAACAATATCCTACATCATTTTCCAGATAATCTACGATTCTAATTTTCTAAATTCCATTACCCAAATCATCTCAGGCATTCATGGAGAATGAAGGTGATGTTATACAAAAGGGAATACATGTCAAACCTAGGGAAGAGTTCTTGCAAGACCAGTTGTGGTATAAAAAAACAAAGTTACTATAAAAAAAGGGCAAACATGCATGGATATGTTTAAATTAATCTTACTCCTCGATAGATGTCCAAGACAAAAAATATTTTTAAATGAATATAACTTCACAACAGTAAAATTTAACATAGCATAGATTTCACGAGCAACCTCTTAACTTCTCTATTGCTTCTCTCTGGCAGCTTGTTCAGTGTGTATCCTGTAAAATTGAAATTACACTTGCATAGGAGAATGATGCACATATTTTCTTATATTTTTTAGTAGCTATTGTATCATTTAAGGCTATTTTAGTCATTTTATTATTTTTTTTTGATGTGGTATTTGGACTCTATTTAAGGTTCACGATTTGACGAATGTCCCATCAAGTTATGAATAAAAGTGTTGGATAACAATAACCCTCAGGAGGTATAAATGTAGGTTTTTCAAAGGGTGTAAATGTAATTTACCCTAATCTCGGGTGGGTTTATGTGACTTAAGAAATTAACAGCTATTGTGCTAATCCATCGTACGACCGGTTTTCTGGTGGGCAAAGCTAGTCAGTTGCTCTTTTCTACGGTGAGGTTACTTGTCAGCTCAGGAGTCTTTGATGGACAGTCTTACCTAATGAAGTTATATACTGCACTACTTCCTACCAAAAGATCAGTAAATTACATTTGTCGGATTGTTTTTAGACAGAAATGGTATCCCTCTTCACACATGGGATTCTCAATACCTCCACAAAGCATCCAAGGCTACAAGCAGAAGCTGTAGCATTCTTACTTCCACCTATTCATGTACAAATAGTACCTCTCATCTCTTTCCTGTCAAGAGTGGAGAGTTTTCAACCTCCTCGCAGTTTGGATGAAGCCCACAATCACCTGCATCTCATCCACTTGCTTTTGCAGATGGAGAAAACCAAGGTTCGTTCAGAAAAAATAGATGAATAGCGCATTAAATATCTTAATAAGTCTTTAAGTGTATATGGTGTAGACATATATGTTACATAAGTCAGAAAAAAAAATTGAAAAATTGATGGCAACATTTACATGAAGTGCAGGGTAATACTTAATGATCAATGTGTACCTGAGATAAGAAATGATGCTGCACTCTGTGAACCAGTTGCTCCTTAGATGGATTGGGATTGGTGCTGAGCTGCAATTTCGTTCCAATGTTAGTTCTTCATGGAAATGCACAGCTCCGTGAAGCAGAATAATTAGAATCCAGTTGTGAAGTAACAGACTGTGTAACTCACCAGATTGAAATGCCTCCAGTATCTCCATAAAGTGGCAGTTCCAAGTTTTGCCAAATTCACCCTCTGTCATTAACAAATAATTTGGAACAAGGACACAGTTGGCATCTATTTAACACTAAAAAATGTATAGAAATGCCTCCCCGCAGAAAGATATCATAATGATGGTAACATAGTTTTCATCTTCTCCCATGCATGGGTAATCCACTTGAGACCAAACTACTTATTCTGATTCCCACTCTTCTGGATCATATCCTTGCTGATATTCTTGCATCATCAATGTTTTCCAACAATCCAATAATAAACAGTCAATCTAGATGAACATGCAATAATGAGATTCATTACCTTTCGAGGCTTAAAGATATGAGCTTTTGTGTCTCTGTAGCTAGTTTGACTCATTGCCTTGACTGAGGATGCCCAAGGTCTGGTATGCCGAACCCTTCGTTTTGTTGGCTTATGAAGCTCGATGCTGGCTGTACACCAAAGAGGAGATAAGAAATAGTTCAGACAATGAATCGTATTGCTCATTGCAGGTCCTAACCTTAAAACAACAGGTCAAGAATAAGTAATAAACTCACAGTAATCAACATCTTTATCTCCCATGTCAGAGCTACTACAAATCGAGTTATTGCAGTCAATTTCATCATCATCTTCCTCATTTCCAGTTGGAGCTTCCAGCACACCCAAAGCATTCCTCTGCAACTTCACCTCCACCCCATTCTTGAGGACCTGGAACCCCAAATATGCATCATGGACCATGGATTGGACTAGCAAAAACAGTATGCTAAAAAACTATAACAATCACAGCTTTCAGGCTATATTGTTGAAGTTAAGCAACCAAAAGTCAACAAATCATGCCACTGCTGCATTAATCCAATCAGAGACCTTCTCAGTACTATCAGAATGTTGGGGTCAAATGCATGTATTTTGGTCCCATTAGAGCAATGATTAGGACCTTCAGAGTTGACTAAGTTCGAAGAAATTATGTCCAGTTCCTAATTCTTTTACATCTTAAGAAACATGAGTGTTTAGCAGATGAGCTAATCAATATCACGAACAAACCAGAAAAATCATAAAGGTGCTTCTATGGCAAAGAATTATTTTGATAATTAAATTTAAAGAATTGTCTTTGTTGTGGTGTAGAGAGGGTCTCTTTAGTCCTACATCAGTTATGCGTCAAGAGAGAGTATAGCTTATATGAATTGGAACATTCTCTCCCTCGTGAGATGCTTTTTAAAAGACAAAACTGTGAAGCCCCGTGAGACAGTGTCAGAGGCCAAAGCAGATAATACCTTACGTATGCAGGTGCGGAGGCATAAGCCAACCATTCGAGCTATCCGATCCCTTGATCTATGACCGCAACATTGGCACCATTTGTGGGAATACTTCCTCTTCACACATACTTCCTCTTGACTAGGGGGCTATATTGCGATGTAGAGAGGGCCTCCTTAGTCCCACATCGGTTATGAGTCAAGAGGGAGTATGGCTTATATGGATTGGAATATTCTCTTCCTCATGAGGCGCCATTTAAAAGGCAAAACTATGAGGCCCCGTGCGATAGCACTAGAGGCCAAAACGGACAATACCTCACGTATGCAGGTGCGAAGGTATAAGCCAACCATCCAAGCTATCCGACCCCTTGACCCATGACCGCAACAATCTTGAAAACTTTTTTTTTCTTATAACTTCTTTTCAGACATTACCATACCGAAGAAATTTAACCGATTGTAATATTCTTATTATAATCAAACTGACTGGATAATGCAAACAAAGTGCAAGGTACCTACAATCAACAATCATGTAATGATGACGTTACATGACAAGCTATTAAAGTGAAGAACTGCTTTTTTACCAGCCAGTGCCAGCCACCAAGACCAACAGCCTTCTTGACAACACCCTGCAGTCCCACCAAAACAGACTTTGTTCTGTTGTTCCCTGTAACAATGACCTTTGTGTGCCTAGGGACCACAGAAAGCTCCTCATCTCCACTTTCTTCCCGAGATGACAAAAGAGTTCGACAGGAACACAGCTCAGCCTCCATCATCTACCCAAAAAGGGGGGGGGGGGAATCCCTCATGAATTTCAACCAGAATAAAGAGCATACCAAAAAAATTGAAAGCACATCAAAAACTACGTTTTTAGGCAATGCAAGGATATTGCTGGAAATTATTAAAACATGAAATGAGGAATGCCTTATCCAAAAACCAGAAAAATAAAGTTTTTTGTTCGGAAAAAGAAGAAACTTGTTAAACAAACAATCTGTATTCCTTGTTATAATAGCAGTTATGTGGTATAACCTGTCATTCCTCACAATAAATCACAAAGAAGAGTACTTAAGAAAGAAAATCAAAATGGATTTCAAGTTCCCAAGACAAATACTGTTGACTTGCACTGCATTTGCACCCTATTAGGTGTTCACACCTACCACAACCCAGATAAATGATCACACCTCAATTTTCCAATAATTTTTATTAAGGTCAAACTTTACCACCACCACATACAGAAAGGCACACACCCTTGAAGGGGAAAAGAAGAAACGAGGAATCAACTTGGCTTGTTGATCAGGATCGCCACCCAGACAAGATTAGGCAGCTATAAAAGGATGGGGCAGCCCAAGGAACGGAGCATGTGAAGTTAGCACTAAAAGCAATGTAATCCTTATATTCAAACATTATACTAAGAAAAATAAATTATTAAAGACGTAGATCAAAAATTTAGAAAAATTAGGACCCACTAACCATATAATTATGGATTCAACAAAGCTAAAATGATTGCAGTTATACCAAACAATAAGAAAGCAAAGCTTCTGTCCCTACCACATAATAATTATAACTAACAAGCCTCATCTCAAAATAAACAGAACACCAGAAATAGGAAATAAATAAGTAAGAAAATAAATAAAAGCTCACAACCCACTACCTTTTCTGAAACCCTAGACCCTCTGAATGGCAAGCCCTTAAGGGTGAGGTGCCAACTTTGTGCTAACAATTATTCTTATACTTCAAATTGTTGGCCATGTAATCAGAATTTTGATTTTTTTTTTTTTAAAATCATCCACATTTTACAAGTCTCAACTTCATTTTCAGGACTGCTAAAATTAAATTGTGATAAAAAATGTTGTTTAAGTGATTGGAGTTGATCCCATTGTATTAAAGCAATTACCCTGAAGCAAATCCGCTTCTCCAGTTGCATATCAACAAGTAACAGCAGTTTAAGCAAAATCAAGCTTTGAAAGAAAATATTACGCAATTGAAGTATCAAACTGAAGTAAAGCTCTCACCTGAACTAAGATCTCTGTTATCCGGACAGTCTACCAATAAAACCTTCTTCCCTTGAGATCAAAGTAAAATAAATAAAAGAAAAAAGCACGAAAACCAACACCTAAGCACCAATTACAACTCTGGATGGAAATGCAATGCAATCATATTGGAGAAAAGTTCAATCGTCGATTCCTCATTTCATGATTCCCACAAGGCCACAGATCCCATTCTACTCCAACCATCAAAAACCAATCCATCAGCGCTGATTGAACCAAATTACGAAGAATCCAAAGAGCCAGAAACCCTAACCCAACAAAATAATGATGGATTGAAAGCTAACACTAGGCATTGTTTCGATCGATGGAAGTACAAATCAAATCACAGGGGATCACACGAAATGCCACCGATTTGTGCTTCGGCGAGCTCGAAATTGGGGTTTTCCACCATGAAACACCAGATTTTGTACTCCAATTCGCGAAAAAAGCGACGGATCTGAGAGAATTGAAATCAGGCAGCCGGGTTCTGCGATAATGGAGAAGAGGATAAGGAGAGGGTTCCTTGGATTTTTCCCGAGAATAGAACCGTTTCCGAGCATGCGAGAGAGAGAGCACAAAGAAGAAGAGCGAAACCACTAGCTCACAGTGTGCTTTGCAACTGCCAGGATAAACGACCTGCCTTTTTCTTTTTTCGCGTACGGTCCGCAACCGCTCATAGCCGGTCCGAAATTTCGAATTCCCATCTGGCAAGTGATGATTTGTGAAATGACATAATTACCCTCCATCTGAATTTTTAATTTGGAGACCTGGAAGTTTCCGGGCGAGTACCCAAGATTCGGACCGTGTCTCTCTCCCAGTCTTCTAGATGGTTATCTATTTTGGATTAACAAAAAAACCATTCCATTTTGCCGTGTTAGCTTGCATAAAAAGGTACATTTGAGCTTCAAACTTCACCAGGTAGCAATTTTCGCGAGTTACCGTCCGGAAGCATAATTAATTTTTCTTGGCTACGAAATATAATCTTATATTTATTAAAAAAATAAATAATATTTAAAAAAATAATAAATATTAAATTATAAAAATTATAAAAATATTTTTTAATTATAATTTAATTTTAATTACGTCTCTATACTTTAAAAAAATATCAAACTGATTATTCTACTTATCGATATATTTCGACAGAATTCGATTATTTATTTTATCAATAAATAATATTATTCTCTCTTAATAGATGAAAATACCCCTTATTCTTGAGTTAGCTTGAAGGAGGAAGAAGATAAAAAGAAAAAATGAAAAAGAAAGAAGGGGAAGAGAGAAGAGTCGTTGATAAAGACAAAGAAGAAGAAAGATAAGAAGGAGAAGAAAATAAAGAAAAAGAATGGAGAAAAGAATTGATTACCGAAAGAAATATATGGAGGTGAAAAAAGATGTCGTGAAGGGGGATGGTTTGGAAGAAGAGGAGAATAAGGAAGTAAAATAGATAAGGAGAAAAAGAACGAGATAGAAGGAGCCGCTATGGAGGGGAGAAATAAATGAGAGAAAAAGATTTTTTTCGATGAGAATGGATGGATGTAGAGGGGCCATCTTATGGGATATGGCTCATGAGTTGGTTTGGAGGAGAAAGAAGATGAAGAGAAAAAAGAGAATAAGAAGGAAGGATAGAAGGGGAGAGGGGCTGTCGGTAAGGAATAAAGAGGAAGAGGACAAAGAGGATGAGGAGGAAGAAGATGGGAAAGACAAAAAGGGATGGAGGTGGAGGAGGCCACATGAAGGGAGATGATTTATGGGCGACTTGGAGGAGAAAAAATAAATGAGGAAAAAAAGGAGGAGAAAAGAGAAGAGAGAAAGAGGAGGAGAAGAAATAGGTGAGAAGGAAGAGGAGGAGGATAAATGAGTGGAGAAAAGAGGAAGAAAAAGAAAGATGTCGGTGATGGAGAAGGAGAGGATCAACCGAAGAGGAGGAAGGAGATGAAGATATAGATATTTTTATTATTTTAAAAAATTTAATTAATAAAAATAGACGATTGGACCATATTGAAATATATTGATAACTAGAAAGAGCAGCTTGATATTTTTTAAAGTACATGAAATGTAAATAAAATTGAGCTAAAGTTGAGGACATGTTTTTGTAATTTTCTCTATTTTTTTTTGATCCACCAACCATATAATCTAAAAGGAAGCTAATGAATATATTCTAGTGCTACCGGTTGGATTGCATTATCTCCACCTGATGATAGGATTCTTGTTTCAACAAAGAGCAACACTTATGAAAAACATTTTATGCAAGGGTCGGGCCCAATTAGTAGCACAAAATTGATTAAAAAAAATAGAACATATGTGATCAACTACTTAAAATCATAGTTATGAGTTTGACATTTAAGAATAATTTAGATTAATATATTGATAAGGGAATTAGGGGAAAAAATCCAAAAAAATTTATCAAAAGCCCAAAAAGAGTTTGGATAACAAAAATTAGAAGAAACTCTTAAAAATATGTAGACTTTCTAAAACTATTCAGAGATTATTTACTTAAAAATAAATACAAAATAGACAAAATAATAGATGGTTGAAAAAAGTCAGCTTAACAAGGATATATGTTGTCATTAATTTATGCACACAAAAGTTTTTTAAAATAAACAATTTGTGAATAAATCATAAAAATTATATATAATTCGAGAATAATAAAAAATTTTGAGGGCAATTCATTTGTGGAGAATAATTTGGTCAAGAGAAAAGTCAAAAATAATTTAAAAAATTAATAATTTAAAGAATATTATAACTAAGAAAATAATATGAACAATGAGCCTAATGTCCACAAATAGCCCGAGTTGATGCCGTTATTTGTCATTATTTATTAGGGTTAAGAAACAACTTTAATATAGATTCACTCCTAGCCTAAACCATACATGAAATATTTTTTCTAGATTCCACCCTCTCCTAGTACTCAAGAGGGAATGGTGGGAGTAAAAAATGATCCCCTGATTCACGAGGAAGGTATTAATGATTCTTACAAATGTGAATGTGAATATAGTTTGTGCTTGTATCTTCGAGCATTATTCAGTAGGCAGTATCAATGAAATTATCACTCACCATTAAGTACTTAGCATATTAATTAGGGCACATCGAATACATCTAGCATACAACCTTCTACAAATATGACTTGAACATAGTTTGTGCTGGTATCTTTAAGCATTATTCAGTAGGCAGCATCAATAAAATTATGACTCAACATTAAATACTTAGCATATTGACTAGGGCAATCAAATACATCTAGTTTAGGACCTCCCACGCCAAGCAATAAAAGGCTGGTGCTATAGGGCATTCCAACCTAATGCACCCAAAAGATGCTACCTGATACCAGATGCCTAAAGAGGACATGATAAATGACATACATAGCGTGCCTTTTTTCTTTTTTAATACCAGACATGGAAACCTATGCTACCATGCGTGGCACCTGGTCCTACAAAATAGCGCCACCCTTTGCTTGCGTTGGACTCCAATTACATATCACAAGGCCATGTATGATACATACCATAGTTCGGCGCACTGAATCGTGAAGAATGTGACGTATCATGTTAACATGTATGATGGAAACCTGAATCACACCCAAACATTGAGCTCCAAGATCAAGTGTTAGATGTCCAAAACCTTAAGGATAGAAAAATTATATCCTACACCACATGCACCACAGAAACCGTTCAAATCCTATGACAAGATGAGGGAGAGAGGCAACAATTCGAGACAAGCCATATGAACCCATAGGAACACAAATCTAATTAATATGGTGTACAAGGACATGGTGCATGTGATGTAGAGTATAATTTCTCTTAAGAATGGCCAATGACTGCCCAAGGAAACAATCCATCTAAGGCAATTTTGCCGGCCACGCCTCCTCCTGCTCCTACAGTTATTCCACATGATGTTGCCGGCTCCATCTAAATTGTGCATCATGGCACCATCACCCACTAAACGCCTTCCATTGCCTTCAACCTCCTGATGCAGCCACTTTAAGCTGGTTTGGATCTTGGCAATAATAAGCAATGAGTTCAAACAAAAAGCGTCAGCTCTATCCCTATCGAAGACCAGTAAAGATCAGAGGCTTGTGACCCATTTAAACCTGTGTCGGTTCTGCAAGTATAGACCACGATACAGCCAGACCATCCCATGTATAACTTGTAAACTTTTCCACCGCCTGGTTCTCCCACCTAACAGTGTTATCAGGATTCGAACACATGAGCCGCAAGGACATGATGAAGTCAAACGACGGAACTTTAATCTCTGACAACCGCCATCTTTCCCGTACAAGTTCTCCGCAACATTTTTGAGGCGCCATCCTCATTATTTAACGATATTCTCTTAATTAATTAGGCCCGCGTGTAAATTACTCTACTCAACCGGGCCACGTCACTCCCCACCACCGACGCCTAAGCCACCTATTCTAATAATTTCTAACCAGGTATTTCGATTTTGACAGAATTGATACAGGTTTCTTAATATTTGCATGACAAATCTCTTTTTTTTTTTTTTTTTTGACCAAAATAATTTTATCATGTCATCATCGAATAAGTAAAGAAAGAGAAAAAATAGAATAAAAATATAATATATATAAAATAAAATATAAAAAAATAATTTGAAGAAAAAAAAAAAAATATTTTCTCTCAACCACCAACTATAGCCCACCACCACCATCTCACCATCATCCACACCATTGATGGTCTCCACCTCTATCCATCATCGTTAATGTCCATCGTCACTGACCATTATCGATGAGAAACAAAACAAAAATTTATATATTTATTCTAAAAAAATTATTGCTAAAATGAGTTAAATAGTGTAAAATATTTTATAAAAAAATCAAACCATAATTAATATCTCATCCCTAAAAATCTAAATATTGAATATTTTATGACAAAATAAATATTACCGCTAATATATATACAATTCATGACAAAAAATTCGACGCTAAAGTTAGTAAAAGACGTGTCCAAATATAGGAAAGTTAACTCAAAGGGTCAAATATGTTATTTTTGTTACAATGATAATTTTTTTATGCTAAAAATATTTTTATAATAAAATATTTTAGGAATGAAATTTTTCTACATAGTTAGTTACTATTCAACAATCATAATAACATGAGCTTCTAATATAAAATTATAGTCTATTATAGCTATTAAAAATCATTTATATTATAAAATATATTTTAAAAATATATTATGATATTTGATATTTTAATAATTAATTATTTTCATAAACTTTTGATCACTTTTTTTTTGACAAAAAGATGAACAATTTTGTTTTTCATAATATTTTAAAAAATCCACAACATTATCCCATAAGGCCGCATCTTCCATGAAATCCGCCCAAACACAAGACTTCTAATAAAAACTAGCCAACCTAGTCATATATGTACAAATAAAAATAAAACCCAAGTGATAAGCCCTCCCATTCCATCAAAAAAGAAAATGTTTTCAAAATCTTTTATTTAACATATTTCAAAATATCATTCTGTATATTTTTCTAAGATTTTCTAAAAATAAACACTCATGATTTCTTTTATATATGCTTTAATTAAAAAGTAATGATATTTAATAAATTTTTTTTAAATATTTTATAACATATATTTTATTTAAATAATTTTATTTTAAGTATACTTCTAACATAAATCTGGTTGAATTAGTAATCCAAATCATAGATTCAATCGATCTTTGTTTACAGGTGACAAAACTCCATCATTAAATAGCTAATATTATGCCACAAAACTATATACGTTGCTAAAAAAGATGTATTTAATAAATAAATATTCTTATTACTAAAACTTAAATAGATAATTAGCAAAAAAATATTATTCTCCTTTTGTACAATGAAAAATGCATAAAGAAATACTATCTCATCACAAAACTATAAATATTATGAATGAATGACAAAATTATAGATATCACCAAAAATTAAAAATCCGTTTGCGACAAACTATAATTTTGCCAAATTTCATTGCTGAAATTTCTATATAGATAAAATATATATTTAATAACTAATTCATGACAAGAATATATTATTGCTAAATTTCATAGTATTCTGACAATAGTATTTTTTCTTGCTAAATTATTTTTTATGACAAAAATTAACAATAAAATAATACTTCATGACCAAACAAAACCACTCAAGAATCATTCTATGACGAATTTTTTACTGTATTGCTTTATGATTCTCATTAGTAAAAATTATATGTCATAACGAAAGATTGTCACTGATCGACCATTTTATAGAGTGGCAATGGAATGGTTGGTAGCGGCAGCAAAGAAACCTCTCTCTCCTTTCTCATCTCTTCAATTATCTTTTTATATATTTTATTTTATATAGAAAAATTTTCATCACATTTTTTTTTCTTTTTCATATTTTCGAAAAAGGATGACATGAAGATAAATAAGCAGGAAAAAACATCGACCGAGGTTATCAAAAATAAAAATGTGGTGCTCTGTTTTTCAAAATACCTATTAGAGCCCACCAGGCGATGGAAGTTTGACTCACCTAAGTGGCCACACCACATTACCCTTTGAGCCCACGAACTCTTTTCCAGGCCCACCAACCCCGAGGTCCCACGCGCTCCTCTAACTCGTCAAGTTCTGCAACTCGGACGTACGCGATTCGGCTTCCCCAATCCGGTCCGACTCGGCCGCACCGGCCGAGCTCCTTCCATCCGAACGGCCACCACTCCACGACGATGAGATCCCGCCCACCGGCGGGAACGAGTCCCCGGCCACTAGCGCCTCCAGAAGCCGCGGCAGCAACGGTACGGTCACCTCCACGGTACCCTCCAGCATCTTCACCACAGTCCCCATGGACGGCCGCGCCGCCTCCTCGTCCTGGATGCACCACACAGCCACCCGCGCCGCCCGCTCCGCCTCCCCCCGGTCGTACTCTCCCTCCAGCGCCGGGTCCACCACAGCCGCCACCTCCCCCTCCACGATCCTCCTCGCCGCCCAATGCGGGAAGAACCACCCATCCTCCGCCTCTGGCGGCGCCGACGCTTCCACGTTGCGCCGCCCGCCCAGGATCTCCAGCAGCATCATCCCGTAGCTGTACACGTCCGCCTTGGCGGTGATCGCCGTGCCAGCGATCCATTCCGGCGCGACATATCCCCGCGTCCCCCTCATCGCCGTCATCACCCGGCTCCGATCCCGGCCGACAAGCTTCGCCAGACCGAAATCCGACACCTTCGGGGTGAAGTCGCCGTCAAGCAAGATGTTCTCCGGCTTGATGTCACAGTGGATGATGCGGTCCCGGCACTCCTCGTGGAGGTAGGCGATACCCTTCGCCGTGCCGACGGCGATCCGGAAACTCGCCGCCCAACTCAGCGGCAGACGGCGATCGCGGCAGAGATATGCGCTAAGCGATCCGAGGGGCATGTAGTCGTAGACGAGGATGCGGTGGGGGTCGTCGGAGCAGAAGCCCCGGAGGCGGACCAGGTTGACGTGGTGGACGCTCCCTATGGTGCGGACCTCCGCCCGGAACTCCCGATCACCGCCGCCGCCAACGGGGCGCTCCAGCCGCTTCACGGCCACCGAGGAGGAGTCCGGAAGCTCGCCTCGGAAGACCGCGCCGAAGCTCCCGTGACCTAGCTTCTTCGAGAAGCCCCGCGTCGCCGCCAAGAGCTCCTTGTAGGTGAACACCTTTACGTTCGAGAAAGCTCCTTCGTCTTCCTCTCCTCCTCCTTTCCCTTCTCTTCTCCAGTTCCTTATCAAAACCACCACAAGTAAAGCAATGGGTCCCAAAATCGCCGACAAGCCTCCACAGCTTATCGCGATTATCATCGTTTTCTTCCATGTCGCTTTGGATTTTTTTGAAAAGTTATCGCTCATCGAGGCCGAAACCCTAAGAAAGAAAATTCGGGAATCCGTGCTGTTCCGGAGATTATAGGCGTTGCCGTACAAATTCCGGCAAACACTGGTTTCGGAATCGTAGTTTAGACCGAAGCAGGAGCAATTTCTCCAGCACGAGTCCTCGCAGGAGCTTCTGCTTACGCCGGAAATTTCGACCGTGACGGCGCCGTCGAAATCGACAGCACCGATCTCCTTGAATCCGTCGGCGTAGCAAAGGAAGTCGTCATCGCGGGAGCACCCGCCGGAGAAGTCGCCGGAGCTCCAGGCTGCAGAATCGGCGGGGCGGAACCCGGAGGGGCAGTCGCAGGGGCGGAGGCCACCGACGCAGAGACCGAGGCTCCCGCAGCGGCCGTACACCCGGCAGACGCTGGCCGGGCGAGACCAGAACATGTCCCAGCTCGCCGCCTGCTGCGACCAGATGTACTGCATCAGCTGGCCGGAGGAATCGACAACGAACCTCGTCAAGACAGGCCCCGCGCCCTCCGTCGGCGCCGAGACCACCGAGTAGGAGAAGGACGCGTTCGGGCCGAACGGGTCCGAGAACGAAAAGTTGTAGATGTACTGGACCGTCATCTCCGGCACGCCGGCGAACAGTTTCCCCGTCCACTTCCCGGTCGACCAGTAGCTGGCAGAGCCGGAGAACTCGAGCTTGAACTCGCCGCCGCGGAGGCGGAGGGAGTAGAGGCCCGGGGAGGGGTCGGAGGGGCTCCGCCAAGAGACCAGGGGGCGGCTTGGGGTGACGGCCATGTCCGGAAGCCAGGTGTCGGCAGGGTGGTCGAAGCTCTGCCAGACGGTGGCGCCGCCAGGGGAGAGGAGGAGGAGGTTGCCGGAGTTGAGGAGGCGGACGGAGGAGGCGGGGCGGGGGTTGTCTGAGAGCCAGACGAAGGAGCCGGAGGAGTCGGCGACGGCGAGGCGGCCGTCGGGGTGGGTGAGGAGGGCGGAGGGGGAGCCGGGGCGGCGGGGGACGGGGGCGGCGCGGTTGGCGACCCAGACGACGGTGCGAATGGGGAGGGAGGCGTACCAGATGGCGAGGAAACAGGCGACGCCGGCGTTGGGGCAGAAGAAGCCGAGCTCGAAGGTCCGGTTGGGGCTCCGGAAAGTGGAGTTGCCGACGATCAGCACGGTGGCGATGGTAGAATTGAGCTCGGAAGCCATGGAAGCACCGAGAAGAGTTGAGAAGAAGAGGAAATGGCAGGCTTTTCTCGCCATGTTCACGGAAGAGGAGGAAAGAACCGCCGCGACTAGCGATGAAAAGGCGAAAGACCCAGTTCTGACTTGACCGGAGTTGCGTGAGCCAATGAAGGCACCCGACGGATTAGAATTCTTTATTGCGCTAACTCCCTTGGGCTATCGAAGTGACTTCCGTCTAATCAAAAAAGTACTTATCAGTAGGAATTGGATATAGGGAGCTTTTGACATAAATAGATTGATTGTCTTGATTCTTATCTGTTTTTCTCAGTAGAGCAGCCAGACTAGCGATCGGCTCGGCCACTTGACGAGCCGAGAAAGGGAGCACAGATTCGACCCATCGAATGCTATCTTTCTTAATCGAAGAAATTTAAAAAAATTTAAAAAGGTGTTTGATCGGAAGAAACGGAGGTTTGAAATTAAAATAAATAATTTTTATTTTAATTATTTAATTTAAAAAATTATTTTAATTTTAATTAAAAAAAATGATACAACCTATATAAAATCAATACTTATTTTTTGTGGGTTCAAATTTTTATTTAAATTTTGATTTTGATTTCAATTTTAATTTTGATTTCGATCATGAATCAAATGCTTTGAGTGATTTTGATCATTTCGATTTTAAGTCATTTCGATTTTTGATTTAGATTATAAATTAAATATTTTTTAAAATTTATTATTTATTTTGAATAAAGATTGAATATTCTTCAAATTTTTTTAATTTATTAATTTATTGATCTATTTAAACATGATCCGTACCTACATGACACCCGTACAATTCAAATGAGCTGTAAAGGATAATCACTATTACTATTGAAATTATTTTTTTTAAAATTAATTTAAAATTATTTTTTAATTTTAAAATTTTTTAATATAAATATTTTTTTATATAATTAAAAATTATAAAATTATAAAATATTTTTATATAAATTTGATATGGATCTTATCGTGACTCAAAAATTATAAAATTGAAATATAGAAATAACATCTCTACACAATAATATGATGTTGGATACATCAAATAATCTAACGCTTCATAAATATATAATAACAAAAATCTCATGCACCAAACCGTCCATTGGCTCCCTGGATCCATAACGGTTGTAGTCTCATGCACTAAACCACCTTTGATACTTGATAATCATATATATTGCAACATTGTGTTCATCCATGAGATATTCAAAGCCGCAAATAGAAAAATGCTCTTTGATACCTTATGATTATGTATGTTGCAGAATTGATGCTCATGTGTGAGATATTTAAAGTTGCCAATGCCAAGTTGTGCTATAGCCAAACTTTGTCATTAATGGGCCACGTATGATCATATAGTACAAGAACCTCTATCCAGACCATATGAGCTGGGGTGCACTGACCCTAATAGTTAACGAGCTATTGAAGCTTAATTCAAGTCCAAATTCGGCTTAGTGCTATGGTTATCGAGCTTAGATAATTTAAATATTTTTTTAAATCAAATTTAAATAATAAAATATTTAATCTAAAAATTTATAAATATAATTTTATATATATATATATATATATATATATATATATATATATATATATATATATATATATATATTATCATTGGGAAGTCGGTTGGAGAGTTGAACTGGCTCAAACCATTGAGCTAGAGTTAAATTCGAGTTTAAATATAGTTTGACCCAATATGAGACACCATCCAAATCAATCCTATATAATGACTAGCCAACCAATTGCAATGGGTTCCCATCGTATCTTTCGTATGAAAGAATGATTGATCTACTTCAATAATAGTTGATCTACTTCAATAATATTGGCCAATGAATCTCCTATAGATCCTAAAATATTTTGGACTTTTTCATTTATCCATCTGCGTGGATATCGTGGTGGCTAATATGTAATCTAGAAGTGAATTATGCGGAGGAAGGTGAATTTAACCACCGTCTGCTTGCGGTAGCTAGAATCCAGAGTCCTGAAAATGCTAAAAAGTAATAGTGACATAGCATGGTGGGGAGACGTTTTTGAGTTGACAAAGTCGTCACCACTTTATCGCTCATAGCTAATTTTGACAAGATGGGAGCACCGTCCCGAACCACCGAAGAACAAGGACCATATGCTTGCTTTTCCAAGTCTCCACCTTACGCCGAAAGCGGATCCATCTTTGGGTGTCAGATGGTTATTACTCGGTTCCATTGTTGAAAAAGATCAGAAGCGTCCATCCTTATTTCGTAGCATTAATTTCCCATATTTACTCCTCGATTGGCTAATCAAGGCATAATCGTAAGATGCACATGTTTTCTGATCGACACTTGCTGTACTTGAGCATTGCCATTTTCCAGAAGATTATATCGCACATTTTCCTTTTTGGTAAATGAAATTGTCTTCGAGCTATTTGAGACCACAGGTTAAACATTAAAAAAATATTTTAAGAAAATTGGATCGTTCATTTGACCGTTGGCAAGGCCAAACACTGATATCACCTGATCCTTAAAAATTAAATAAGGTATTTCAGTGGGACCGGTTGAACGAACATTAATCTCAATAAAATCTACTAGATATGTTTGTCTCACTAGATTGAGCACAAGCATCACATTTAGTAAAATAAATATTTTAAAAAGAAATTCACTTTGACCTGGAAGGTTGATTGAATGGATCTAAAACAACGTTCTAAAAGCACTTTCCACACTTTGCAAGTGCGCACTGAAAAATACCACAGCTCAGAATTTCATCCTTAAAAATCCGAGCGTAAGCGATACATCCGCAATAGAGGAAATAGTAAAAATAGTTAATTTTCTCAAATTAATTTTTTGGGTAAACCACCGCTTTTAGCGTTTCTGTTACAGTTCCTATGGAGCAATCAGAACCAACCCCACACCCAAAGAAGGAAGCACATTTGCTAAATTCATGAAAATGTTACAACACTCAAACCAATCCCCCGCTTTTCCTAGTTCCTTTGCTTGGGCAGAGGTTGAAAAGAGGCCAATCATGTTCGACACCATAATTGAAAACGCGAATATGCACCTCTCTCTCTCTCTCTATATATATATATATATTAGATCATATTTCTTCTTGAAACAAAAAGAAGAGATGTATCATGGAGCATCAATACACCTTATATATAAGATCACATTTCTTCATGAAACAAAAAGAAGAGATGTATCATGGAGCATCAATACACCTTTCATACACGGATAAGGAACATCATAGAGAAGAAAAAAAAAGGTCCACATAAAATTCAAACATTCAAGGCAGATGACAGATGGCCAGGAGTCCAGTATGTGTCTGTATTGGCTTAGAACCATACAAAGACAACCGACGCACCTGAAGTGATTTAATGATGAAAAAAACGTAGCTTTCAAAAATAGGGCAAAAGAATTGCTTGCCTTGCATCTGATCCAAGCACAGGACCACAACACTCCCAATTTCATCTGCCAACTATTCAGCATCACCAAAACAAAGGAACAAAAAAAAAAAAAATCAACACTTTACATGAATGATGCAGAACAAAGCAAACGTTTCAATCACATATCACTTTAACCTCTTTCTTTCTCTTTTAGGCAATCCAAAAGAATTTGACCCACAATATAGACACCTGAGACTAGAAAGCTTTATCTTATGAACAAACTACGTAGAGGCATTCGCTTCCACCAATTACTACTGAAAAGATGAGTACAACATACTTCCATTCAATCTGGCATCCACTCCGACGGGGGCTGAGAACTAAAATCTCAACTATCGTAGACATGTAGACATCCAATGCTACTCACTAGACATGTGATCGATCACCATGATCTGCAATAAGAAATCATATGTTCAGTATTCCTAGGATAACAAAACTCCTCAATAGCCAGACCATGCGAAAGCACAATTCAATCATATGTATGGTTCACATGCATCATTGGTTCATTCTTCTTTTCCAATTCCCAACTGGAACATAAACACTCGCTTTTCATTTTTTAAGATATGTTACAGATAGATAAAATATATAGATTAAGGCAGGTAAAGACTATATTTTTGACAAACTTCATGAAAATCATGTATACATACACACAGATAGTGATCAACACCTATGGTTTCCCAGCAATTGATATTCTGCAGAACCAATAAGAACTTGGCTTGGCAACTATGTACAGAAACAAAATGGCCAAATAAAGAGGCCTTATACAGTTACTTAAAAACAACCGAAATTCTTTGCTGGGCAAACCTGGTCACAAACGGGGCAGGTATCACTTCTCTCCATCCACTCAAGAATGCAAGAAAGATGAAAGTGATGTTCACATTTCGTTAAAATGCGAGGGTTCTCAGCATCATATTCTGCAAAAGAAAAAGGTAATGAAAATTCATCAGATCCGTTAGCTGTCACTGCATTATGAACACTGAGGTTGCTTCACGCATTTGTGATTGATCTGCAATCAAGACAATAGACTCCTGATAAATGCCATCAATCATGACATGTAGACTCTTCATGGGAGTGTACGAACAAGAAATTGCACGCATAATCTAACTTGCCACTGATTGTTCACTTGCTTAGGAATATATATCAAGTTCAGTATCATCTTAAATATGGTCAATTTTCAGAAGCAAAAAGCATGTGATTTTTAAGATAGGAGGAAAAATTCATGTGGAAACATTACGAATACTAGCTTGATTCAAAGCAAAATAAGTGCCAAAAACAAGAGGAAACTTGCAGTATCTATACAAGGCTAAACAACTGTCTTAGCAATGATATATTAGTTGCTAACAAATACAACTGTTTCTCACAAACTACTAAAACAGAATAGAGAAGCACATAGCCCATAATGCTATACTTGACTGAAAGCTGACTAAAGAAGAAGTTAGCTATTTGATCAACCAAATCAATCAACTAGTCCTTATTGTTTGCCTTTTGAAGTAATACATCATAAATTATAAGTTAGGTAATGCCTCATAGTTAGTTAAAGCAGGATGTGCCCAGTATAAAGAAGCCATAGGAATTTCAAATGTTATCCTCAATGTTTAGGAAACATGCCTTTCCTTCATGACTTTTATGTCAAAAAGAAAATGCTGCTTAAATGTTACAGGTTTCTAGAGCAACCATACAAATTATCATGTTTCTTTCATTTTAATCATATGTTCAACCCAAGAGAGAACCGGAACAAGTTACCAAAGTTGAAAAGGCTATCCTCATCCTCCCACATCACATAGTTCATTAAGTGCAAACTATACTCTCGTCGTTGCAATGTGGCACAAAACAATACCTTCAAGACAAGTGGGGCAAACATCTTCATCATCAGTAACTGAAACAATAGGTGCATCCACCTTGGAAGGTTCATCTTCTGTTTCAGGGGGCTCATGTTCAAAAACAGTTTTACTCTTGCAGTCGGACTTTGACAAAGTCTGACATGTATCTGATCCTTCTAACCTTCCATCAGTTTCTCCTATTGGCTGAGAATCTGCTGCTTGCACATGATCGATCTTGATTGGACGGTTTTCCAAGTTTCCAGGTGAAGTTTGTGAACTTGTTAAGCCCACATCGTAAGGCAATGGTGCAGGAGGTGCTCGGTAAGTGCCTGGAGTAGATGTCTCCAAATTTGTATCAACAAGTAAGCCGCTAGATACTACAGAAGATGTACCACGGTTGGTAGACAATGGTTCACGCTCTTCTAAATCTTGCGGGCACTGCATAAAGGACCAAGGTTTGACAATATGTATTTAGATGGAAAACTCGAATCTCAAAATGAATAATCCTGACATTAGAGGATCTCATTAAATAATAATAATAATAATAATAATAATAATAATAACAACAACAACAACAACAATAATAATAGTGCTTTATTATATTTTAGCATAGCAAGATGTGTTAGCTAGCGAAAATCTCCAATGCAATTGAAGCTGGAGCAAATTAGTCAAAAGGGTGCCGAGATGCTTCATCTCCAAATTCCTCCAAACTAATCAAAACTATAGAAAACAGCATCACGTAAATGCAGTAAACTACATAAAGGAAAACACCGCAATACTCGTTGTATACCTAAGCAAGATCCCATGAAGGGCAAATCCATGTAAAATCCCAACATACACCATCAATGAACCAATTTCTATAAAAAACATAATATTGTATTAAACGCATATTCTTTTTATAAATCTAGCATACTACTGATAGAAATATCTTTAAGATCAGTTGATGATGCTCTTGCTATGAAATATTTGACTCCTTAGATGCTTTAGCAAAAGGATTGAAAGATCATGCATTAGCTTTAAATAGGTTATCAACAACAGAATTATGAACACTACAAACATTGATAGATCAGACATCCCTGAAAAGATCTTGAAAACTCAAACTATACGATGAAGAAAAGAATATAACAGAAAAAGAACACAAGATTTCACTGATTTCTTTGAAATTGCACTTAACAATCATACCAAAGGGCTATAGGCAAAGGTAGTTGGATGGAGAATTCAAGATTTATTAGCCGAATCTCAAACTATAAACCAGAAAATGGGCTTGGAAAACCTTGTGCCTGCCAAACACCTTGTTGAAGGACATAAGCAAGGAATACTTTTAATGTCAAACCTACTTATGCCAGGCATTAACTATTCCAAGTAAAAGCGATCATAAGCTATTTCTGGCTCAAAGCCTTTATTTATGCTTACATGCTTTTTTCATAATGGGCAGAGGCACCCTCAACAAAGAGTTATTCCAAAAATTGTAGCTAAGCAAAAGTTGGAACGGTTACTATTTCTATCCCACATTTTCTTATCCCTAAACAAAATGCAGCCTAATAGAGCACATGATCATTAATTAAATCTGACCACAAGAATTTGTGTACAATGTTGGGCATGTGCATTAGTTCACAATGTTTAGTAATTCTCAAGCAAATGCTCATCAAGTTTCTTCCATGCTTGGCAAATGAAAGCAGCAGGGGGAAGTGTAATCCACGGTTCCGCTTTCTTAAAGCATAAAAGCAAGCAAGCAAACAAATCCACCTTTCAACAAATAAAAGTCATATAAAATTCATAATTTATGTATCAAAGCATTATTCTTTAAAAACTGAATTAAATAGCTAATAGTAGATCAAAACTATAAACAAGATAGGTTAAATGTGACATATATTATTTTAGAAAAAAAATAACTAATGGAAAAAGCAGGAACTACGCACATAGTAATAAACTGGTGCCCTATCTGCTTCAGCTCTTCTGGATGAACAGCAACAGCAACCACCCATTTTCTATTTATCTGTTTGTTCAGTTCACTGTAGTCCAACAGGAATTATAGGTTGTTGGAGCATTGTTTCTTGTAGAATGCCATAACAGACAAGTCTATTAGCTACAGAACACACCTCTGAATTCATAATTTTTTAGCATGGCTGAAGCCAGAAATAGTGATGCAATATGTAAGGCAGCATAAAATATAAATATATTTTTTTTGGATATTTTTTCCGTGTGCATGCATGTGCAAAAGAAACAAGTCAAAAATTGTTCAAGCATGGCTTTCCAAACATCCAAGTAAAGCCATCACAAACCAAGATTATTCCAATCTGGGAAATACGAATGCATAAGGATTTAAAATGACAAAAAGAAGGATCTCAAAACAATAAACTGGTGGATGTTTTAACGTAATTATAGTTTGATATTAAATCATGTCTAACGAGTGCTAGATCCAAAACCTGTATCAGGTTGTCAGCCAGTGAAACTGAGGTTAACGAGAAATTCTCAACTCATAAAAAGGTCTTTTTAACTCATTTGATCAATGGGTTTACCAAAAAATTCTTCATATAGATCATGACACATATATTAATCATGATCAAAGGATTGTAATCACTTTCATACATGTTGTTCATCAAAATATTATTAAAAAAACTCATGATCTAGAACTAATGCTGGTAATTAGAAACATATCTCTGCACCACCCAGAGTCCTCCTTCATGTTACACATAGGAATTGTCAGAGGTTGTTGCTTTCATGCAATACCAATGACCACATCACTAATCGTTTGATCATAATAAGCAATCCTCCAAATAATCAACAACCACAATCACGTACTTTAGTTCACATTGGCTAACATGATCCTCCCTCAGATTCAACCAGAGAAAGTACATTTAACCAGGCCAAACAATCTAGATGACAGATTAAAATTTATACACAATTTACCCAATCCTTGGATGCCATCTGCACAAAAGAACTCCTAACTCCTAAAACACCTGAGTTTAAAATCAACAAATCTTCAACAAATAAAGCTTTCTGAAATTTGACCATAATCGAATTGTATCAACAACTGATTCACTGTAGTGCACCTCATTATAAGTATACCTAGTTCCAACTCTTATGATCTCTAACCATGAATGGCGATAATTTTTCACCAGGGATGTTGGATATTCAACAATCAAAAGTCAGAACACTAGAAATATCCTCTATACTTCCTATTATGATGTGTATAAGTATCTGCTGTTTAGTCCTCCAACCACACAAGACTGCAAAGTTAATATCCTCCCCAGCAATACATCAGCATCCCCCTACTAGACTGTGAGATTATAATACCAGTTTGCACTATAGCTTAATCATACAAGACCAAGCAACTACCGTGCATCAATCAGATAGAGGCGCTTTCCCTACCACCTTAAGAGTATAAGTCATCCTTCTGAGCCCACTAACCTACAACATAGCTCAGTCTACAATCCAAAATGACACTTGATTCTTAAAGACATAATTAACCAGATGTCCAAAAAAAGCAACTTGAAAAGAAATTTCAGCTCAACAATCTCATTTTAGCATGATAAGACTATCAAGCTCTTGAAAAATCCCTTCACAGATATGATAAGCAAACAATAAATCAAGCCTAACAGATTTATCATAAATTGCTGCTCAAAACTTGATAAGCAATTTTTTTGGCAGATTTTTTGGAAGCAACTCCAGCAACCCTAACCATAGACTTGCTCAACTAGTAAGGGAAGATGCAGTGTGCAGGAACAGGAAGAGTACACATTGTATATGTTGGGTATAAAATACCCACAGCCGAAACCCCCAGCGGAATCGACGACGGAACAGAACGGCTCCGCCCGGACTCCTACGGGAGCCGGGCTCCGCCTTCGACTTCGAGCAGCACGGCTCCGCCCGGACTCCTACGGGAGCCGGGCTCCGCCTTCGACATCAACAGCAGCTCGGCTCCGCCCGGACTCCTACGGGAGCCGGGCTCCGCCTTCGACATCAACTGCAGCACAACTCCGCCTCCGACATCAACTGCAGCACAGCTCCGCCCAGACTCCTACGGGAGCCGGGCTCCGCTCTCAATATCAGCTGCTGGTAAGCTCCGTCCGGACTCCTACGGGAGCCGAACTTCATCTTTAACTTTGATTACAGAGGGCTCCGCCCGGACTCCTACGGGAGCCGGGTTCCGCTTTCAGTATCCACTGCAGGTAAGCTCCGTCCGGACTCCTACGGGAGCCGGACTCCACCCACGACCCCAACCGGAAGGAGGACCCCTCCCGGACTTCTACAGAGACCGGACTCCGACCGCTGCCGAGCCTCGATCAACAAATCCGCGCCCCCTGACAGATCACAATAACAACCATGATTCTGTTCCACTTCCTGTAGCGGATTCCGCGCGGCTCCATCACCCCCTGCGGCGAACCCATCACTCTCTGACAGGCTGTGTCAACGGCCATGATTCTGCTCCGCTCCCTGCAGCAGGTGCTGCACGATTCCACTACTCGCTGACAGCTAGCGGCAACGGACGCCGCTCCACTACCTGCAACAGGCCCTACGTGGCGGGCTATGACAATAGCCACGGGTCTACCCCACTACCCTTCGCAATAAATTCCCCTGACCACGGACGGCCCACTACCAGACGGTTACAGGTGTCGCCATCAATCCGTTGCCCCCTCCGCCTATAAAAGGGGGACTCAGATACGTTATTCTCTAAGCTCATCTCTTATCTCAAAACTCTGCTAAATTCTCCGTTCGAGCACTCCATTCTTGTTGAGGCAGAGAACTGACTTGAGCGTCGGAGGGTCTTGTCGGAGCAACCCCACCTCCGGTTTAGACTTCCCTTGCAGGTCCCGGCGGCGACCGCGGCTTCCCCGACTCCAGCTTCTCCGGCGCAAGCAGATTTTTGCACCAACAGTATACATGGCTTTTGTGTACATAACAAGGCATATCTTGGAACAACACAGGAAGTAATCTAGGAGGCGTTCTGAATTACATTGAGATGTATTACTGTTTGCAACAGTTACCTTAAAAAACGAGTTTGCATTTAGTGAACTTACACCAAGAGCCAACCTTAATGGCCTTTCCTCTATAATCAAATCCTTAATGAACTAATTTTTGATCTTCAAATGGTCGTGCTATGGTTTACACTACTCTAAGAGGAAACACTAGAAGAAGCATGTAATGCATCTCTAAGAGGGAACACTAGAAAAAGCATGTAATGCATCTATTGTTAGTTAAGTAGTCTAATCTAGAAGAACAAATAAGCTGAGCAACTTGCAAGCTACTCAAGCTCGACTCGGATCCAAGCTTGACTCAACTCGACTATCATCGAGCTCGAATAACTCAATAAGTTTTCCAAGTCAAACTCAAGTAGCAGAATACCTGACTCGAAGGCTCATAAGCCTAGTCGACTATATATACATTTTTAATTATATTATATTTTATTTATAATATATATTATTAATTTAATATTTAAAATATTATATTATATTATATTTGTTTTCTCAAATTCGAGCTCGAACTTTGTCTCAGGTATAGCTCAATTGATAATCGAGTCAATCTCTAGTATTGCTTTTTTCTTATCGAATCAAGTTCGAGCTTGGATATTAGGGCCAATTAATCTCGAGTCCTCTCCCTCCTCCCCCCCTCCTTCTCCAGCCGTCCCTTTGTCGGTATGCCTTAGAACAACATGGTACAGACCCATACCATGCCAAACCGGTCACTAGCTTATACGCCCTCTAGTACCAGTTCAATGAACCTTGCCAGAAAGTATTCCAACAAGATGAAGATGATGAACCAATTGTAGTCAATCTCAATATGCTGCAAAGTTGATAAACAACTATACAGTGATAAATATTGTTACTAATTATGAGGGATATCTTAGTAGGGTTATGGCAAAGGCTTACCTATCGAAAGGGAGTTATCCTAATAAAATCTCAGTTAATTTTTGACCAAATTGTAGAAGATTGATATGGTGGCCAACTGACTAATTGACTCATTGAAATAAATCAATAATTAAATATGCATGGAGCATTGCAAGATTAATAATTGTTACTTTCAAGAAGTCTCAAAACCTCAACAAACTCAAAAGGTTAGATGTTGAAGACAACTTGATAGGTCCATAATAACTCATATTTCCAATTCATGTATACCTAACTAAGGTCCACTACTTGGGAATCTTAAAATATGGGTTTTAAAGAGCAGATATGAGGTAACGCAAATTAGACCAGGCATTACATGAACTTGGGTACATTGAAGGGTGGGGTTGTAAATGTCTAGGTATTAGATCTATCAAATATTTAAAACATTCTTCCAAAGGACTTGTATTAATTTGTCGTACCAATAATAAATCACCAAGTCTAAGATTGTATAGATGATAAACCAAAAAAATTCTTCATATTGAGCATCAAAGAAAGATAAAACATTAATAGAAGCATCATGATCATATTTATACCTTTTTATCATTAAAAGAATTCATGACGTAGAATTAATATTGGTAATTAGATTACCAAGGTTCATTCACAATACAAATATGAATTTTTGAGGTACTGACAACACAATTAGTACCGATAATTAGATAAACAGCTCCCTGAAACCAAGGTTTCTTCACATCACGCATAAATTGTCAAGTCATTTGTTTTGTGTAGAGGGTGACCTTTGGCACAACAATAAAGTTGCTCCATTGTTATGTGGATGTCACTAACTTCAAAACACAAAAACAATATCCCTGCGTACCTTTGACCTCCCCTAGATCCTGAAATGCCAGGAAAATCATAAAACAGACCACCCTTTTTTCTTTTGTGCAATACCAATAACCACAGCATTAGTTCATCAAAGAATGACAAGCAGTCCATTGAAGAATCAATAACTCAAAACATCACAAGGAAGTTTCCAACTCCACTCTCGCAACCACCTTCGTAGGTTAGCAGCAACAATTACCTCAATTTTACTGATTCACATACTTCTCACAATTCAAGTTTAGAGAGAATCTAATTAGAGTAAAAAATATTAAATTATTAATTGAGACCTTGAACACCATCTACATTCCATAACTCCCAAATCTTTAATGCTAGCTGCATTTGGAAGCAGAAATAAGTTAATTTGAAGAAAATGGTTAACTTATTCATATTCTTTATTTTTCTGGAATAAACTACACCACCTACATGGTAGAGTAATTTATTCCTACATTAAGTGGGGTAAAGGAGTTGGAAGCCAAAAGGTACCACCTTTCGTTACTTGTTTTACCTTCTGAAAAAATGGTTTAACCCAAGTCCCATGAATGTTTTGTTGAAAAAGAGTGGACTAATTAGGTTAAATGACTTTTACTCCCTCTTATTCCACTTCCAATTGTAGTCTAAGCAAAAGGTTCAAATAACAGAGGCAAGTCTAAGCAACTCAAGTTCGAGTAACAAAGGCAAAGTAATAAATAAATCAAATAAATTTAAAACAAGTCAATATCCCAATCCTTGAATTTGTGATCAAATTAGGCAAACCCACTGAATTATTTGAATTCTATCTGTTACATCTTCTGCCATTCATAGCTATAATCTCCCAAGTGTGCCATTTCATATTCAGCAACCAAAAGTCAGACCACAGTAAACATCTGTTTTAATTCCTATTGTGACTACATGTAGACAACAGATGCTCTTCCTTCCAACGACACAAGACTGCTCTGATCCTAAAAAAACACCCACAAGGCAGCAAAGTCAGCATCATTAGATGCAAAACATAAGCATGGGCCTCTTTTTGGTATTCAACAATTAAAAGTCAGCTCACTGTAGACATCCTCTTTAATTCCCACAATTACCATATACAGATATCTGATGCTCTATGCCTCCAACTAAAAGCTGCAAAGTCTGCATCCAGGCAAAACAGAACCATACATCGATCAGGTGTTCAATGACACCCTAAATTCCAGCTAGCAGACAGCAAGGATAGCAAATCAGAAGCAGTAGAGCACATAAAATAACCTACTATGGAATTGTGCCACAAAGCAAGCTATTACCATGTATAGATCAGAGATGCAGACTCTCACAACCATCTTACAAGTATAACAGCCATAGCTTCTCCATTATGTTGTTAATTGAGGCTACACCACCTGTCATATCGAACATACTTTTTGTCCCTATCACGAGCCAATGGAGAGAACCCCAGCTGAAATCTGTAAGCTCAGGACAAACCCGGGCATAGCTTAATCCTTGCATAAAGAATTTAAAGTCAAGCTCAAGATGAAACCAGTTCACTTGTATTTGGCTTGGTTACACTCTACTTGCATGTTGGGGTTTCAGGTCCTGCCAACATTTAAGGAATCCTTCTGAAGGAATTATAATCAAGTGACATACCGATATCCATGTCCAAGTGTTAGGAGCAGGCACTTAAGACTATATAAATCGAGGAGTCTAGATTGCATAATGAACACACACACACACACGCACACACACTAAAAAATAAAAATAAAAATAAAAAATCATCATGTAGATCATCATAGAAAAACTAACTTTAACCAAAGGATTATTGTAGAGAGGACTCATGATGTAAAGCCAATGTTGGTAATTAGAATCATAGCATCTTGTCATCAAGGTTCCTGCACAACACCTCAATGAATAGTTTTGGATTGTTGGTTTTGTGCCACACCAATCGTTGAATGATAAGTTCGCCAAAGCAAAAAAAAAAAAAAAGAAACACTAAACTTTAGCACCACCTTTCCAGGACTAGTGACTGCAATCACCAATGCTTTGGCAATTTTGAAATTTCTAATGGTTTGAATAAACTTCATTCAGTTTGATGCCTGATCCGGGATCTAATTGGACTTGAATATTAATAAGAATTTCTCATAAGTTCATCTAGACCATCAACACCACCTACATTCTATAACTCCCAAATCTCTAAGCAACTCAAGATCAGATGACAAAGGTAAACTACTGATTAAATCAAATAAATCTAAAAGAAATGAATCCCCCAAATCCCACTTGAATTATAATCAAATTAATTGGTGTGCCTTATCATCTGAATTTTACCTCTTACATCTATTATTCATTGCTATAATTTCTCACATCAGCCTTTTCATATCAACAACCAAAAGTCATCCCACTGTAAATATCCTCTTTACTTCCTTTGGTGGCTACATATACATATCAGATGCTCTGGCGCTACGATTACAACTTTCGATTCCTATGCAAGAGTGCAAAATGCTGATTCACAGAGGCAAACACGATATACGCAGAAGAGAAGTTGAATGACCCCAAATCCTGATTATTAGTCCATAAGGATAACACACATGAAGTATACATCACATCAAAGAACTTAGAAATTGGGTTATACTCAGATCTCTTTATACTCCTTAGAACAATAACTGCTTTTGCTTCTTCACTGACCTACAAATATAGTTTGCTTGGTAATCCAATAAATAACTCTACCTTTGAAAAGATACAACTGATTAGAGAATTGCAACAAGCCAGAAAGAAAAGATTAAAACAAAAAAAAAATCACTCACTGCTTTTGCTTCTCCCCTAGCCAAGAAGTTCAGCAAACCAAGCAACTCAAAAACAGGTTACCACTTGTACCTTCATAATTTGTCCAAGGACAAACTTTTCTCAGAAAAGGCATCATCAAAAAAAAAAAAAAAAAAAAAGGAATGTATTACATAAAGAACATCAAAAAGGAAATTTAAAGCCGCGTCACATGAGTTTTGATCACTTTGTAGAACACCAACAGAACCTTATACCCAAATTCCTTTTCGCCAAATACAGAAATCTACATTCTTCCAGAGAACATGTGCTAAAGTGTCATACCAATAGCCATGTTTAAGAGTTCCATGCACGTGCTCAAGGCTACATCAAAGAGCTGGGATTATATCAATGGTACACCAAAAATCTTCACACACGCCATCAAGATATCACCAGTCATGATCATTTTCATACTCCTTATCATCCAAAGAATTCAGGATGCTGGACTAGTCTTAGCAAATAGAATCATCTCTCCCCATTGCCAAGGTTTCGTCACGACATGTATATGAACTGTGGGAGGTTCTAACTTTTGCAAAACACGAATAACCACATCAGTAGTTCATTGGAGCATAACCAGCAACCCATTAGAGTACCAATGATTCCCAAAGTATCGATAATTCAAAACGAGAAGCTTCAAATTCCATTCTTGAGCACCTTTTATAGGCTACTGGTAGCAATCACCAAAAATTTGGCACCATTAATATTTGTATTTGTTCACTTGAACTCCCCCCAGTTTGACTATAGAGAAGAGGCCTAATACGCCTAAAAAACTTAGATTATTGATTAGAATTTCTAAGAAATTTATTTGGACCTCAAAACCATCTACATTCCACAACTCCAGATATTTAAGAAACTCTGGGTTGAAATAAAAAAAGTAAAGTAGTGCATAATTCAAATAAATCTTGAAATAAAGATCCCAGCACTTGATGTGCAATCAAATGCATCAAAGCACCTGATTACTGGTACATCTTTTTCTGAAGCCAAGCTCTCATAATCTCTAACAAGTCATAACCATAGTTTCTCCAGTGGGCCTCTTGGCATTCAGGAACCAAAATTCTAAACATCCTCTTTAATTCTTGTTACTTACAATACATAGATATCCGATTGTCTGCCCGTCCAGCTACACGAGGCCACAAAGTCAGCATCCTTAGAGGCAACATATGAGCATACATTGAATGGCAAGTTAAATTTCAACTATTCAACCATGAGACTAACATATCAGAAATAAAATAGCCACTAACTAATAGCTGAACAAATTTTTCTGTGACACCAAGCTATTACTACTGACTAATCAGATCATTTCTACTGCAAGTGTAACTGCTTTTGGTTCTCCACTAGCTGACAAGATAGATCAGTTGATGATTAACCAAAGAGTTGTAATAATCCAAGATGCCAGAAAGAAAAAATTCGCTAACTTCAGCTCATACATCTCATCTAATCAGATAAAAACATCAGCTCTGCAAGACCCCCACATAAACATACACAATAGACCCAGCAGCTCGGGAATAGGTTCACCTTCCAAAGTTTATTATTCGTTCAAGAACATTTTTTTTTCTAAAAACATCTAAAGAAATCCGATAATCAAATAAAGAACGACAACGTAAATCCAGAGCCACGTCACATGAGTTCTGATCACCTCACAGAACACTAGCAGCACTTCTACCAAGATTCATCGACAAGGATTCTAGACTCAGGCATCTCCCATTCATCATCAGCGGAAAAGAAAAATCTCAAAGAACTCGTCAAGAATCATCTACAACGGTGGAAAGATCCGACCCAAGAACTCCAACTCCAGTCGCCCTAATCTAATCAAAGAACCACCGAATTCTTATATCAATCCATATAAGAACATCGACCGAAAAGCCAAACACAATATCATAAAGCAAAAGCGAGAAGAAACGCACCAGAATTCAAGATCCTAATCGAAGTCCACGGCTCGGAAAGATGGGGAAGAGGCGAAGAAGAACAAGAATCCGCGGGTTTTACCAGTAGAATGAAAGATCGCCGAAATTCCCCGCTTAGACCTCCGAGACGCTGACGAGGGTTTCTTCGGTCGTCGGAGAAGCGAGGATCGTCCTCTGCCTCCTCCGCTTCTCCATCGAAGAGAGAGAAAGAGTGTAGGAAGGGATTCTTCGAAGGCTTTATACCGTGTAGAATATAAAAGGCCGAGAACGGGTGGCGGAAAATCAAATATATATATATTTTTTTTTTTGACTGAAGCGAAAAATCAAATATCGAAATAAAAAAAGATTCCATTTTTTTTACAAAGACCGACGACGCTACCTTTATAGGCGATTCCGCATATAAATATATATACTTCCGCTAAACTTGCCGTCCACTTGTGTCGGTTTTTCGGAATCGGACGGTAATTATGCAATCGCGTAGATGTTTCTAAAGGACGCATAGAGATTAGATTAGTGTGTGAAAGGGGAAATCAGGTTGGGGAATGATAAGGATGGACGGAGAATTAAAAAAGGGGGAAGATTTCTCCCCTTGCACTGGACTCGGGATTTCGTGCACAGCTTTCTAAGCTTGGAACTTCCTTAAGTTTTTTTCGTTCCAACCACGTTCCAAATATGCCCCTGCACAGAGTTAGTGGAGTATTATTCCCACCATGTCCCTCGCCGCCTGGCGAAAGTGGGATTATGGAATTAATGCCACGTGGCCGTGGCAACTGGCACGCTAGCGTGGTGGTCCCCACTTAGCTTCATTCAGTGCCATGCCGTGGAGAAATTATTGTATAGACCGGGTACAAGTGGACCAGGGCAAAGCTCCAAGCATATGCGCGGTGGATAACGAGCAATCCTGAAATTATTGGCCAGAACAGTTATACCATATGTACCTAACATCATCTAATAAAAATCTAATATATTATTTAAAAAAATAAAAAATATATTATTATTTATATTTTTTAAAAATTTTAAATAAAAAATTTATTTTTATTATTTTAAATAAA
Organism: Elaeis guineensis; assembly: GCF_000442705.2. Classification (NCBI taxonomy): domain Eukaryota; kingdom Viridiplantae; phylum Streptophyta; class Magnoliopsida; order Arecales; family Arecaceae; genus Elaeis; species Elaeis guineensis. Next base: position 4,312,191 of record NC_026004.2, read on the forward strand.
AAAATTAATTTTTTTAGATGATAAACTATTTTGATATTGAATGATGCAAGATATATGTGGTAAGATTGTTTTAACGAATAATTTTTTATAATCCAAAAATGGTGGAGCACAAAGGGCAAAATTTTTAATCGGAGAATTAGGCATGGTTCATTGGATCTGATCCAAGTAATAATTAGCCCACGTGGTGGCATAAAAAAATCCAAGCTCCACCATAGATTATTCTATTTGGGCGCTTTCCAAGCCCAGTTTCAAGCGGGCTGAGGTTATAGCGCTGCTGTTGCTGGGCTAGGTTTTCTTTATTTCCACAAAGGCCAACTTAATTTACTATCATTGCCTATTGGATCCAAAGTATGATGGACATATCCTTGATAAAGGAATAGCACTAATTCTCCTTTGATATCTTAGTCATGTTAGTGCTGGTCAAATAAAATGTGGCAAACTTAAACCTAGATCATTCGAACTAGGTTTCTTGATGGATATATCCCACTCACGGCTTGTTAATCTATTCATGTTTCTTGTTAATGGTGCATAAAGACAAGGTTTTTATCTAATATAGCAGCAAGAGAGGCTGTTACATTCATTGGGAAATCTGAAGATGGTGGTTGTAAAATGATATTTAAAGCATTAAATATGATCTACAAAGAATATGCTAGGTTTCTACCAAAAAAAAAAGAATATGCTAGGTAAGATATATTCCTTCAAGATCCAGTATTATTTGGATTGAATTAGAGGTTGTTTGGCACGTACTTTTGTGACTTTGAGTTATGAGATTATTGCATCATGTTTATGTATGTTGGGGGATACCCACCGATCGACCGCCGGAGGGCCCGACCGACTGCAGGAGGGCCCGACCGCCTGGCGGCCTGACCGCCCCCGTTGGACGACTCTGACTGGCCGAAAGGCCGACCGATCGTCGGTCGACCGACTGACGGGAACCATCAGTGACTAACAACCGTCCATCCAACGGCCCATCGCCGACTGGGGGTATGTCGGGCGTATCCATCCCGACCGACCGAACCCCGAGGTTCGATGGCCGACTTACATGACGCTCGCCGACCAATGGAGGGGCCCGACACCACTTCGCTGGCTACCGACGTTGGGTCGGTCGGCTCCTCCAACCGTCGTACAGCCGTCAGACGTTGTCAGCTCTGACACGGACATGCGGCGCAGTTACCTAGGGGCATTATCCCGCCGAGAGCCGGGTCAACCCTGGTGATTAGACGGCTACACGGCGACATGACGTTTCCACGGCGGCTCTGGCGGCCCACAGTGAGTTGACAGTTCCTCACTTGTCCGCGCCATTAATGACGGCGCCATACCGTGCTCCACTATATAAACCGGGGAAGGCAACCGTGCAAAGGATCGATCCGCCCGTTTCTTTTACATACGCAGGCTCGCTCCTCTCTCTCTCTCCCTCTCTCTTTTTCAGAGCTCTCCGTCTGCATTTCACTGTTGCCCAGTCACCTCTCTGACTTGACCGTCGGAGGGTCCCCGCCGGAGCCGCCTCTGGTCAGTGCGGACTTCCTTTTGCAAGTGCACGCTTCCCGGCGATCGGGCGACGAGGCGATTGGCCGCAACAGATTGGCGCACCAGGAAGGGGGACAGCATGACAAAGACAAGAGCTCAACGATCAAGAGTCACTGGGTCGGCCAGGCGCTCTTCCCGCCGGGAAGAAGCCTCCCCGCCCCCACCGGCGGTGGAGCCTAGCTCTCCGCGCCCTGCAGTGACCACGGAGGCCCAGATTGCGGCCATCGTGCGGCAGATGACCGTACTGACCGACGCAGTCAAAAGCCTCCAGCAACAACCGACGGCCTGACCTATGCCTTCCAGGAGCAGCCGCCGACGGCCGCGCCGACCCCTGTCGCCTCCATGCGAGCGCTCCCAACAGCGCTCCCACGGAGAGGAGGAGGGGCGACCACGGCGCGACGACCGACGGTCCCAGCGGCCCTCTCCTTCCCCGTTGGAACGGGCGAGGAAGGAAAAGCGGCCGCACACACCGTCGGCCTCTCTTTCAGAATCCTCTGGAGGCTCCACCCCTGGGGTCTCCCAGCATCGACGAGCGGACGACTACGAGCGACGGTTCGAGGAGATCGACCGCCGACTCGCCCAACTGCAGATGGACGGCCAGAAGTCTTCGAACGACGTCGACTTCCAGACCGCCCAGCCTCTCTCTCGACTGGTCCTCGACGAGCCGATTCTCAGTCGGTTCAAAATGCCGAACGTGGAGCCATACGACGGCTCCACCGACCCAGTCGACCACCTCGAGAGCTACAAAGCTCTCATGACGATTCAAGGGGCAACCGACGCCCTTTTCTGCATCGGCTTCCCCGCGACGCTCCGCAAGGCTGCCAGGGCTTGGTACTCCGGTCTTCGATCGGACAGTATCCATTCCTTCGCGCAGCTCAAGCACTCGTTCGTGGCCCATTTCAGCACCAGCCGAAAGCCGCCGCGAACGTCGGATAGCCTTTTCTCCCTCAAACAGGGGGAAAACGAGACGCTCCGACACTTCGTGGCGCGATTCAACGCGGCCACGCTCGAGGTCCGGGACCTCAACGAAGACATGGCGGTTTCAGCCATGAAGCGGGGCCTGAGGTCGTCCCGATTTACTTATTCTCTGGACAAGACCCTCCTCCGAACATATGCGGAGCTACTGGAGCGCGCATACAAGTATATGCGCGCGGACGAAGGAGCGTCCGACCGACGCTTGGTCGAGCCTAGAGGTCCGAAGGAGAAGCGGAGAAAAGGTCGGGAGCCCGCCGAACCAAGCAGGCACCCGACCAATAGTCGGCTTTCTCCACCCCGACAGATCCAAAAATCACCCCGTCGACAGACTCCGAGGCCGGTGCGTCCCAGGTATGACTCCTACACTCCTCTCTCCGCTCCCCGTGCGCAGATCTTGATGGAGATCGAAGGGGAAGAATACCTGCGACGGCCTCCGCCTCTGAAAGCAAAGGGCCTCGACCATCGGAAGTACTGCCGGTTCCATCGGAGCCACGGCCACGACACCGAGCGATGCATCCAGTTGAAGGATGAGATCGAAGATCTCATCCACCGGAGGTATCTCGACAAATTTCGAAAGGGTCCACCGACCCGACCGACTGTCGATCGACACCCCCAGCCGACTGAAGAGGCGCCGACTAACCAGCCGACGGCTGGAGTCATCAACATGATCTCCAAGCGGCTGGGATCGGGGACGTCTACGGGGGGGAGCCGACGAAAAAGTCACGCCCGGACGACGTAATCACCTTCTCAGAAGACGACGTTCGGGGCATCCAGACTCCCCACGACGACGCTGTTGTTGTGTCGGCGACAATAGCCAATTATGATGTAAAATGAATTTTTGTTGATAATGGAAGTTCGACAAATATTTTGTTTTACTCGACCTTCTCCCGAATGCGACTGTCAACTGACCGACTCAGGAGGGTCTCCACGCCCTTGATCGGCTTTGCCGGAGACACCGTCACGACAGAAGGAGAAATCACCCTGCCCGTGACGGTCGGTACCGAACCACGGCAAAGCACGGTCTCCCTCATTTTCGCGGTCGTCCAAGTTCCTTCGGCCTACAACGCCATACTCGGGCGACCCGGATTGAACGCCCTCGGAGCGATCGTCTCGACGTACCATCTCCTTGTTCGATTCCCGACCAAAAATGGAGTCGGAGAGATGCGCGGAGATCAACAGCTCGCCCGACGATGCTTCCAAATCTCCGCTCAAAACGACGAGACAAAGGACCCCCTGACAATCGACAAACTGGATCAACGGGAGGAGGAAGAACGGGGTTCGCCGGCCGAGCAGCTTGAGGCGATCCCGATAGGAGAAAATCCCGACAGAAAAGTTTGGGTCGGGTCTCAATTGCCCGACACAGAACGCCACCGACTGGCGGAACTGCTGACGGCCAACGCCGACATATTCGCTTGGTCGGCAGCAGATATGTCGGGCATCCCTCCAGAAATAATTACTCACCGACTCAACATCGACCCGACAATGAAGCCGGTGAGGCAGAAGAAAAGATCCTTCGCCCCAGAAAGGCAGAAGGCCATCGACGAAGAAGTGGACAAGCTGCTCGAAGCAGGCTTCATTCGGGAATCCACGTATCCCGACTGGCTCGCCAATGTCGTCATGGTCAAGAAAGCCAACGGGAAATGGAGGATCTGCATCGACTATACCGACCTCAACCGAGCCTGCCCGAAGGATAGCTTTTCACTCCCGAAGATCGACCAGCTGGTGGATGCGACGTCCGGATTTCGACTGCTCAGCTTCATGGACGCCTTCGCCGGGTACAATCAGATCCGAATGGCATCTGAAGACGAGGAGCACACTGCGTTCGTGACTCCCAAGGGCCTCTACTGTTATCGGGTGATGCCCTTTGGATTGAAGAATGCCGGCGCCACCTACCAGCGACTCGTCAATAAGGTCTTCAAAGACCAGATCGGGCGTAACATGGAGGTGTACGTGGACGACATGCTGGTAAAGAGCACGCAGATCCCGGATCATGTTCAGGATCTCGAGGAGACCTTCCGCACCCTTCGACGACACCGAATGAAGCTCAACCCGACCAAATGCGCTTTCGGGGTGACCTCAGGGAAGTTCCTCGGATTCCTCGTTTCTCAGAGAGGGATCGAGGCCAACCCTGAGAAGATAAAGGCGATCCTCGACATGCGTCATCCGAACACCAAGAAGGAGGTCCAACAGCTGAACGAAAGAATCGTCGCTCTTAGCCGATTCATTTCCCGATCAGCTGAAAGGTGCCTCCCGTTCTTCAAGACCCTGCGCCGGGCGAACGGTTTTTCTTGGTCGGATGAGTGTGAACAGGCCTTCGAAGACCTGAAAAGGTACTTGGCTTCCCCGCCGCTGCTCGTAAAGCCGCAAGTCGGGGAGACCTTGTATCTCTACTTGGCCACATCTTCTGAGGCGATCAGCTCGGTGCTCGTTCGGAAAAACGAGTGTCGGACTCATCAGCCTATCTACTATGCCAGCAAAGTGCTCCACGGCGCCGAAGCCAGATACTCGGAGATGGAAAAGATGGTTTTCGCCCTGACCGTCTCCGCGCAACGGCTCCGACCATACTTCCAGGCCCACGCCATCGTGGTACTCACCAACCAGCCCCTGAGGGCCGTACTGCGCCGACCCGACACATCCGGACGACTCGCTAAGTGGGCGATGAAGCTTAGCGAGTTCGACATTCAGTACCGGCCAAGGCCTGCCTTGAAGGCCCAGGTCTTGGCCGACTTCATCGTCGAATGCCCGACAACCGACCGAAGGTCGGGAGCTGAAGGCCCGGGACGAGATTCGGTCTCTGAGCCAGACCCGATCTCCACCTGGGTACTCCACATCGACGGAGCCTCGAACGCTCAGGGAAGCGGGGCCGGGCTCCTGCTCACGAATTCGGATGGGGTAGTCACCGAATACGCCCTCCGGTTTGACTTCAAGGCCTCCAACAATCAAGCCGAATACGAGGCACTCCTCACGGGCTTGAGGATGGCGAAGGAGCTGGGCATCGACAGCCTCCGGGCATTCTCCGACTCCCAGCTGATCGTGGGGCAGGTCAAGGGCGACTTCGAGGCGCGAGATCCGACCATGATCAAGTATCTTCAGAAGGTAAAGGATCTCGTGGCCCGCCTCGAGTATTTCGAGATCTCCCACATCCCCAGGACGGAGAACGCCCGTGCCGATGCTCTCTCCAGGTTGGCAACGTCGGCCTATGATTCTTTGGGTCGGACGTTCGTCGAAAACCTCCAGCAGCCGAGCATCAATCGGGTCGAAGAAGTGCAGCAGCTAACGTCCGAACCAAGTTGGATGGACCCGATCGTCCGGTACCTGTCCAACGGGACCAGTCCCGAAGATCCCGCGGAGGCCAAGCGACTCCGATGGTCGGCGTCGCAATATGTGATCATGGACGGCCGACTCTACAAGAGGTCGTTCTCCCTCCCTCTGCTCAGGTGCTTGGGACCGACCGACGCCGACTACGCTCTCCGAGAGGTTCACGAAGGAATTTGTGGAAATCACTTGGGGGGCAAGTCCTTAGCCTTCAAGGTCTTGCGACAGGGCTACTACTGGCCGACCATGAGGAAGGATGCGGCGGAGTTGGTCCGAAGGTGCGAGCCATGCCAGAAGTATGCCAATATTCAGCACCAACCGGCCAGCCAAATCGCTCCCATTGTCGCTCCGTGGCCCTTCGCTTAGTGGAGAGTCGATATTCTCGGCCCCTTCCCGCCGGCGTCGGGCCAGAGAAAGTTCATCGTTGTCGCCATCGACTACTTCACGAAGTGGGTCGAGATCGAGCCCTTGGCGCAGATCACCGAGCGAAAGATGGAGGACTTCGTCCAAAAGTCCATCATCTTCAGGTTCGGATTGCCGCACACCATCATCACCGACAACGGACGGCAATTCGACAACCAAGACTTCAAAGACTTCTGCGCCAGATTCCACATCCGTCACCGACTAACTTCAGTCGGGCACCCACAGTCCAACGGTGAGGTTGAGGTGACCAACCGAACCTTGCTCCATGGACTCAAGACCCGACTGAACGAGGCCAAAGGCCTTTGGGTCGACGAGCTGGGCTCCGTTCTGTGGGCTTACCGAACGACCCCCCGTGTCCCGACCGGGGAGTCGCCGTTCAGTTTGGCTTACGGGACAGAAGCTATGATCCCGCTCGAGATTGGCCTGCCATCTTCAAGGGTCGAGCAATACCAAGAGCCGGACAACTCCGAAAGTCGGAGGGCCGACCTAGACCTTCTCCCCGAACTGCGAGATGAGGCTCAGATCCAAATGGCTTCATACCGACAGAGGGTCGCCCGGTACTACAACGCCAAGGTCAGACCAAAGCTCTTCAGGCCTGGCGACCTAGTCTTGAGGAAGACGGAAGTGTCGAAGCCCTTGGACCAAGGGAAGCTGGCTCCCAACTGGGAAGGACCCTACAAGGTTGTTGACACCTTCGGACCGAGAGCCTATCGGCTGGAGACCCTTGAGGGGAAACCCATTCCCCGGACTTGGAACGCCGACAACTTGAAGCTGTATTACCAGTAAACTCTGTAATTCAATTGTCGGAATACAAGTTCAATTTGAAAAATCGGAGTTCTAACTCTTCGACTACTGATCGGCGCTCAGCCCCGACGCATCGACGCGGATCTGGCACCGACGACACATCGGCCCCTTACACGAGCCGATGCATCTACAACGACGGGAGTTCATGTTCCCTCCACGGTCGAATTTTGGGCAGAATCCATCGGCCGACAGGCCGATCGGGCCCCGACCGAAGAAAGGCTAAAAGCCCACGCGGCTATTGCCGCGACTTCCGACCAGGCTACGGCCGGTCGAGGGATATTCGGCTTACCACCGTCTATCACATGACGCGACCTTAGTCGCACCCACTACTCGCCGACCGACCTACGGCCGGCTGAACGACATTCGGCTTGCCACCGTCTGTCAAAAAGACATGGAACCCGACGCAGAGCATGGGGACCCGACTTACTATCGTACCCCCGACACTGCGCCGGACGATGATCGACTAAGTGCATCTACGGAAGTCCGGCTGCCGAACCTTGGTAGGTTCGGTTGGCTCCCGACTCAACAGGTGGACCCGACTGACAACTTCGACTACCCGAAGCCGACCTAAAGTCGGGACGCATTCTACCGTCGGGGTTGCATAAATTGTCGAAGTCCTATCGACTTACGTAAGTTGGCGACTTGCTTAAGTTAGTGGCTATGGTTCCACATTGCAGCAATGGTCGGCATTACAAACAAGAAGGAAAAGAAGAAAATTTCATTGATGGAAGGAAATTACAAAGTCGGGGCCGAAGTCCGATTACATGTATTTTCGAAAAGAAACAAAGAGGGAAGACGGTCGGCTGGGCCGATCATTCGTCCTAGTCGATCTCTTCAACCGACGGAGGATCGAGAATGATCGGCGTCTCGACTGAGAGCAGCGCTGGGTCAACGGCAGAAAAATGTCCTTCAGTCGGCGAAGAGTAGGCTTCAGTTGGCAAAGGAGCTTCGGTCGGCCCCTGCTCCGGGACAGCTTCCTCCGCTAGGATGACGCCTCCCGACGGCTGGTCGGCTTCTTCTTTGGCTCCTTCCTCGGCGAACGGCGGGACGATGCGGCTGACGTCCACCTCCGGGTACAAGGCATGGACGGCGTCCCGACCATCCTCGAACCCGACCCGGTATGAGGCGAAGCCCGATTCGAGCATCTCCTCCCGGTGTCGGTCGGAGGACCGGAAGTCCTCCACCGCCCGTTCGGCCGACTCCCTCGCCGACATCGCCTCGTCCTCGGCTCG